>NC_067402.1:40933816-41235483 GCF_016432865.1 Antechinus flavipes | reverse complement strand
GATATTCTGATTTTTCTTTAATTAATACTTTCTCTTGAATAACTGGCTGAAAAACAAAAGGAAAAGTCTCTAAACAAGTACAAAAGCCATTACAGAGAGGTAGCTAAGTTTTCTAAATTAGTTTCCAAAAAGGCCAGTGAAGTATAGTGATAGCCTTAATGATACAATGTTTTCTCCTCTTGCTGTGTTCTTTTCTCCACAGGAAAACACATTAACAAGACCAATGACACTGCTAAGCTGAATGAAAATTCAGTCATTCTTTCCCTAAGGAATACAAAAGAATACAGTGCATTTCTCCAAAAGCAAATCTCTTTATTCCCCAGGTCAAATTTGTGATGGAGGAGAGATCTGGAATTAAAGCCAATCACAACAGTTGCCAACAGTATGAAATGTCTTTTATTACCATTCTTTGAAGGATAAGCTAAAAGGACATAGGTAGCTGGAATATATTAATTCCCAGAGGCAGATGGGAAAAACCTTCTGTCCTCAGGGAGTTCATACTCTAACTGGGCTGGCCAACTTACAAAAGGAAGTTGAGCTGCTGGAACAATGGTATAATCTTAGGAAGAAGAGGCAAGGCAGATGGTGCTAAAGCTTGGTGGTACCCCATCTCCTCTCATTAACTGTAAACAATTAAGCAGTCTGGTGAAAGAGAGAGGTTCTGAAGCCATTCAAAGGTCCTAGATGAATTCTGAGACTATGGGTGCACATTTCTGTTAAGAATCCAAATTGCCAAATAGACAAAGACAATTTTGAAAAGGAAGTTCATTAAAACAAAAGACTCTCAAACTAGTGGAATGTCTGGAGAAAGACTCTTTCCACTTGACTACATCATGGCTAAGTCTACTGCAAAAATGTGATCTTTTTCCAATTCAATAACTGAAAGCCAGAAAACAGTCATGGTCTCAAAATCTCAAAAAAAAAAAAAAAATGTACAGGCATATGCTGCTTAACATTCTACAAAAATAAGATGTCAGGAGGATTGTTAGAGGAGCACGATTTTGCAGATTCAAGGTTTTAGTTCTGTACTTTATTAAGACCATTACTGTGAAATGAGGCGGAAGGAAGGGTGCAGAAAGAAACCTCATGTGTAATATGTCTTATAAAGACTCCTCTACTTTAAAAACCAAACAGTGGTTTTAAAAAAGTAGCCCCAATAGTAGCTATTAAACTCACTCTTATCTACTAATAATTTCTTTCAGCACAGGCAACTACTTCCAAAATAAGAGTCTATTTCCTAAGAACAGAGAAGCCATGATTAAATACCTTCCTTAGTTTACAAACCCAGATTCAGGGATTCTTTATTATCAAGCTGTGTTAACTCAGAAGCCTGAAAAAATAGGGTGTTCTCTTTTCTATCATTTATGCCAGGCTTTAGGATCTTAAAAAAAAAAAAAAAAAAGCCATTTTGAGTTATCAGAGTCCTACAATATAAACGCTGAGGTTTTTTGGTAGATGCTTAATAAAAATCATTTCAATTTTATCAATTCTATCAATGTATCCTTGGAAGAATATATTCTGTACTCCATCTGCTGGCTGCCTGGTTTTAGGTTTGATATTACTAAAAAATTTCTCAGTTACAATATTGGATTTTTAATTAAAAACTAAAGGAAAAAAATCTAAATATCTCAGGTATATTTCCCAGAGTTCCAGAGCTTTAATTAAATTGTAAAAGATTTTATGTAAACAAAAATTCTGGGTGCCAGGCAGTATTACATCATGGCATAGGAAAGGAAGAAGAAATGCTCATTAAATTTTTGGTTCATGTAACAAAACTTTAAAACAATAGTTTAAAATTTCAGCATTTATATAGCTGTCTTCTACTGTTATTATAGATTTATTAGTTCTATTAAGTTGGATGAATTCTCAAGAGAATAAGGAAAAGAAATTTATAAATTGATTCTAATTTCTAACAATCTATATTACATTCAAGCTAAGTTGAAAGGTATGAAAATAAAGTAACTTGAAGAGTGCTTGAGTTGTTATTTAAAAAAGAAAAAAAAGAATTTTCATTTAAATTGAGTTATAGCTAGAGAATATCTTATCTTTACTCTAGGATTTGACTAAACAGCCTATAGTGGGTGGATAGTTTACAGTGAACCATATGAAGAGACAATACTTAATTCAGATATTTTATCAGTTTGTGAGTAATTGTTTTATCAGTTTGTGAGTAATTGGGAAGTTGGTTAGAGTTTTTTTATACTAATTAATGCCAAAGCTGAAATGGGAATTTCATGTGAGCCAATTAAATTTAGATGTCATCTCAAGACAGATTCCTTTCAATTCTAAAAGCTGGGCCTCTGGCCACTAGGAAATTTGGGAATGAAATGAATGGATTAATACAAAAACCACGACTAGGAAAAATCACTGAAAATGATGTTATATTCTCAGGACAGTAATTTCATGTTTGTAAGCCAGAAGAGTCCTTGATCTTAGACTGAATACTCATTGAACAATAGACTCCTTTGGAAAAAAAAAGTCTCTTGATTGTGAATATTATTCATTTTAATTGATTAGTATGAGTCTGTAGCTTTGATTTCCATCACAGAATTCTCCTGAACGAGTTTCTGGAAGGTGGCCTCTTATTACCATGGGCATCTCTCCTTTCCCCTTTGCCCTCATGACAAATGGGACTCTGGAGATGCGGGGTTCTAAAGATTCCCGTCACACAGCATCATAAGAACACCAACATCATTGCTCTCAACTCGAGGTTCATTTCAGTTTCTCTATCTCTGCTTCCAGCACACCCTCTTCCCCTCAGCCAACATTCTCTGCTCCTCTCCCGGTTTCAACTCTCATCCTGTCTCCTCCATGGAATTGTCCTTCACGATTGGGAACTTGGTTCTTCATGATATCACCTCCTGAAGTTAAGCGGGACTCAGTGTGGCTCAAGAGAGAGGTCCAGCCAGTTCCAACGATTTTGTGATGGATTCTGCACCCAGAGAGAGAGGGCTGTGGGAACTGAGTGTGGTTCTCAACATAGCATTTTCACTCTTTTTGTTGTTGTTTGCTTGTATTTTGTTTTCTTTCTCATTTTTTCCTTTTTGATTTGAGTTTTCTTGTGCAGCAAGATAAGTATATAAATAAGTATGTATATATTAGATTTAACACATATTTCTACTATGTTTAACATATATTGGATAATTTGTCATCTAGGGAAGGAGGGAAAAATTGGAACATAAAGTTATTAGAACATAATGTTGAAAAATTATTTATGCATATGTTTTGAAAATTAAAAATTAAAAAAAAAAAAGAGGGAGAGAGAGAGACTCTGGCTAAAGTCAGGAAGACCCATATCGAGATTCTATCTCTTAGGCAGGGGACTTGAGCGATCACAGGTAAGTCACTGAGCCACCAGGGTTGAGACTTGGATCGACAACTTCTAAGGCTTTCACATGGGCACTCGGACAGGCCTGTGGGCTCCGAGAAGTCAGGAAGCTTGTTCAATACTCAAAAAGAGTCTCATCCTCTCAGCAGGAGGGGCAGAGATAGGTGGGATCCAGTGAATAGTTGGGAGGAGCAGCAGCTTTGGGGGCGAGCCCTCTGAACTGAGAGCAAAGCCAAAGGTCACACTAGAGTCCTGCAGAACCAAGGACTAGGACCAGGAAAGGGGAGTCTGAGACTGTGGCCCACCGTAGAAAGGATGGGGACAGCTTTCCCAAGGCAGCCCCATCTCCAACAGAGGCCTCAGAATGCAGCAGACATGAAGGACTGAACCGTCACATGGGCTACATAATGTGGACAGAGAAACAAACCGAGTCGTTTTTTTCCTCTGTAAAATAGAGATGTGGGAAGAGGCGAGCTCTTTTTCTTAGTAACTGGTGTTCATTAGTAGCCGGGTCCCCCAAAATCCAGCCATACTAACCCAATGGTGACAAGCCTCTCAATATCTGGCTAAACTGGCTGTTGGACAACAGAGTTGCCAGGTCTGCACTTGGAACCTTCCCTGTTTATGTGTGGTCCAATAAAGTCCAGGCTTCAAGATCCAAATCCACCCACGTCTTAGAAGAATTAGAGAAGTGTTTCCATGAAGGCTCAGGCAACACCTCATTCTTTATCATTTTTCTCCTCCTACTGAATGTCAGATCTTGTGTTAATAAAGGGTTATGTGAAATCTGGGGGAGGAGAGATTTACCCTCTAAGGGGTGAAATGGAGCCAGTAGCTTCCAGGACTGACTCTCCCAAAGCCCATCACCAGACTGCATTCTACCACAGCTTCATCCAGTCCAACCTTCTTATCCTGAGCTGGACTCTCAACTTCCTAACTATGTTTGTCTGAAAATGTTGAATTGATTTTTTTTTTTATTTTAATTTTTGCTGCTTGCCAAACCTACAAGCAAAACAAACTAGTTACAGCTCTGCCTACCATGTCTGAAAAATAAATCCTGATTCTGACACAAACCAGGCCAGTGACAGTGGGCAGGTCAATCAGTTTCTCAGACCTAAATCACATAGACCAATATTTGGTCCATTAGAAGGCAGCTAAGTGGTTCAGTGGACCGGGAATTCAAATTCAGCCTCTGACCTTCCCTAGATGTGTGACTGAGTAAGCTACTTAGCCTGTGTCCGACCTCAGCGTCCATATCTGTGAAAGGGAATAGTAACAGTCCCACCTTCTAGCATTCTGGTGAAGCTCAAATGAGATAATTGTAAATGGTAAAAAAAAAAAAAAAAAAAAAAAAAAAGCTAAAAAAAAAAAAAGAATAAAGATAAAAATTATTTTTAAAATTGCAAACCTTAAAGTACCACATAAATGCAAGCTATTTTGGTATTATTGCTGTTATTATTCCCAGGTGAGGGACTTGCATTATTATATGTGTTATTATTATTACTATTTAGAGGTGAGAACGACATTATTATTGTTATTATTCTTCAGAAGTCAGGGAACCATTGTGAGGGGACCTGTGCTATTCCAGTCTTGGGGCAAGTAAGAATGAAAACAGTAAAAAAGTAAAATTTATTTTACTTTAGGTAAAATTACTTTAAGTAATTTAAGTAAAAAAATAAGTAAAGTAAGTAAAATTTACTAATTAGAATTTGCAAACAGTAAAGTTTATATAACATGTTAAAAACTGCAAGATGCCCTGGATACATGAACCCTTCTGGTCCTAAAAACCTTGGGGGGAAGGGGACTGCTATACTATCCCGATTTTACAGATGACGAAACTGAGGCAGACCCAGTTGAAACTGCCCAGGGCCATCCAGCCAGTAAGGCTCGGGGGCAAGATCTGAATTCAAGTCTTCTACGTGGTTCATGTCTCCCTCCGCCCGCTATCGGAGCCTGAATTAGATCACCCCGCTCTCTTGGGGAAGTGAGCTACGCTACAGGTACAAGGACTGGGCTGACCCCGTTGGCGGCCCGTAGAGCGCAGCACCAACCGGAAGTGAAGAGGCCAGATGGGGTTTCCTTAGCAACTTAAGGGGCGGGTCAAGTTCCTCCTCACCTTGGTTTCTACGGTGGGCCCTTCCTTATAGCCGACCTTCTGCTTGAAGCGGGCCAGAAACGCCGGCTCCGGCGGACGCACATATGATACCTGATTTCGCTTGCTCATGGTTTCTCTGAGGGGAAGCGGTTGGAAATGGAAGAAAAGCAAAGAAGGCCCGGATCTTACCCGTCTCCCAGAAGTAGAAGTGCGCCTTCTTCCATCCCGGACTCCGTAGCCGGGGGCGGGACTAATTCGTGACGTTACCTCCCTTACACGTGATAGGGGCCCACCCTCTTTCCACTGACTTCCGCCCCTTCCATGGCAGCTTCAGTCATCGCTTCCAGGGGAGAGCTCGCTCCGCCCCTTTCCGCCCTCCCAGCGCCAAATTCAAACACACCGCCATTTTGCTCGAACTCAGGATAGCTACTCTTCTTTTGGGACCAGGGTTGGGGGATTTACGTTTTGGGAGTGGGAGCGTCATGGCACCTGGTGTCAAAGGTGAGTGTGTGTATGTGTGGGTGGGGGAAAGGACAGATGATGTCAAAAGAAGGATGAATTTGTGCGTGTGTGCATGGGGGAGAGGGTCTTATCGCCGTCCCTGCCGGGAGGAGAGGCCCGACCCCTTCCCGGCTACATAACCCCCACCACCATTTGGCCAGGACAGGGAGCCCCCGGGGTCTGGCCGGGAGACTTGGGGAAAGCGGCTGCGTCTTCCCGGGCTCGTAGCTGAGCCCCTTGTTTAGATTACAATTGATCCCGTGACATTGCCTAGAACACAACGTCAACTAATGCATAACATCGTATAACATGATGCATAACGTACAATAACCTGGGGCCTACAATGTGGAGCAGCCAGGTGGTGCAAAGAATAAAGCGCCAGGCCTGGAGTCAGGAATCCCCAAGTTCAAATCCTGCCCCGCCGCGTGACCTTGGACGAGCCCCTTCGTCCTGATTGCTTCAGTTTCCTCATCTGTCACATGAGCCAGAGAAGCAAATGGCAAACCAGTGTATACCTAGAAAACCCCAATGGAGTCACAAAAAACCAGACACAACGAAATAACAATAAAATGAAAGCCATAGAATAATAAATACAGAGATAATGACCTGTGTGTGTATTATATACATAAATTTTTTAAAAAGTAGTATGGCTTCATTCAGTAATGCCTGTTCTAATTCAGTGGAACAAGTGTACATCGTAACAACTAAACCAATCCCTTTTAGCTAGCCTTCAAATACAAAGAAAAATGGGATTTGGATCCATTGATGTGTTTTAACTTTTCACTAAAAACAAGCCCATCACACTAACAATGTGAAAATAAAGTTGTTTTCCAAAACCAAAGTTTAGTGAGAAGAGTGACATTGTTTTACTTATTTTTGCAAGTTTAACATCTGGCTTAATAGAAAGAACAGATTCTTAACTTTGCTTTTGCATTCATTCTATTGCTATATGTTGTTCTGGTTAAAGTATAGGAAAGTGCTATCTTTAAAAACCTTAGCTGGTTTGTAGGAAGTGTAGTAGTTTCTTTCATAAGACTAGAAAAAACTGGAAGTGGATTTCTCTTTCTGTATCTATAGGTTAAGAAAACATACATTATTTTTAGTCTTTATTATTTTCTTTTTTTCCCCCCAACTTCTGTTGGACCTGTAATGTTTATAAAGTCTTAATTCCCACCGTAGAAACCAATGTGTTTCAACACCTCACCAGTACCTATGTCTTAAGAGTATAGAGTTGTATATGGTGCTGAGAAGCTAAATAATTTGCTACTGGTCACACTGCTACTATATGCCGTAAGCAGGATTTGTATCCACTTCCTTCTGCCACTATCCATCCACTTGGCTAATATAGATCCATTAATGGTGGTCACAGAGTTTATATCACTCATTACTGCAGTTATAAGACAGTTCATTTCTTCTGAATACACCAAGAGTTGTCTAAGTGTTTTTCCCCCTCTTCTTTTTCTTTTTTTCTTGTGTAAAAAGATTGGCTTTTTTCAGAATGTGAGCCATCAGTCATAGCCATTCCATGCTTCTGTGTTTTGTTACTTGGAAAATGTAGAAAATGCAACTTTGCTTTCAAAAACTATTTTTAAAAAATCTGTGCTTGAGTCTAGAAATATGCTTTTTTTTTTATTGATTGATAGATATATGGTTCTCAGGTAACTGAGGTTTTGTTACATGATATTTTCTGCCTTCAAAAAACTTTTTTCACCAAGAGTAACATTTCCTTAATTGAAAAATAAAGATCATTTTTACTTTCACTACATCTCTGTATATCTACAATTGTTGGAGAGATAAGAATAAAAAAAAACTATCAATATCTAAGTATCCTGTGGTGCCTGTTTAATTCATATTTAATTTTATTTTCCTCTCTTGTTTTCTAGACAATTTACGTGCTGTAACACCATCACAACCTAACCAAGTAAGGTAAAAAAAAAAAACAAAAAAAAAAAACCAGAAAAACACTTCTTTAATAACATTTTGAAGATCCTGTGGAAGTATATTCTTGAGTCTCAAAAAACATCATGGATTGGGGGTGCAGTAGGTCCTTAATTAAAGGAATGAGCTTTGAGTCAAAAGACATTAATTAGTATCCTAGGTTTAACACATAATTAATTAACACAAGTGAGTCATTTAATTTCTCCAACCCTCCTTTTTTTTCTTTATAAAAGAGGGTAGTGATACTTCTATTACCTGCCTCATAGGATTCTTATGAGAGAAATATTTTGGAACCTGAAGGACTATATAAGTGTAGAATAATAAACTCTTTGTTTCTAATCTTTAATTAGCTGGAAGCTTGATCAAATCACTTCTAATCTATAATCTAATTGTTGTGAATAGTAGCATGATATGTCTTCTCTTAAAGTGATGAGCTTTGAAAAATTCTTGAAGCTTCTTGAAATGAATATCCTATAACTTACAGCAGAAAATGAAAGAGAGATGAAATGAGATCAGAATAGATTAGACAGGATAGATTTGTGTTAGTTTTGTTGAATAGAGAAATTGCAGGCAGATATTTTTAAGTATCTTTAGTAGACTTTGTCTTTATACATTTTTTTTCTTCTAGCAATGAGGGTGATGTCATCAAAGTTTTTATAAGAGTCCGTCCCCCTACTGAAGGACCCATGCTCAATGATGGAGAGCATTCTGGCTTGTGTTTATCCGTGCTCACCTCCAATACCCTCCGCCTGCATTCTAAACCTGAGCCCAAGATCTTCACGTTTGATCATGTTGCAGATATGGACACCACTCAGGTAAATATGATTTTTAACTTGAAAAGAAGAGCCTTTATATGTACATGAAAACCCAATAATTTTGTTCCATATTTTATGGAGTTTTTTGAGGTAGTGGCTTTATTATTATTTTACATATATTTTTTTCTATTTGCTCACTGCTCACCATAGTAATAAGAAATAGATAAGATTTTTTTAAAATTTGCAAGCATGCAGAGGACTAATTTTGATAAATAGTTTGTGATTCTTTTTCATCCAAACTTTTGATGCAACAGAAACTACATTTTTTCTACCTGATGGCTGTCGTGCTTACTTGCAAGACCACAAAAGGCTTAAAGGCCAATATGCTACTTGGAGGAAAGACTAGTCTAGCTTAATGAAAAGACTGAAATTATAAACTATTTTTAAATAAATGCTGTTTTGGTATTATAATGTACATATGATGAATTAAAATACAAATTAGAATTAAGCAAATTGGAGTAATAATAATTGATACTTTGTGTTTAAAATTTACAAACTTTATATACATTAGTTATTTGAGGTTTACAACAACCCTATGAGGTGGCTATTGTAGTTTTCCAGATTTTATAGACCACAGGAAGACTACACAGCTGTTTTGTCAGAGGCAGGGTTTGACCTTGCCTTAACACCAGCATTCTATCTACTACTTCACTATTGATATTAATAAGAATGTTAAAATTCACAATTGACTTACATTAGATAAACAAGTATTCTCATGTGAGAATTATATTACTATAGCATGAAAATTTCTGAGCCCAGTTGTTGAGGGCATCCTTAATATTTTAAACCTTGATCTAGGATTGTTTTAAACAATTTTCTACCCCATAGGTAGATCTGTAGGAATCTGAAAAATAAGAAGTTTGTGACTCAGAATCACACAAATTCCAAATTTGAAAGGAATCGGAATTTACATTTTGTAGTAATTTATAAAATAATCAGTCCCTAAATAATCGCCTTGTCTCTAAACGATAAAAGACAATGTTTGATTATTGTGAGTATTAAGGGGTACTCTGAACTTGTCTTCTTGAGTTGCCATATTTTCCAGAACATGCAGGAGCCCCTGAATGTGGCAAGGACAGTTTCAAGCTAACATAATTTGTTGTACCCCAAACTGAACTCCCTGTGTGTCCTGGGGAGGCAAAATGGGTGCCGGCTAGTCTTTGGTAAGCTGAAGTAATGCTTGGATAGCTGGGACCCTTTGCAGATAAGCTGATCTGAGGGGAAAAAATGTGGCTTTTGCCATCACCTTGCCTCCTTCCTGTGAGGAGTGATGTCTTTTTTTCCCCAACTTTGTTGAAGTGTTCTCCTTCTGATGTCATGACCCTTCTTGGTATCCCCTCCTTCCTTTGCTATTTTAAAAATGTAAATTTGTATGAGGATTGTGAACTCTTTGTTCCAGTTTTGATTTCCACATGCATGTTCATCCCTATTGTAATAAACCTAATTTTTATGTTTCAACCCTATGGGTTGAATTTTGGGTGATTATGTAGTTTAATATAAATTGCTACAGGCATCTGAAACCAATGTGCCAGATTTGAACTCAAGTTCACTTGACTCCATGCGATTCTCTTATCTGTTGCACCATCTGGCTAGCCCTTTAATTATAAATTTTTAATTTGCATTTTGGTATTTAAATCATAGGAGTCGATATTTTCGAGTGTGGCTAAAAGCATTGTTGAATCCTGTATGAATGGCTACAATGGTACCATCTTTGCATAGTAAGTTTAATTTATGTTTATGTAAGATATAAAGAAAAAGTTAATAGAAATAAAATTCACTGGTTTTTTAGTATTTTGAAAATCATGGATTCATCTAGTTTTGAAGTCAGAAATGATGAGCGGTTAATGGAATTAGTATAACAAAGTGTGTAACTTTGTAGATAAATGTATGTTATTTTGTTCAAGAAGTTTATATAAAATGTATATGTAGGCTTTTTGCAGTTTTTCTGTTTAGCACTTTTTCTGCAGCATCTGACAAACTCTTTTCAACCAGAGGAAGTTATAATGAAGAATGTCATGAATAGCATATGATATTTTAAGATCCTTTGGATTTATGTTATTATGATTTTTTAGAAGGCCGAAATGTGAAAAAGTCAAAACATGATAAATAACACCTCTCATGTTTTACACATTGTACAAGGAAAATTCACTTTTGCTATTCACTCCTATAAAAAGTGAAGTAATTTATTCAAAAGAATTAAATTTCCTTTCCTGGGCAATGAGGTAGATAATGCTTTCTAATATTGCTTTCCCAGCAGAGTAATGGTTTTTAAGGAATATTTTGTTAGTAAAATTTTAAAAAAATTAATTTTGAATAAAAACATCGTAGTTTGAAACATTTTTAACTTGCACAATATTTAATGGCTTTTTAAAAAAGGCTTTCAGTGATACCTAGGGCAAATAATTTTAGAAAAACAAATGTTTCAGCTACAGGAAGCTCAAAAACAATAATTTTGTGCAACCACTATATGACCAGAGATTTTTCATCATTGATATGGAAAAGTTTGAAAATTATACTGTCATGTGCTCTTGTTAGAATTTTCTTTCTTTCTTTTTTTTTTTTAAAAGAGGTAATTGGGGTTAAGTGATTTGCTCAACATGGCACAGCTTGGTAAGTGTTGAGTTTACATTTGAATTCAGGTCCTCCTGACTCCTGAACCATGATGCTGTACCATGTGACTGCCCCTCTTATTAGAATTTCTAAGTGAATTGAGTTTTCACTCAAGTCAAGTTCATGCATGTAGATTTCCCCCTCCTCTCCCCCCATTCTTGGTTTTCCTATTAGCTATAATAAGAGTTGACCAGAAAGAGAAAATATTTATTTGCCTCTAAGCTCCAAAATTTTTTTCATGAATGGATTAGTAGATTGACTTTTAAGGAATAATTAGCTTTGGGGAAAAAAAATGTGTTTGGTAGGTATCATTAAAAGGAAGTGTGCCTCCTTTGTAAGTAGTCTTAAGTATTTTTTTTTTTTTTTTGATTTTGTCTTTTCTAGTGGACAAACTGGCTCAGGAAAAACATTTACTATGATGGGTAAGTAAATAAACTTTTTTTAAATGTTCTACTGAATCAGACAGTGCTTTCTCCATCTCAGAGTTTTGTTTTGTTTTAATGGCATCAAGGGATGTTTTCTAACATACTGTTTATCTTCACAACCTCACAATATGAGAACATGACCAAATTTATCTCTTAAAGTTTCTAGATTATGCATGCTTTTGAGGGATGATGAACTATATAAGTTTTATGTTTTACTCATGGTATAAAGTAATATTTAAAGTTCATCTTAAATTTACCTCTTAAAAGTGGCATCATTTAATAAAAAGTTAAAATTTACATTGTAGTTATGTTTAACCTTCTTCCCTTTCCTGAATATTTTCTTTACCTTTTTGTCCATTGGTATATTGATCAATGTCTAGGGTAACTATTAGCGCTTATCTTGGATTGTAACTGTTAATTTGGAGGCTGACATCTTTTTAAAGTAGAGTTAAAATCATTTTGTTTTTAAAAACTTAGCTTGTTTATCTACTATCTTTAACAGGCAATTAAAAAACCCACTTTGTCCTTTTCTGCTCTCCTTCATAGCCTTTTGAGATCTTGAGGGATAATTTCTTTTGCTGTTTTTTTGTTTTGTTTTGTTTTGGTTTTTTCCATTACTTGGAAGAGCTAAGTATTTTCTGGAATGAAGTACATTTGTTTTGAGTTTTGTAAGTTAGCAAACTGTCAAATGCAGTGCCTATGATTCTTTTTCTGTGTTAGAATAACAAACACCAGATTGTGATAGTTAATCCTCCTCATAATGTGGAGGTACTTGGGATTTTGAAAACTTTGACAAAATGATAGCAAATTTTGCTGAGTTCTGCCTTTCTGGAGAAATTTTATGGTCAGTAAGTATGTTTTCAGCCTGAAGAAGGCAAGACCACCAAAGTACTTCCCCAAATGTTTTTCAAGATGTATCCACTTGGTATGACTGAAAAAATTCAACTTGTCAGTGGCAGGTCATAATCATAATCTGTTATTGTTGGAGATTAGAATTGATAGATTTTTAAAGCTATTAAAGGAGTGATTTCAGTTCGTATCTGTGGTCCTTTTCAGAGCGTTGGCTTTGCAGATAGTGTTGCTTTGGGTTATAATTTAGATTTTCTGCAAACTTTTAAAGTTCATTTTATACTAAAGTATACATAAGAAAATTGTAGGTACAAATTTATTTTATTTTCAGTTATGTAATCATTGTTTTGTCAGTCTTGTGAAATAGCTGGCCTGGTACTATAAAAACAAATACTTGATGATTTTATGAACCTTTTCAATTTTTTTTCCTTTAGGACCATCTGAATCTGATAATTTCACTCATAACCTCAGAGGAGTAATTCCCAGAAGTTTTGAATATCTCTTTTTTTTAATTGATCGTGAAAAGGAGAAGGTAATTTTTATTTTAGAGGTATAAGATATATGGTTTTGAGCATATTGGAATGGAAAAATGATGCTCTTTATAAGGACATGTTGGAAACAAGAGGGAATTGGATTGATAATAATTGTATATGTCTTTCATTTGGTTATAGTACAAATAAATCCTAATTCCAAGTCAGTGCAAAAGGAGAAAATTCTCATGCTTTTCCAAAGAAATAACACTCCCAAAATATTTTTCTTTGTTCTGTGCCCAATCTCCCTTTGCCACACTGCATGTCTTAGACAGGTCTCATCATCACATTATCTAGATATGCTAGCACGGGATGGCTGTGGGCCTCCATCATTGTCAGCAGAGGACTTGCTTAGTCCTTGTAGTAATATAACCCTCAGTCCATGAATTTTCTTGTTTTGATGTTATATTTTAGTGAATCGAAACTTGTGAAAACACTAGTTTTTTGTGCTTTTTGTATTTGGTTATACTCATAGGGAATGTATGCTTTATGATTCATCTGTAAGATGACTATCATGATTGCTTCTGTGTTAGAAAAAGACTCTTGTACAATTGATACATCCATGTAAAAATGATGTTTTGCAGGCTGGTGCTGGGAAGACTTTCCTTTGTAAGTGCTCATTCATTGAAATTTACAATGAGCAGATATTTGATCTTTTGGATTCTGCCTCTTCTGGGCTGTTATTAAGGGAACACATCAAAAAGGGTGTCTGTGTTGTTGGTGCTGTTGAACAGGTGGTCACTTCTGCAGCTGAAGCCTATCAGGTAACTGTCTTGGGTTATTTGGTGTTTGGGCAACATTTCCATGTATTCCATGTATCCTGCTAACATATTGTTGGTAGAAGTAAAAGTACCAAAAGTTGATAAATATTTTGCAAATAAGTAATGAAGAATGTGCATATATTAAAAAAAAAACCAACAGAAAAATACAGCTTATTTCATAGATTTCACCTTTGCATAAACAAATATTTTTGGTGATAAAATGTTATTTAAATATTTAATATCAAGCATTTTAATCTGTGTTAATTCCCAGGGGAGTCTGGTTGCTAAAATTCTCACACAGTAAACTCAGTTATTCTTAGAGAAGCTTGACTGGCAAATACTTCTTTCAACTTTTAACATTGTTACCTTTTAGTTATTTAAATCTTTCCTTTAAGTAATTATTTTAAAGCATTTCCTCTTTAAACTTAATAGAGATTAATGGGAAATGCAGTTTCCCAGTATAAGAACGGGGAAATTTGTCTAGACTTTAGTTCATCTGAAAAAGCTCTATGGATTTTCATAGACTTTAGGCTCTCAGTATACATGGGTGATATGATGAGGCAGCCACAAAGGCTAAAACTATGTTATAAGAGTCCTGGTGTTGAGAACTAGGAAGGTTGTAGAGCCACTGGATTCTGAGAGACTCCATAGCCAGTTTGTCAAAGTAAGGAGGACCACATTTTAGGAAGGATAGAGCTTTCAACAGAAAAATGGATGGTGAAAGTTCAGGGAGAAGTACCAAATTCTTATATGCCATTCAGTGCCCCCTCAATCTGGCTTCAGTTCAAGTTTCTAGACAAATCGAGCTGAATACTATACCTCACTCTGTGCTTTGCCTAAATCAGCATATTTGTCTTTCTCCTTTCAAAATATATTTTCCTTCCTAGCTGTGTGACACTGGGCAAGTCACTTAACCCCAATTGCCTCAGAAGGGGAAAAAATATTTTCTTCTGCCTTTGATGAATTGCACATTTATATCATATTTATAATTTTATTTCCACATAATTGTTTGCCTGGTTTCTCTTCCCTAGTAGGCGGTGAGTACCTTGAGGGCAAAGATTTTTTGTTTTGTTTTTTGCATCTCCAATACTTAATACAGACCCTGACACATCACTTACATTTTCATTTTGAATAGTTTGTGATCTGCAGGGAGTATGCATTTTCTTCCTAATACAGTAACTGCTTATAGTTGATATAAATATAAGCCGACAAAGTAAAGGGGAAACTTGTACATTGTGACATATTAAGCGGAGACCGAAGATCCCTGGATAGCTCAGCCCAGCAGCTGTCATCCAGGGAATGGGCCCTTCTGGAGATGCTGCTTGTTGACTGCCCTGCAGGCAAAACTATTTATGTCCATCCCTTTACTCCTTAGCACCTAGAGCTACTTTTGACCTAGACAACAAATTTTCACCACCAGAATGCTTCAGAAATGCTTGTTTTATCAATGGAAACATTAAAGATGCTACATTACTATCTACTGTGGTACTAAATCTGAGGACAGCTGGGCCTTTCCATCTGATGTACAGTTGAACCTTCCTCTGTGTTGCTTTCTCTTAGTAGAATGAATGCAAAGATACGGCTTAGAAGAAAACATAGGCAATCCAGTTGGGCTGCATTGTAGAATCCAGGACAGACAGTAATGTATATTATGGTTAGAAAGATAGGTTGGGATCAGGTTGGGAATGGCTTTAAAAGCAAGACAGAAGAATTTATATTTAAACATATAGGTACTAGGAAGCCATTGGAATTTAATGAGTAGAGAAATGATCTAGTCGGTTCTATACTTTAGTACATGCACTTTAGTTTGGCAATTGGGGGAGACTTGAGGCATGAAGGCCAATTAATAACTAGTAACCTATAACGTTTTGAATTTTACAAAGCACTGTACAGACATTCTCATTTGATCCTTACAACAATCCCGAGGCCTGTTGTTATCCCCATTTTATAGATAAGGAAATGTGAAGCTGTTAAATAAATTGTCTAGGTTCATATAACTAGTATCTATTGCAGAATTTGAACCGGTCTTTGTGACTCCTCGTTCAATGCTTTTCAATTAGAAGGTCTTTGCAATTGTGCAGGCAGGAGGTGACTTGGGTGTGACCTAGCAATGTGGCTGTATGAGAAGCCCAGTGAAAGGGATATTATGGAGATGGAAATCATAAGATTGGTAACTGATCGGATAGTAGGGTTTGAGTGAACAGTAAAGAATACCAGCATTATTTCACCAGAAGAATGGCAGCACCCTTAACATAAATAGGAGAGTTCAAAAAAGGAATGGATTTGGAGGTAAAGATAATTAATTGGGACATAACTGAGTTTTAAATATACAATAGACAGTTGGAGAAGTGTGATTGGAATGCAAGAGAAAGACTAGTCCTGAATTCTATTTGGAAATTATCTTCATAATGATGATGAATAGAATTATGGTGGTCATAAGGTCACTGATAGTATATACCAGAGAAGAGGGTCCAGGATGGAGGTTTGGGGTGTACCCACAATTAGGGGGCATGATATGGATAATGAACCAGCAAAAAAGATTCAGAAAAGGGCAAAGAGAGCAGTATCACAAAAAAAGAAATAGCCAAGACCAGTTTCCTTCTCTGCTTTTTTAAGGAAGCCTTTAAGTATTGGAAAGAAAGATGAATTTGATAAAATTTTGCTTCCAGAAGGCAGAAGTAAGAATAATGGGCAAAAGTTGCTATAGGACAAGCTTCTGTTAGAAATAACTTCCTGATAATTTGAGTTATTCAAAGGAGAATGTTTTCCTATGAGAGAGTAAGTTATGGTCAGTGAGCATCTTTAGGGAGAGGCTTCCTGACCACTTGTTAGGTGTGAGAAGTTGAAGATTATACTGTTCAACATTTATTCCTGTCATGCTACTTGAAAGTACTGTGAAAGTACTACTGTATTGTAGATTTCCAGAGATGGCATTAGCCAGCTTTTCATTTTGTGGTTGAGTAAATTGAGGCTTAAAAGGTGAATTGTCTTGCCTGGAAACCTGATGGAAACTATTTGTGTCATTTAATCCTTTTAAAATATTGTGAAAGTAGTGGTGTTATTGCATATATTGATACAAAGTAGAATATCACCATAGTAACATAGAATTTGGGGCTTAGCAGAAACTTTAAAAGTCATGGAGTACATAACCCTACTTGATAAACCATTTGGCATTTGCCAAGTGAAATTAAGATAATGGCAATATGTTCCTCTGAGCTGTTCTAGAATCAAAACATTTATTATATAAATATTGACATATGTGCATGTGTGCACATGTGCATGAAATTATGCTCTCTTGGAGCTATCCCTTCTTTTCTTATTCAGATAAAGTTATTCTTGGGTTTCTAGCTAGCAATTTCAGTTTCTATTTTTTGGTTGTACCTATTGTTGATTTTTAATATCTTTCTTCCTAGGTATTATCTGGAGGATGGCGAAATAGACGTGTGGCAGCTACATCTATGAATAGAGAATCTTCCAGGTCTCATGCTGTCTTTACAATTACAATAGAATCGATGGAGAAAAACAATGATGTTGTCAATATTCGGTCCTCCCAGCTCAACCTAGTAGACTTAGCTGGATCTGAAAGACAAAAAGATACACATACAGAAGGTTTGAGATTGAAGGTAAGAATTCAGTGTGGGATTGTCAGTCAACATTCAGTATTTGACCCCCTATTGTAGGTCTTCGCTAATAGCTGAAAGGTATATAGTACATGCTTTTGAGGAACTTACTCTCTTACAGGAAGGTAAGATAGCAGTTACCACTTTGATGTTTCTATTTATTGAGTGCCATAGTTTGTGCTGTAGTTGATAAATGGTTTAGTCAAGGGAAAGATCAAATGAGTCAAGAATGGTTGAGAAATGCTTCAAGGAGGGGGCTAAGCTTGGAAAAGGTCTGAAGAACAGGTAGAATTTAGCTAAGAGGAAAGCTTCTACCAGATCAAAGTAACTATATGGATGGTAGAGTGGGCATGGCATTTTCAGAAAATGGTGAGACCATTATCCAATCTTGGTTAGAATAGAAGGGATGGATAGGATCGACCCAAATTATGGAGGAGCTAAGTAAAAGTAATAATCTACACCACCTGGACTATCTCATTTCCTTCCTTACCTTCTCCTAAAGCTTGTGCTTCCACTGATACCAGTGCAATGCCAACAAATGGAAACCAGCCCTAAAGTATATTGCTTTCTGATTTATTTCTTTCAAAACTATTTTCAAATCAATAGACACATTCATTCTGCTCCAGAAGTCAGTTATTATGCAGAAGTTCACTGTTGTGGGTTTTTTGGTTTTTTTGTTTGTTTTGTTTTGTTTGTTTTTTTGTTTTTTGGTTTTTTTTTTTTAATAAAATCTAGTGTGTTTCCTTGAGCAGTTAGATAGCAAAGCGGAGAGAGTACCAGACTTAGAGTCAGAAAGACTCATCTTCCTGAGTTCAAATATGACTTCAGAAACTTAGTAGTTATAGAGAAGGAAATACAAATTACTTCAGTAGCTCTGCCAAGAAAACCCTAAATGGGGTCACAAAGAATCAGACAAGACTAAAAAATGACTGAACAACAAACACATTTAAATGTTTTCCTTTGAGTACTGAAAATTATGCAAAAGATAAATGTAGAAATAGACTACATATTTTGGTGTTTTTAAGAAAATCACTGCCAGTACTTTGTCCTTTCTAGTCAGTTTCAGCCACTACCATTTGTGATTTGGTCAGTTACAAAACAAGTAGCCTATGCTAAAGTAAGCATTTCCTCTTTTGTAATTTAGGAAGCTGGCAATATAAATCGATCATTGAGCTGCCTGGGTCAAGTGATTACAGCACTTGTTGACGTTGGTAATGGAAAACAGAGACATGTGTGCTACCGGGACTCCAAACTTACTTTCTTACTACGGGTAAAGTAGGACATCTGCTTGGCGCACTATTTTTAAAATCACACTAAGTGAATTGGTCATGCAAACAACTCATTCCTATGCCATTTGCCAATTACATGTTTGCTGTAGAGAAAAATTAGTGTCTGTCTTTTTTTTTTTTTTTTTTAAACAGGATTCTCTTGGAGGTAATGCCAAAACAGCCATAATTGCAAATGTCCACCCTGGATCCAAATGTTTTGGAGAAACTCTCTCAACTCTTAACTTTGCTCAGAGAGCTAAGCTGATTAAAAACAAGGTAAATTTTTTAAATTATCTTTTATTACTAATAAAATCAGAAAATTTGTTTCAGTGTGCTAGCCATTTACATTATGGTCAAATCAAGTAAGCAGTTTATTAAGCACTTATGATATGCCAGGCAACAGTACTGATCACAGAGGATACAAATAAAAGCAAAAAGACAGTTTCTGCCTTCAAAAAGCTTACATTCAGATGAAAAAAGAAACATAAAAAGGAGCAGGTAAAATTGAACCTAAGGACACACTTTGTGCTTGGGCAGTTTTTATGGTTTGGAGCCATATTGTGGGATTGGAAAATTATTTTGTTATTTCTTTCAGGAAAAAATTAAGCTTGAATCTAACTGATACTTGGAAGCTAAATTTCCTTTTATCTTTACATAATCTCTGTTGTCCATTTCCTATTTGAATTTTAGTTGAATTTATGCTTGTGCTGTATTTTTTCTTCAAATTTTATTTGTAAATAGTTTGGAATCCTTCTCTTTTTCTGGGTTTATAGCTTGAGAGTCTTGTCCCCATAATATATTTTCTGGGATATTTCATTTTCTAGTTTACTTTCTGACTTCAGACTTTTTTCTGTTAGGGCCATGGGCACTTCTTGTCCTGCTGCTGCTTTCCTGGGCTATTGAGTATTGTGTTATTACAGGATCTCCTCACAGTTCAGGCTAGGGACCTGTCAACTATCACTGCTCCTTAGGGTAAAATCTGATTGCTCTCTTCCTACTCTGAGACTAGAGTTTTCTGACCCAGGTTTGCATGTGCAAACATGTTCAATTGCCCCTGGTTGGAAGCTCCAGTAGATTGTGGCCAAACTTCGCTCCTGTCAGGCAGGTAGAAAGTTCAGGGAGGAGTGCCTTTGGCCTGGAATTCCTGCTTTGGCTCTGGACTACAACAGTGATCCCATGCTTCCCAGTATTGGGTCACCTGTAGAAGTATCCTACTCTCTGCCTCGATTCCAGAGACACTCCACTGGAAAAATGCTGCCAAGTTGGACTGAAACATTACTCCTTTTAGGTCTAAATACAGCTACTTGGTCTGGTGGCTTGAATTCAGTAAGAGTAACTGGATGCTCTTACTTTTTATCCCTGAACTACTTAAAACCAGAGGAGGATGCCTTTTTTTTTTTTTTTTTTTTTGCATGAGAGGGATCCTTTACCAGTTCCTAACTAGAGCAGAGCTTAATTTAACCAAAGAAGAGTCAAGCCACTCTTCACCATGAGGAAGCAGCATTGCTGTTAGTTTACAGAGTCAGCTCCCACAAGGGCAGTGTGCACTCTAATGAACAAGCACATGAACAATTTCCTCTAAAGACCTTCAGTACCTCAAGGTGGAGTAAAAGTCATTCTTATTTCCCTCATCCAGAAGGGTATAAGCTCCTGCTGAGATAGAAAAACTGGGCCTGGGGACAGAGATTATCTTTAAGCCACTTCCAGAGGAGGTTGTCTGCAGGTGGTAAGATTGTATTACCCATAGAAATTCATGAAAGCATACAATAAGGTGTTTGAGAGACACAATCTGTATGAGTGGAGAAATTGTGTCCACGCTGACAGAATCATAATCCTTGAAGTGCTGAAACCAGCATGTCCTTCATAGAAAAGGTCCCAGCTTAGCAGAACACAAGTGTTTGACAGAGAGGAAATCCTCTAGAACATGTATCTTCTGGGTTAAATGTAAGCTCCCTAAGGACAAGAACTGTGTCACTGTCAATGAGATTTGAGGATTCCTTTGAATCAAGGGCCTTGGTGTTTCTGCAGTTTTTAGTCTAAGTTTCTTGTTGCTGTCTGAATAGTTTTACCTTTTGTCATTTTATATCAAATGTAAATGTAAAACTATGCAGTAAAAAAGAAACAAAAAACCTAGTTTGAATAGTTAATTAAGAATCCTAAGGTCTGCTATATTTTCCCTCTAAAACTATTAAAAAATCAAATTTATACATATGCATAACAACAAGCTTTCAGCATGAATAGATTTTTTTTCAAAATATTCCTAATCTCTCCTTTTTTACTGGGAGCATTTCAAGATCCTTGATCTCCTCAGTATTTATAAGTTTCTTAAGTTAAGTGGCCAAATTAACTTAGGAAACAACATAACAAAAATGTAATTTTCATTATCTTTGTTCATTTTCTTTTTGTGTATCAGGCTGTGGTAAATGAAGACACACAAGGAAATGTGAGCCAGCTTCAAGCTGAAGTGAAAAAGCTTAAGGAACAGTTGGCTCAGCTGGCGACGGCCCCCCGTGCTGTTCCAGGTGAGGCAGCTAGCAGGGTTCTCATCTTCTGTTTTACTCAGAAGTGGCTTGGACTTTAAATTAGCCTAGCAGTTTACTGCTGCCCCAGTCAGAGGCCTGGGGAGCTCCTGTCTGAAATAAGAGAGTAACAGCATCCCTCTAAGGAGCAAAAGGCCCAGAATTACAAGGCAAGTGACAAAAAAGTCAAATGGCTGAAGGTTCCCAGGAGGACCAAGTTGCAAACTCTATTACAAAATAGTCACTAATAAGACAGAAAAGGGATCAAAAGAACAGGTAGAGAAGCAAGGCTTCCATCAGACGAGCCCAATTTTTTATAAGTCTCAGGCAGGAGACATACTAAGGAGAAACTCTTCCATGAATTATAGCCACTCTCGAAAGCTGTTTTCTAGAAAAGAGTATTAGAGCACTTAGACTATGTGCCATCACGAGCTCCAGATATCAGATGTTACATCAAAAATACTTTGGAAGAATGCATTCCTCCAGCAAAGCCTTGTAGACCTCACCCCATTCCTGTGACCTGCACAGGAATCACATGGCAAGCATTGACCCATTCCCATCTTTTGTCCCAAATCTGCTTAACAGATATTTAAAATGTCTATTTGCCCTTATCCTTAACACTGAATAGGGGAGGGTCAGCTTCTTGGTCACCATTCCCATTTCTATTCCTGTGCAGTATCCAAAAATCCATCATCATCATGAAGATTTTTTTTCCTGTTTTATGAATCTCAAAACTAAAAATCAGAAATTATATTTTTATAATTTCCACACTAAGCTATCAACATATATCTAACATATACATATACATGTATATATGTCATCCCCATCTTTTAAAGACCAACTCTTTCAGCAAGCCTCCTTAAGGTAGGCAGCCTGGAATCCTGTCTATAACATTTACTAACTAGATAAGAAAGGATGAGTTTTTGGCAGATTCAGTTTCTCATATGTACCCTGTAGAATTGTTGGGACACAAATACTTTGTAAGCCTCCATAAGTGCACATTACTGCTGGAAGTAGCCAATCTGGGAGTTAAGAAAACTTGGATTCAAGGACTGTTCCTAACTCATCCTAGCCATGTGAACCTGCAGAAGTCTAGCTATCCTGCAATGGTTCTCTGGCTTTTATTGGTAGAGGGGCAATATAGTTCAACAAATATTTATTAAGTACTCATCTGTAAGGCACATTTCTTCATATCTCTCATATATTTGTAACCCCTTAGAGATTTCTAGGTGAACATTTAATTGCTATGACTTCTAGCTCATTTCACTTCAGTGCAGCTTTGCTTCATAAATCAGATTTTGACACCTCATATGTCCCTACTTGTCTTTCAATGCTTAAAAGGATAAGACTTATTTTTTGAGACATTTTTACATTCTTATTTTTTAAGTATAAATATTCTAACCATACTTGTCTCTCCCTATCCATATTATACAGGTAAGAAACAATAATTGTTCTGCCTTTAGTCAGTTAGCCATGATAAAAAAAAGATCTTAGTAAAAATTTGAGACCTTTTATTCCTTTTATACCTTATTATACATGTGAATAATTTTGCTACTCAGAATAAGTTCATTGAGTAACTTTTGAGTCTGATAAGTAAAGGCCTCTCTGAATGGAAAGACTGAACTGATAAGTTTGTTTCCAGCTTTAAAATTCTGATTTTTCTGACATATTAGAAAAACCTTGTTTATATAGAAAAGAAAATTTTATTTCTATTAGGTGTTGTTGGGATTTTTTTTTCCTGAGGCATTTGAGGTTAAGTGACTTGCCTAGGATTAGACAGCAAGTAAGTATTAAGTGTCTGAGGCCAGATTTGAACTCAGGTCCTCCTAACTAAAGGGCTAGTACTCAATCCACCGCACCATCTAGCTGCCCCGTGTTGTTGGGATTTTAAAAAGTTTATCCCTTAGTATTTTTTGTGAGGGGGGAAATGACATTTCTTTTTTATTTTAGATGAAGAAAATAATAATTACATGAACTATTTTAGAGAGGCAATGTTATTCTTGAAGAAATATGAACATGAAAAAAAGGTAAGAAACAGGTTTGCTATAGTGGGATTAGAGCTATGTAAGGCATTATTTTGCTTACCTTTTTGAAATTGAAGCAGATTTTACTAGTCAAAATGTTAAAAATAAAAATTAGAATATTTTAAAATCTGAATTAAAGTTTAATTTGAAGCTAGTATTTATAGATTTTATTATCTGCTTTGTAAATTTTCAAGAAATGTTGAGAGAGGCTTCACTGCCTTTAAGGGGTTTAGATTTGGGCCTATTGAAAGCTATTTAATTAAATAAATATAATATCATTGGGAGTCCTCTTTCCTTTCGTTTATATTTTTGAAATATGGTATAGATGTAATGTAATTTTAGGCAAACTGGAACTCTGGAACTAATGTTAAATATATCTATATTTCAAAGATTGGAGACCACATGCCATTGATCAAGTACCTCTTCTTACCTTCAGGTACTGGTGACTATTTTAGATCATCTTCGTTTCTATAGAAAGAAGGTTCCATGATCTTTAGAAAAAAGGAGCTAGCTTGATGTCTTGCAGGCAGGAAACATTTCCTCATGTATATATTGCATCTATTGTACATAGTAAAACAATAATCTTTACCTTTTGTTTATTAAACTGTTAGTAAACAACAACAACAAAAAAGCATAAATATTCAGGTAGGGTAATTTGTTGGCAATTTTACTAAATTATCTTTTCCTTAAGTCTTTATTAGAAAAAGTTGCACAGTTGGAAGATCTCAGTGTCAAGAAGGAAAAATTCATTCAATCCAATAAAATGATTGTTAAATTTCGGGAAGATCATATAATGCGCTTAGAGAAACTCCAGAGAGAAGCAAGGGGCAGTTTTCTACCAAAAGAACAGGATGAGCTGTTCCATGAATTAAGGGAAGAGATACAAACTCTGCGAGAACAGGTGAATATGGGTTACTTGGGATTGCTTTCTGAGAACAGAGAACCTCATGAAATGCAAATAAAGCAAAGATATGGCAGAAGGGTGCATGATTTGATAAAATAAATATTTTTTTCATGAATCTTCTTGGTTAGGCTACTTGAGCTGTTTAATTCATGTAACTATTTCATTAGCTGATTTCCTTCAGTCTAAAATGGGAAAGATAAGTTACAGGAGGACAGCCTCCGGTAGCCAACATGGAGTCTGGCACCCATAGGCCAGAGGGATGCACTTTAGCCTCCAGCAGTCATTTTGGAGCTGCAGCCATTGGGGTTTACCACATTGCTGAATAACTTGTTTACTCAACACTTTTTGTTTTATATCACACTTGGACCCCTCAAACCAACCTTGTTTGGCTTTCACAGGATTTTGTTGGGAAGGAGAGAAGTTCAGAAACTAAATGATTACTGGGTAGAAATGCAGTTTTCATATGGTGGATAGTGGGTTATACTGGATCTCTCAAAAAACAGGTGATGTAATATGACTTTTTTTTTTTAAGACTTCAAAGGAATTTGAAGTTCTAATACTGCCATTTGACTTATGCAATTAAGGCTCTGAGTTAATTTCTGTAATTTAAGTTAATTTTATACACCTATAAAACTTTCTGGGGGGGTAGAGATAGGACATAGTTTAACTTTTTAAAAAAATGAATTTTGAAGGGTAGAATTTAAAGCAAATGGGCTTTTTCTCCACAGTAACATTTTTTGCCAAAAATAGTAGTAACAAATGATTTACTTTAAGCCTTTAACCTAACAATTTACTTTTAGACATACCCCAGAGTTTAAGGGGAAAACAAACTTTTGAGATATACTTTTAGAAGTAAACTCAGTTGAATACTGTGATTTCAAAAAAAAAAAATGAAAATTTTATTTTCCCTACTATTGCTGATTCTCCTAATGGGGAGAGATATTGAAAAGAAAAAGTTCCCAGAATTGAGAAAGTGTGGAGGTGGGAAGGAATAAATTAAATGAAATATAGTTAGGTAGAACCCACTAACCATATAATTAAGATGTCATCTTTATCAGGACAACCTCATAATCACTTAACATTGCTTTGAATAAAGAAAGGTTAATTCTTACTATGTACCACATCTCACTTAGTCACAAGGGAATTAAAAGAACTGTTGTTCAAAAAGTCAAATGAAAAGATTAACAGAAGGCAGGAAGTTTGTTAACAATAATAAAATGCTGTATTTTTGATAACCTTCATAGCTGTGAAAGTAGCATAGCCCAGCTAGTGTAATAGGTAAAAGTTACAATATGTAATGATTAGTGTTAAAAGGGTTAGTATATTCTGTAAGTATGAATTGGGAGAAGTAGATCTTTACTTTGACTATTCACTTGCAAATGAATTTCATTGTAACATTTTTTCTCCCCAAAGGTATCTTTGACCTTCCTCTAGGAGATTTAATTTCAGCAGAACAGAGAAAAATTACATTCTACAATTAGAATGTCATCTGAGTCTGTTAACCCCCTGTCTTGCAGATAGAACAGCACCCTCGTATTGTGAAATATGCCATGGAAAACCACTCTCTCCGGGAGGACAACAAGCGACTTCGGTCCTTAGAATCTGTGAAAAAAGTCCAAGAAATGGATGCACAAACCATTGCAAAATTAGAGAAAGTTTTCTTTGAAATTTCTGACACAGCAAAAAGTGATAAAGGTAAAAACGAAATAGATGAGCTCAAAGCAACATGTTTTCTAAATGGTGTTTATAATATTTTTCTAGTTTTGTTTTTAGTTTTACATGCTGACTACCTTCTTATGTATCATATCTTCTGTGTGTGGAAGTGACTGTTCTTTTAAATTCTAAAACACATTTTCTTTAAAATCATATACTAATTACTTAGTGTTATGGTACATATATAGCATAATAGAAATAGGACTGAAATGCCCAGTTTTACTTATCAGCTTATCACTATTGGATTTTCCCATAATGGAATCTATTGTTTTAATATAAAATATTTTTCCATTTAAAGTGCTTGGCAGGAACAAGTTCAGTTCAGCCTTCCTCTGTGTAAGACTGCCGGGGGCTGAGCGTGCCAGTGTAAACACACTTCCTGTTGTCAGGATGCTCACAGTGTAAGAGAAGAGGCAGTGTGCAGAGGATATGAACAGAGTAACTGGAAGGTGATCCCCAAAGAGAAGGCTTCTTTGAAGAAGCTGGGACTTGAAAGAAGCTAGGGATGCCAGAAGGTGGAGATGAGCAGCAGCCTGGTCCAAGAATGAGGGACGACCAGAAATTTTCCTGCAATTGGGAGACAGGGATCTTGTGGGAAGAAGAGTAAGGAGTAAAGAGTGCAAGAAGACTGGAAAAACAGGAGGAGTTTGTTTGGGAAGAACTTTTTAAAATAAATTCATGTTTGATCCTGGAGATAATAGAGAGCCACTGAAGTTTATTGAACAGGGAAACAACCCTTCCCCTCCTCCCCCACCAGTGCTTTAGGAAAGGCGCATTGGTAGCTTAGTGAAGGGTGTCTGGAGAGAGCAGGGATCTGCAGACCCCGAGGCAGGCTCTTAAACTGTATGAGGTAAGGAGGGCCTGAACCAAAGGAGTGGGGGTTGGAGGGGGCTGTCAGAGAAGAGAAGGGGGCATATTCAGGAGATAGTTAGAAGGATGGGCCTTGTAATGATTAACCATAAGGTGAAAGAGGAGTCTAAGATGCTACCTTGGCTGTCACCTGGGGACTGGGAGCATACACTGGTTCGGTAGGTGGGTTCTGTGCTAAATGTGCTTCTTCACTTCTTGAGTTTTTAGAAAAAGCTATCATCTTGTGGTCAAGATTCTTGTGATGAGGCTTTAAAAAAGTTATTGAGTCTGACCTTGGACATCAGGCCTAGGCCCAGGCCCCAAGCCTTTCCCACTTGGTAGAACCAGAGCTTGGACTCTGTTGGCAGAACCTTTGAGAACACGGGACAGGGCCAGATGGGTACCATGCCTGAGAAATGCCTGTTTAGCTATATTCTTTGTTTCCTATTTTAAGGTAACATCCTCTAAACACATTAGGCACATCCTGGGCCTCCAATTAGATTATAAACTACTTAAAGTCAGAAATGTTTTCTGATTTTACTTGACCCTCCTCATGCTTCCCTTAAACATAGGAATGCAATGCCCAATATGTTACAATTAGGGAGTGATCAGTTAGTAGTCAAAGCGTTTCTGTGCTTTTGCTCTGCTGTTATTTAGGTCATCAAGGGCATCTGACAACTTCCTCAGAATCTAGCTCTTCAGCATCAGAAGAGAAACTGAGAGCACAACTTCTGCAAACACAGGGTGAATTGAATAATTCAAAGCAAGAATATGAAGAATTCAAAGAGCTCACCAAGTAAGGTGTACCTTCATTTAAACTGCTTGCCACATTTTTACCTGGTGGATGTTTAAGAAGGAGTCCCTTTTTCATGTTCACCCACAAATACCATGACTATAGTTTTATGTCTTGCTAGAGTATAAATGGACTTATCAATTTCTAACTCTTTATTACTCTATAGAATAGACCGGTTCAACCTTTACAAGTCTTCCTAATAAGATAGATGAATTCCTTAACAATTAATTTGTTCTTGAATTTAATATTTTAAACCCTTATATGGCCCTAATATACTATTTAGGTAAAAGTATTAATGTCTTTATTTTAAAGGAAATTTAAATATTGAATTTGTACGTTAAAATCAATTTGTTTTGATTACTATCATTTCAACTATAGAAATTATAGATTTTCAGACTTACGACTTAATTCCATTTTGTAAAGAAAACCATGACTGAAGAAAATTAATTATACATAGTCTTATTTTATATCTTCCCATTGGTTACATAAACCACAATAAAATAAGCACATTAATACTTTGGTGCTGTATAAACAGGAAAAAGCATCTGGAACTGGAGTCAGAGCTTCAATCCCTGCGCAAAGCAAACCGGAGCCTAGAAAGCATCTTAGAGGCCACCAAAGCATCCAAGCGCCAGGAAGTGTCTCAGCTGAATAAGATCCACACGGAGACGCTGAAGGTAGGGCTCGGGACAGGAAAGTCAGAGAGGTGCTGAGTCACCATTTTCTTTGGTCAGTCAGTGCCTTGTTCTACTGAACAGCTTAAGAATTCACAGTCACTCATTCCATGCATTCGTCCGATCCTCATCAGTGCACCAGCTCTCTTTGGATGTTTGCCTTTCAGAGACTCACCTGCCAGCATGGAAGGAAAAGAAGCCTTCAAGGGGAAGATGGGCTCTGGAAAACATGTAGAATTTGTGACTATAACTGTTCTTCAAAGTCAAAGTATTAGGGATTTAACATGCAAGGTGAACAAGAATATGCCAAGAAAAAGAGGAGTTTTGAATATGGCAATAGATGCAGGAGAATTTATTTTCAGATTAATTGATTCTATAATCCCATTTAAAAGTTGGTTTTTCAATCAGCAAGGATGAAAGGCTGTTTTATAGTATATTAAAGTTATTTTTTTTAGTTATTTGTATATGATATTTGGATAGCTTTATCTTCTATGTTCAACATCAAAATAAAGTTTCAAGCTAATTTTTCCTTACTCCCCAGTTGAATGTAAGCTTCTTCAGGGCAGGCATTGTTTCCTGTTTGTTCAGATTCTTAGTGTTCAGCTCAATGGCTGATAACACCTGGTTGTTCCCTTGATCACTGCTTTTTGAATTGAAATCAACTCACATCACATATTATGCACAAGAAAGTAACCTTGCTAAAATCTTTCCAAAATAGGAAGTGTTAAAGATAGCCCTGACATTTTGAATGTGGGAAATTTAAGTGACTGGGTGGAGGCATGAACAGAAATTGTGAAGGAAGGTGGGGAAAAAGCCTTGAATTGAATTGTCTTGAGCATGTTGAGCTTTTGAATGTTGAGCTGAATGAAACCTCAACAAGAGTGAGAGAGAGCCAGTACTCAAAGCCATAGAACCGGAGCTCAAGTGTCAATCTGGGCATCCTCATCGGTCATGTGTAAGAAGTGGCCATTGAAGCTGGGGGAAAGAAGGGTTAAGATGAAGACTTTGGGGATGCCCATCTGGAGGGTCAAGGAGAGGAGATCAGATATCATAAGAGATCAGGAGAGGACAGTCGGAAGGAAACAGACAGGCGGAAGCCAAGAGAAAAAGCAAGCTCTGGGTGGATGGCAAGAAGAGGAGGAAGAGATCAGTGATTTTTGAGACTTAATATACACTGGCTATAAATCAAGGGTTTTTAAAAAAATTTTTTTAAAGCCTATTCTTGCCCAAGAAATTTAGAGTATGATTTCTTGCTTTCATGTAATGTATTTTTACCATGAGATAACCATCTTCACACATTTTTTAAGTGGTTATATTAAAATGTTCTAATGCTACATTTCATGATCATTTTCACAACAGATCATAACTACTCCAACGAAGGCTTATCAGCTTCGGTCTCGATTGGTACCTCGACTAAGCCCTGAAATTCTGAACTTTACCCCCTTGGATACTCAGAACACAAATGACTTCCATAATGATATATTCAACGAGCCAGTTCCTCCAGAGATGAATGAACAAGCTTGTGAAGCCATTTCTGAGGAGCTTAAAGTAGTACAGGTAACTTGTTGCTAAAAGAAGGCAGACTAATGCTGTTCTCTTTATTAGTCTTTTATTTGTCTTGAGTTTTAGTCGTTTCATTTCCTATAGTATTAAAATAAAATTTGTATTTAAAGGTTATTTTAAATGTAATATAACTACAAGGTAATGGTTTTACAATTTCCCCATAAAAGAATTGCTTTGGCTGTTAGCTTTAATAAGAATTCGGGGTTTGCTGGTGTCCATTTGCTTATACTCTAATAACTTAAGTTTAAAATCAATTGCCATAGAAACTTTCAGGCTTTTTTTCCCTTCCTGTTCTAGAGAAGGAACTTTCTAGAAAACTATATTAATCCAAGGTTTTAATCAGTAGTTTTTTAAATTGATGCTTTGCCAAGTTAATAGATGCTGAAAAAGCCTAGCAGTGACCCTGAAACACTGGATTTTTCCTGCCTCAAGGGGGACATTTGCCTCCATTGGGCTTTGTGGTGTTTCAGGTTATGGTGATGGCTGGCACTATGAAGGAATATTTATTAACACAGTGTGCAGAGCTCAGAGGTTGCACTGGGGATTCATAGAACAGGAAGGCAGCCCTTGCCCTCTGAGAGCCTCCCTAATTAGGATGCATTGCATCACATAGCTGGTTGTCCCTGCTTCTGCAGCCTGTGATGGCGGAAGAAGGGTAGTGGGCCCAGTGAGGGTCTGCGTCTGGTGAGGAGGAGTCATGGAGTGGGCGTAGCACCTAGAGGGAGAAGGCGTGCTTACCTGCCTCAGGCTTCTGCGTTGGGCAGCTCCGTGGCTGCCTCTGAGGGCCTCTCCTCTAGTGGTGATAAATAGGTGGTGGAAGGAAACCAGCCACAAGCCTGGCCGGCGGGCACTGCCGCTAGATTCGGGCGCTGCAGGTTTCTCAACTCCTGGCCCGCTCTCTGGACACCGGGAGGCACCTAAGCACAGGAGGGGAGCACTGCTTGTGATGGCAATGAAAATGCTTTCATCTCCCGGCTGGCCTTTGTCCTTTTCAGGAGCAGCTGAGTGTCCTTCAGACCAAGCTGGATGAAGAAGAAAGTAAAAACGTGAAGCTGCAGCAGCACATCGATAAAGTGGAGCATCACGCTGCGCAAACCCAGGAGGTACAGCAGGGCGGTATGAGCCATCTGAGACTGCTAGAGAGCACTCTAATGTACTACGCACCAAGTAGTCCCGGTGGTCTTTGCCCTCTTTCTTTTTCCTTAAATAGTCAAAATAGGAAAAATGTTTATATTTTTAATCATTTCTTTCTGGGCTTTCAAGTGTAGTTAATGTCCATATCTTTTCTTATTATTTAAAGACCTTAATATGTGATTCTGTAATTAGTGAATTTTTAAAGATATGATTTAACATGCCTCTTCTCTCTCTTAACTTTGATACTTTCTTCCCAAAGCTTTTTTCTTCAGAAAGAACTGATTGGCATAAACAGCAACAGGAGTATCTTGCACAATTGAGTTCCCTTGAAAAACAGCTCCAAGATGCTCTCAGCAAAAATGAGTGTGAGTGTTGGTAATTTGGTGCTTGGTGAGCTTAGCTTTCTTTTGTACAGTTGCATTTAAGTCTTTTGTCTCCTACTAAGAATATTAACCTTTGTGGTCTGTTTCTTTTTTTCTGATTTGTAAATATTTATAACATTTGAAAAAAAAATAACTGTCATATTTTAAATTGTTTATGCTGCCTTGAAAAATACTGTATGTAGATTCTTGAGTCTTTTACTTCTCTACTCCTGTGCTTACATCTGTGATGTATTTATGTGAATGCTCTCTCAAGTGTCACAGAGATGGGACCTATCTGTGTCTTCTATTTCCCTCTCCCCTCTCCTTCCTCTCCCTTTCATCCTCTCTCTTACACAAACAAATAAACTCCGGTGGTTCCCTCTTACTTTCAGGGTCAATATATTCTCCTCTATTTGGCTTTTAACACACTCATAAACTGGCCCTTTCCTCCATTTCTAGTCTCTTCACACTTAACTCCCCTACACACATTTTTTAATCAAGGGCTATTGGTCTCCCAGCCATTCCTGCCATAAAATAATTCCCTTTCCCAATTCCATCCCTTATCACTGACTGGGCCTTGTTCCTAGCCCATTTTGCCTTCTTATCTCTGCATCCTAGCTTTCTTGACTTCCTTTAAGTCTCAGTTTAAACTCAACCCCTTCGTTTTAGTGCCATCTGAATCCTTCTCCAGTTTATACTGTCTGTATTATATGTGTACATAGTTGTCTGCTTGTTGTCTCCCCATCAGGCTTCTAAAGATTAGAAACTGTTTTCTGTCTTTATAGCCCCATAGCTGGCACAATGGTATGTGGTAGTTTCTTAATAAAAGCTAAGAGAACAGGTTGGCTTTATCTTTTTAAAAATAATTTGTTGCACATGTTTAACATATATTGGATTACTTACTGTCTAGTAAGGGGGAAGGGAGGAAAAAAAAATTTGGAACACAAGGTTTTATAAGAGAGAATGTTGAAAACTATCTTTGCATATATTTTGAAAATGAAAAGCTATTATTTAATTTTAAAAGATATAAATAAATGAAAATTAGAAAATAAAAATAATTCATGTTTACAAAAGAAATCCTACATAAAATTACATGCTCAAAAAAAGAGCTTACTGCTTAATTATGCAATTTCTCAATTTTCAGTTCAACAAAAATCATATTTGGGGAAAGTTTTGTTTTACTTTGCTGACATCCTAATTATTGGCATCATGAGTTAAATTTCATTTTCAAGAATATACTCTTTTAATAAGAGACATGTGGATGCTTCCTTGACCAAAGGAGATCACATTTAATCTTTGCTTCATAGAGTAGATGGTCTTTGTTAATTGCTGTTGACACATCTTTGTTGAGTCCCTCTGCCATGCAGCTAGTTTCTGATCATAGTTACAAAGTCAAGGTTGTGTAAGACCTTTGGAGTTTATATATCACTGGTATCATCTTGGAGAATCTGCTGATCTTTGAAAAACTACTTTCTCAGGAATTCAAGAATCTCTACTTCTTCTGATTTCTGACTTCTGATTTCCTTCAGATCCCAGCTCAAATCTCATTTTTCTTTGGAAATCATATTCACTTTCTCCTTGTTTGTTGCTTACATGTTTTTAATCTATGTTTCTGGGACTTAGCAAGTTTCTGACATATTAGTTGACACTTAATAAATGCTGGTTGACTGTCATATCCATGCCATGACATGGCATCAAATTATATTTTTTTATTACTGGTAAATTTGTTCATCTTAAAAAAAATTAATATTGTTTTTCAGTGATGACAAGTGAAATACAGGACCTGCGTATAGTTCTTCAATCTGCAGACAAGGAATTGTCTTCAGTAAAATTGGAATGCTGTTCATTAAAAGAAAATAAGGAAAAGGAACTTAGTCAGCTTTCCCAGAAACATATGGATGTACAGCTTCAATTAGATAATGTCAGGTATTGCCTTCTTGTTATGGATAAAATTCCCTGATAATTCACATGACTGGTTAAGATTTTTTGGAGTTTTCTCTTATTTGAACACCCATCACCACCATCCTTTCTTCCTTACATGTACTGAATTTGATGTGAGAAGCCCTGGAATAAATCCTGTCTCTGTCACTTGACAGGTTGTATGAACTTGTCTCAGTAAAAGACTCTATAAAGATCAGACTAGCTAATGAATTCAGGTTCCTTGCTCTTTCTCTACTGTCTGTTATCTGTCAGGATTTTGAAACCCTGTATATGAATGCTCACTTAGCCACTTCCTGCCAGTGTAATCTGTGGATTGGAGCTCTTACTTACCTCTCTGGGCTTCCATTTCTTCATCTGTAAAATAAGAGAATTGGACTTGAGCAGACCTCCTAGGTCTTTTCATAGTCTTTAAGTCTGGGTTTCTGTGACTTTTAACCTCTGTTCCATTTCTGCAGTTACAATCCCATCAGCTTTAATGCATGTGGGCTCTCCTTTAAGAGGGCATTGGATGAAAAATCTGGAGCTTGTTCTTAGGTTTAAAGCAAACATATATTAATGATTTTGACTAGAGGTCTTGCCTTAAATATTACCTATCTTGTTTTAATTCTTTTTTTTTTTTTTTTGCTGAAGCTATTGGGTTTAAGTGACTTGCCCATGGTCACACAGCTAGGAAGTATTAAGTGTCTGAGGTCAGATTTGAACTCAGATCTTCCTGACTTTAGGGCTGGTGCTCAATACACTGTACCACCTAGCTGTCCCTTTGTTTTAATTCTTAAGCAAAATATACTAACCATAATTTAAAGCAATCTTTGATGACACAGGATGAGATTATGAGAATCAATTGTAATACTATGTCTTTAACACAGTAATGCCCTCGAGGGCTATTAAAATTTACATATTTCTTTGTTCTTGTGTTAAATGACCCCATAACATTGTGCTTTTTAAAATTGATGTCTGCTTTTTTGTAATTTTTTTCTTCACTATCTCAATTCCTCTGTTGTCATTTTTTGCTGTTTTAGCTGTATTTTCTTTAGCAGCTTTCCCTTTCCTTCCATAATATTCTTTGGGGGGAGAGGAGGGTGGAAAATACAGTGTTACTAGAATTGTATCAGAAGTAAGAGGAAATCCAAGTGGATTCTGAATGAAGATTGAGGGGGGAATCTGTGATGGAAAAGTGTATAGACTTTTTGGGTTTTATTGTGTTTTAAACTGAGGGACTTCTACATAAATGAGTAAATGAAACTTATTAAAGTACATTTATTTGAGTAATGAAAAATTCTTTGTTTCATCTAGAATTCTCTTTTAATTATTGAGTCTATTATGCTTAATAATAATAAAAACAGAATTTTTTTTACAAATAACTGTTGTAAAACAAGTCCTACATCTATTGAGATCACACTGGAGACTGCTTAAGATTTAGCGAAGAGGCTGACTTTACCAGCAAATCTCCTTGCTCATCCTCTTCCTGAGATGCAGTGGAAATAACTTTCTCTCAAAATGAGTCAGTGTTCCTGAGTTCTCACATCTTCCCTGGCACAGAGAAACTGATTGGAGTTGAGATATTTTTAAAATTGTAATTCAAACAAAATTATTAAGTGCCACCCAACTTAAATTGTGTTTGTTGTGGTACAATTAAGTTGCAAATAATACACCTCTAAATAATCTGAATAACTAAAATACTTTGAGTGTCCCTATTTAACATTATCACAATATTTTCACAATGAAGACTAGAGCATGAAAAGGTGCTTGAAACAAAAGCCTGCCTGCAGGACTCCTATGATAATCTCCAGGAAGTGATGAAATTTGAGACTGATCAGCTTTCCAAAGAACTCCAAGTCAGCCAAGAAGCAAATGCTACTCTGCAAACCGAACTCAGTGTAAGGCTTGTGCTTTTGTTTTTAGTTATTGCCTCTGATGATGGGTTCAGAATCTCTAATACTCAGCCCCATTCAAGAGCTAGCATTCACACTCCTTCTTTGTCCTTTTGTTATAGCCACTTTGGGTTTTAGATTAACTTAACAACTGGTTATTCCAATAATGGTTGATATGAGTGGACATGAAATTTTAAAATACACTAAATTAATTGAATAATGTTATTAAAATTTAGTCTCGTCAACTTACAGTTTTACTGAAGCACTCCTCCAAAATGTTCAAATCTGAAGTCTTGCTTTATGTGAAAGTTCTTAAAGATAAATCATTTTAGAGATTTCTTCTAGACCCTGTTGATGGTTATAGCTACTATATTTATTTAGGGGTTGTTATGTATTGCCATTGCACAGATGCCATGGTTTTTTAAAACTAAATTTTCTCACAACAAATGTAAATCGTAAAATTGCCTTGGAGGACTTGGGAAATGAACAGAAATATTGTTATTGTTTGAATACGTATGACATGCATAGGAAAAGACTTGCCAGGGTCTATTGTGTATTTTCAGCTGCCAGTAAGAAAGTAATGGCCGAGTTGAAAATTGAAATAGCATGACCTTTTAAGCTGATTTTTTGCTCTTTGAAGCTCTTCAATGGATAGTGGTTTGAAGAAAAGAAAAGCATTGTGCGCACATGTATTGTCTTTGTTATGTCTTCCTGCTTACAGGGGTTACATTTGTCTGCTAGTAAACTACAATTAAGCAAGTGTTTATTAAGGCCCTGGGGATGCAAGCATTGAAATAAGATAGACCTTGACCTAAAAGACTTGAGAATCTATTGATTGAACAACATATCCATGAAAGATCAAAATACAAAATATATACAAGGTGATTTCCTAAGGGAAAGGGGACTTGGAATAGACTTCCTCTAGGCAGCAGCTCTTGAGATGAGCTTTGAAGGAACTTGGGGATCCTGAAGTGAATGGAGAAAAAGAAATGCATTCCAAGCATTGGAATTAGCCAGTGTAATTGCACAAAGGCTCAACAATAGAATATGTGGTCGTGTTTAGCTAAAAGACCTTTTTAGTTATAACATAGAAAATGTAAGGAAAAGTTGTACTCAGCCAGCTTGGAAAAGCAACTGGAGCTAGATAATTTAGGGCCTTAAAAGCCAAACGGAGTTTATCATTTGTCCCTTGAGACGGTGCCCCTGAGATTTCTTGTAGTAATGTAGTCAGAAATGCTCATTAGAGGTATCAGTTTGACAGTTGTGTGGAGGACAATGAATTGAGACGGGGAGATTTGAAAGGCAAATAAACATGATCATTAATAGCCAATTAAATTGGAGAGTTGAAAATGAAAGAAGTCAAGTCCTGCTCCAAAGTGACAGATTATGGGTGACTGGGAAGACTGTGGTACCTTCAAAATAGGAAAGTTAAGAAAGATGGTTTTGTTGGTGACGATAATTAGTTGTGTTTTGATTGTCGTGACTTTGAGATGCCTACAGAAATTGGAGGTGTCCAGTAGGCAATTGATGAATTAAGACTGAGTTTAGGAGAGACTATAGTTGAATGTATAGATTTAAATTTAAAGTAATGAAATTTTCTTCGCCTGAGGGACTAGATTTCCTATAATTCTGTGGCCATTTTGATCATTTTATATCCTAATTTGAAAAACTTCAGCAACCCCCATGACTTAGAAACCATCCATGGTACCCTGTTGCTTATGAAATAGTATCTTTTTTTCTTACCACTAGATATTTTGGGGCCTCCATTCAAGCCAGCTCATACTTTCCTCTCCCACCCCACTTCCCTTAAAATTTGTCTTCCGAAGCTATTTTGGCAGCCAGACTTTTCTATTCATTGTTTCTCAAATGGGGCATAGTATTGGCTCTCACCAATTTTTCTCCATTTGGAAGTCCCTTCTTCCCACCTTCCACCACTTAGCCTTCCCCTGTATTCAATGCCCATCTGAAGTCCCACTCAAAATGCTTTCTCTCCTTGTCTAACATACATGCACATGATAGGCTCCAAAAAATGCTTATTGATTGAATAGGTGTTACTGGTGTTAGAATGCCAATAATTAATCTTTACAAATTGTCTTCTTTAGAATTTGTTGGAGCTTTTAGAAACAGAAAAAGAACGTAATAACAAGTTGATATCGAAGTTGGAAGAAGACAAAGAAAATAATTCTAAGTAAGAATTACTTATTACTGTTTAGGTACTTTTTCTTCAGATTTATAGACTGTTTTATATTTAATACCTTTTGTTAAATATTTATTTCTGATATTATATTGCAAACAATAACTTTTTAAAAGCTTTTTCAGATAAATATTAGGTCCTTTTTGTTAAAAATTTTAAATTTTATTAAGCTTGTCAGATATTTGCCATTTAGTCATTGTTACTGTCTTTTATTAAAAATAAATTTAAATACAGTAGCTAAGATAGATAATTAGCTGACAAGTATTCTAAACATCTCTAAACTAATCAAAATTGAATTTTAGGAAATTGAAAACAATTGTAATTAAAATATCTATTTCTAATCCCACATCTTTATATGATCTGATATAAATTATATGATCACAGTAGGAAAGCTAACTTAAAATTAATTCTTTCAGTCTTGTTTGCTTAGATTCATAGACTGTTTGTTTGAAGCAAGTCACCTGTGAAATATATTTCTTCTTTTTCAGGAAGTTCTTAGAAATTCTTGATTCAGTACAACAGGAAAAGCAGAAGGAGACTGCTAAGTGTGAGCAGCAGGTAACAGGAACATTGTTATGTCAGCATTGGAAATTTTGTACTTTCTAATAGGTTTATTGGGAGGACATTTTAGGAAATTGGAAATAAGATTTCTAGTCTTTTGTTCCATTTTATTACATTAGCTTCTAACCTGCAATGATTCAGAGATTCTTTATAATGTATAGTTGTGGTCTCTAAGATGGATTTTTTTGACAAACATTGTCTGATCACAGCTAGATTTTTGAACCAATATTCACTGTTTTATTTCAGCTAACTTTGTAAATAGATCAGAGTTTTATTCTTGTACCTTTAAAATAGAATGTAAATATGCTGCTACCCATGAGGAAAATTTAAATTCTGAAAAGAATCTACCTTTTCCCCTTCACTCCCCTAGACAGCAAAAATAGAGAAACTAGAACAGAACTTGTCCGTGGCTGAGAAGACTATTGCCTCTCTGGAAAAGACCAAGGCTGCTGACCAGGTAAGAAGCTTGAAGGTATTCTTACTCCAATGCAGTCAAAGTGCAATTGTGTCTTTAATGGCAGATTTGGGCCTGTTTCCTCTTCTAAAGGTTGACAAGTATTGAAATACTGCTGTTGCTTATAGGAAGGGATGTGTAGTAGGTTTAAAATAGGAGTGGAAGGAACCCTCATGTCTTTAGTGTCATATAGAGATGTACTTGTCTCTGCCATTAGACTGGGCTTCTTGAGGGCAGGCAGATCTTCTGCCTCTTTATATCCCCAGTGCTTAGCACAGCACCTCGCACATAGTAGTACTTAAAACGTGTTTGTTGACTGGCTGGCATTTCATAGGCTTTTTATAATAAGTATGTGATATCTTTCCTAACTTATGAAATATTCAGAGACTACCCTTCAGTAGCTAAGAAACAAAAAAAGGGAAGGGGGGAAAAGTATATTTCATTAGTTATGGCATTGTGTACCTCCTTCCCTAATAATAACCTTTATTCTCTTGGCTTCTTGTTTTTATATGCTAAGAAACCATACAACTAAGCTTATTAAGAATTATTTTTTAGATAAGGGTGGTCTTTAAGAGCATATTTAATTTTAATGAGTAAGTATGAGGGCAATGTTACAATTTCCCGAGGTTATTTTCACAGCATTTGGTGCTATGTTCTAGAGGGATATGGTTACTGGACGTTTCATTTGTTGAGTCAATTCTCTACTTCTGGCAATGGCCTCCAAATGGGTTGGTTTTTCTCAAATGTCTCCCTGTTCCAGCCCATTTGTCTTACTGCTGCTAAAGTGTAGAACTGAATAATATTACACGCTTATTCTATAAATTCCAGGGTCCTATTGCCCCTAGTATCAAATAAAATACTTCTGTTTAGTTTTTAAAGCATTTCATAACTTTTCTCCCACATTTCTAGCCTTACTGTTAATTTCCCTCCTTCTCTGTGTATTCCTACCCCATTAACCTTCTCTGCTCCTTGAACACAGCAATCTCTCTCCCATGTGTGTCTGGAATGTCCCCCTTCATCCCAGCCATTTCAAAGACTCTGTTTAAGAGAAAGCCAAATTACTTTATAGTTGAATCCTTTCCTTGACTCCTGAACTGCTACTGTCCTCTTACCTCATATTTTTACTTTTGTAATATTTACTTTTTGTAATATTGTAATATACAATACAATTTTAATTGTAAAATTTAATTTTGTAATATTTTGTAATATTTTACAAATTAAAATTTGTAAAAATTTCATATTTGTAATATGTAAAATACAAATAATATTTGTAATATTGATATACATTTTGTCAATCCTGCTCAAACATATGCTGCTTGGGAATACATATTATTTTATTTATTGTATTTGTATTCTCTGTGCCTGATGGATAATTGTCACTTCATAAGTGGTTGTTGATTGATTAACTAATTAGTTGAAGTTTAAAGACCAAAGAAAATATTAAATATTCTGTCTCCTCAAGCCTGCCATTCTAGATGGTGTGTTTTGAGGCCCAAGTAGTCAGTTTCCCAACTAGCAGCTGCAGGTCATGTGACTTTCTTCCTTTAAGTCAGTTTCACAGTTGAGTTGTGTCAATTAGAACAGGCACCTTTTAAATAAAAATGGACTGGCAATTTAGAATTAGGATTCCCTGGTCATTATTGTTAACAAATGATAATGGATTTATTTTCATAAAATGTTGTTTTTTTATCCTTCTTAGGAAGCTGTGATTGACCTCATGAGTCAGATCCAGGACCTGAGAGCATCTGTTAGTCAGAAAAATGGGAATATAGATATGTTAACAAGAGAACTAGAGGACATTACAGTAAGTTCTACTGGTAATAAGATATTATCATTATAATTGTTGAGTGGGATTTTCTTTTTTTACTATAATTCTGTGCATAGAAAATTACAACTTATTATTTTCCTTTATTTCTCCTTACTTGTATTTGAACAGGCTACAGCATCATTCATTAGTGTAGATTATAGCCTCCGTCTCTAGCAATCTTCTCATTTCTCTGCATTTCTGCCCTATGTCTTAACCAAAACTTTTTATCTATGACACTTACTAATAAAATAATTTCACAAAGACTGTGATTAAGATTAGAATTACCATATTCTATGTCTCAAGGAAGTCTACAAGCTAGGAGAAAAGTGTAGCTGTAGTCAGCATATGGTAAAAATGATTAACATCCCATAGTCCCTCTTGGGGTCATATAAATGGGACAGAAGATAAAATAGACCAAGTGACAGTATAAAGGTATTGGCCCTCATTCATAATCTTTTGTAAGCAAATTTATGTCTGCTTTGGCCTTACCTTTTACTCTCTGTTGACTCTTCAGAGGTCTCTTTGTATCTGTGATGATTTGTATCACATTGCCTATTTGTCTTCATACAAAATGGCCCATTCTCTCACCACTTGTTTTATGTCCTGTCAGTTTTTGTCTATTTTCCAGTTATAGAGTAACCTAATGTCATCAGGCTGGGATTTCATTACATGCTAAAATTAATTTTAATTTGCACTGTCTTCAGATGAATAGCTCTTTTGATCATAACATTTTGTTCTTCAGAGCAAATATAATTCTACCTTGACTGAAAAAGATGACTGTAAAGCAGATTTAAAGAAACAAGAACAACAGATTATGGATCTTAAACAATCTCTTGATTTGAGAAAATTGTCTGATGATATTGAGGTAAATTTGTGTCTGGTGTGTGTGTGTGTGTGTGTGTGTGTTTTTAAATTAGATTACCTATAATATATATGGCATTCTTTAGACTATTAAGCAATAAATGGTGTTTAAAACCATGTAGCTTCTCAGAAATGTTTAATAAGATTGTATTGGGAATTGAATATTCTTAAACAAGAGAAGTAAAATGTCCCAGTGAGCAGAGATCTGGCCTTAATCAGGAAGACGCAGACTCTGCCTGTGGCTCCAGACTGACTTTGGAGAATAAGGAAAAAAGAGTCTCAAAGAGGACTTTGAATTTTTCATGTTGTTATGAGTGGATAAGTTGGTGTGTTATTGATGGAAATGGGGAAGTGAGAAGGATAAATAGATTAGAAGAGGGAAATAAGTTGTTTAGTTTTTGTTGTTTAATTTTCTTTTGATAGGTTATCTGAATGAATATATGCCGTAGGCAGCATAAAACCTGAATTGGAAGTTAGGACAAGCTAGAGGTAGAGATTTGGGCAATTGTTTGATGAAGATGATAGATACAGAAAACCCCAACCTATTAGAGAAGAATTTGGAAGAGCCAACAGTGACAGAGTTCAGATGGTCAGAGGCTTAAGAGTAAATAGTTTTATAGAGGGAGTGATCATATCTTTAAGATTTGCATTGTGCCTTCTAAAACAACTCTGAGGGTGAGGCTTTTATCCTCCTTTGCAGATGAGGAAACTGAGGCTGAGAAAGGAAGTACTGTGTTCAAGGTGGTACATCAGGTGAGTGTGGAAGGCCAGATTTGAACCCAGGTCTTCCTGTCTCCAGCCTCTATCCCCTGCGTCGTCTAAGACTTAAATTTGACAGAAAGAGACAGTGATTGAAATTAGGTAAATTTCAGTGTCGCCGTGGGGTCAGAAGTCAGAGGGAAAGTAAAGTAGATGGTAAGAAAAAAGCGCTTATTTAAATCATTCAAGGAATTTAGCCAAAGACTTAGGACTGTTGATCAGACTTACAGGAAGACTTGTTAGATTTATACAAGGAAAGTGGAAATTGGTGCTTGGAGAGTCAGAACAGGTAGCACCTGATTCAAATAAGGATTGGTGATTTTAGGGACAGGGGTGTTTTGTTTTTTCTATATGGTTTTTCTTCAATATATAGGAAGCTATTATGCTACTCTAAAGTTGTCAATGTAATTAAGAGTAGGATTGACAAAAGGGAAAAGGACTTATACATACAAAAATATTTACAGCAGCTTTTTTTGAAGTGGCAAAGAATTAGAAATTGAAGAGTTGTCTGTCAATTGGGGAATGGCCAAACAAGTTTTGGTATGTGTCTGCAATGGAATACTATTGTGCTGTAAAAAATCAGAAAAACCTGGAAAGAGTCATATGATATGATTCAAAGTGAAGTGAGCAGAGCTAAAAAAACATTATACACAACAGCAATAGCGTAAGATGATTAACTATGGAAGATTTAGCCACTCTGATGGGCAGTAATTATAATTCCATAGGACCTATGCTGTTGACTTTGAAAGAAAAAACTGATAAACTCTGAGTGCAGATGGGAACATACTTTTTTTTTTCCCCCACTATGTCTTAGTTTTTTCTTGTTTGGGGGTTGGGAGTGTTTTTGTTTGTTTTTTATAACGTGACTAATGTGGAAATTTTTTATAAACAGTAAAATCAATTTTTCACTCTTAAAAAAAGCAACATTCTCACCTTAGGCTTCCTGGAATCCACCCTAGTTTCTGATAGGGGCAGTTAATCACCTTGAGGTCATCTTCAGTTCCTTATCTCTGGTATAGCTGCTGATTGTACTCCATTGTATCATATCCTTTTTCTTCTGATTTTTTTTTTTTTATTTCTGGATTTTTACTATTTGTTTTATTCTCAAATAACATAAAAGAGATAGAAAAGAGCCCTGCATTCAGAAAACCGAGTTCTAGCCTTGGTCATGCTTCTTGTTAAACCCCTTAATCTTGAACAAGTAGCTTTTCTTTGAATCTCAGTTTCCCTTCTGAATAAAATGAAAGACTAGTTTAGATCAGAGATTCTTAAACTTTTTCTACTTATGATCCCAGGCATATAAATTAGATATACAAATCAAATATTTATTTATAATAAATCATGATTCCATTGTCCTTTACCCCATTCAGTTTGTGACCCCATGTGGGGTTAGATGATACCTTAATTCTAAATTCTAAACTCTGTAGCTGAGGACAGTATAGAAATAAGGCACTCAAATGTGAGCTTAGGAAAACTGATACCTTATTTTTTACTTTCTTTGTAAGTCTTAACTCTTAGCACAGGAAGCATCATAGGAAGCTTACTAGATGCTTATTGACTGTCTGAAATATTTTAATGCCAAGAAAATAAAAACATTCTAAATTTTTAGTTGATATTTTTTTAGCTTCATTTCTTTGTTTTGTTAGTTTAGTTTGATTTCTAGTTAGGAGAAAGAGAATTATACCAGATTTTAAGCAAGCACCCCTTCAGTAATACTTCAAACCTAGTCTGAAATTTAGTTCTCTAGCCCTCGGTTCCAGAGCAAATTACAGTGTCAGGCCTCTCTGGTCTCATTACGTGCATTCGTTCTTCACAGAAGGAAAAAAGTTCCAAATTAAGTTCTGGCCACTCTTTTTGGAGTGAAAGTTCCTGTCAAAGCCCTTAGTCACATTTTGTTTAAGTAAGAGCTTTAAAAGTGAGAAAGCACATAGACCTTGGGTTGCCAGCTGGACTGCCACAGGTATTCCTTGGTCTGCCATTACTTCTCCAGTAATTAAACCTGCAAGAAAGAGGTGGTCTTTTTTTTTTTCTATTAGCTAAGGTTTGGTTTTGTAACTGTGACTTTAAAACTTTATTGAAAGTTCATATTCAGTCTCAGATACTTGACACTTTACTGGCTGTGTGACCTTGAGAAAGACTCTTAACCCACCCAGATTGTCTTGCCAAAAAAAAAATTTTTTTTGATAGTTTTCTTTTTTTTTTTTTAAGAAATTTCTGGGGCAGCTAGATGCAATGGATAGAATGCCAGGTCCTGAGTTCAAATCTCGTCTCAGACACTCAATATTGCCTAGCTCTGTGACCCTGGGTAAATCACTTAACCCCAACTGCCTCAGCAAAAAAATAAATAAATAAATAGCTATGTAATTATATTAATCAGTCTTGTCTATGAAAAAGAGATGAGAAAGTGTGCCTTTTTCCTCTGTGCAGGGATATGTGATTGATGTGTAATTTAATTTTTCCTTTTTTATTCTGTTTCACGGGTTAACACTGACAAGTGAAGAAGAAAGGGATATCTTAAGGGAAAAAAATAAAATAAAAAAAAGGAAAATGGTTTAAAAATTAAAGAGAAATGTAAGGTGACATTTAATTTTAGTTTTTTGAATTGTATATAAAGTAATGGTTACTGAATCCTAATGGTGTTTGCATAAATAATCTTCCATTTTTCCTTTGGGGTTGGGTTGTTATATTCTAACAGAAAGACATGTTGTGTGAAGATCTGGCCCATGTCACTGACCAGCTAAACAAATTAACAGAAGCCTCTAAAAAACATGCTCTGTTGCTTCAGTCTACCCAGGAAGAACTAGCAAAGAAAGAAGCTTTCATTGAGGAACTTCAGGAACAGGTATATTTGGATAAGGCTATCTCTGTAAGAATTTTAAATGAACTTATAATTTACATTTAGCCAATCTATGTAAGCTACCACATAAGCTTTTTAGATCATTTGCAGGAAATTATTAAATAAAATTGGAGAATGTTGAATTTTGAATCTTTGGGAACATGAATCTCTTCTAATATAAAGGCAATTTTGTTCTCTAATAACATCGGTTATTAGAAATGTTTCACGTATCTTGATAGTGAGTAGATAAAAGGTTTATTTAATGGGTGATTATAGGGTTAAAGACAAAAAAAAATTAATTTTAACTAACAACAATGTGGTAGGAATAAGCCATGTTGTAGGAGCAGCAACTTTAGTAGGATTTGGGGCTTTTGTGGGAAATGTGGGGTAGTTGATATTTTGTTCTGTTTCAAATTGTGAAATGTTCATACTAGAAGAATTTTTCATATCTTCTGAAAGGCTTGCATATTGTTTATGGACATGAAACCTGCATTTTTTTCAAAGTTAATATTTCCTTTTGTTTTCATAGCTAAGCCAAAAAGTTAAAGAATTGGAACAGAGGAAGAATGCATATAGTTTGAAAATGAGACACCTAGAATGTGTGATGGATTCTGCTTCTGGATTTCCACAGGTACTTTTAAAACAACAGTTCTGTTTTCAAGCAGAGTTAGCACTTCAGAGATGACAAAAGTGCCCATTTAAAAATCATAATTAGAACTTTTAAAAATGTTTACACACAATTAAGAGACATTACATGAAAGTCTTAGATTCAGGGTCAACCAGAGTCTGAATCCTGCCTCCTGACATTCAGTAGCTACTTGCTGTTGGGAAAGTCACTTAACCTCCCTTAACCCTCGTTACCATACCAAATATGGTAATAGTAATTAATACCTGTGGAATTTGCCTTGCAGGTTGCTATGAGTCTAAAATGAAAGTGTTTTTTAAATGTTTTGTAAGCTTTGAAACAACTTATATTATTAGTAGTGAAAGTATTCTTTCTCTGTGTCTTTTGGCTGATATAACAAAGTATTCTTTAGATTTTTAAGTAGTATTATTAGACAATAAACCAATAAGCATTTTGGGGTATATAGAGCTAGTGCAGTTACATATAATTTTTGTTAAAATTACTAAAATTTAAGAATTAAAATATGTATTTTGCAGAGTCCTAAAACCCCACCTAGTTTTCAAACAAATCTGGCAAAGCTCCTAGAAACACAAGAGCAAGAAATAGAAGACCGAAGAGCCTCCACAATCTCCTTGCAGCATCTTGTAACAAAACTGAATGAAGAAAGAGATGTCAAAAACATTGAAATCCTTAAACTGAAGGTACTTAAGTTCCTGTTACACAGCTTGAGAACTGTCCTTTGAGGACAGAAGAACCACTTGCTTTTTTTTTGGTTCTTCATATTTACTACCTGGTGAGGGAGGGAGTTTCAATATTACCTTAAGAAAGCGATGGCATTCTTTTTGGGTCAAGAACGGGTGTTGATGGCATCCACTACTCTGGAAAGAAGGAAGACAAAAGCTCCAAAGGGGCCATGTGCCTGGGAAACATGGAGGTCTTGAGTTACTCTGAAGAGAGCCTAGGACTATGGAAGCATAAGCCAGACTGCAAGAAGCTGGATAAGTAGTGATTGGGAAGGGGTCTGGATACTAGCTTCAGGGGGTGCCTAGATCAAGAGAAAAAGAGTTGTTTTCAGAATATTGTATACTTGTAGTATACTTATAGGCTAAGGACAAGGAGAGACTAAAGATTTGGATGGAATGTGGCTGTGGTTTTAATAAGAAGCCATAGGGAGGCAACAGGAGCAAGGATTTTAGTTTTGGCAAGGAGGCGGCCCACTCATTCTTGGAATCAGAGAGATGGAGGCAAGAATGACAAGGGACTTAAAGAGTTTAATATAATGAGGAGGGAGATTGGAGGAGCTCGCACTAGTTGGTTCTTTCAATAAAATAGGTAAGACCAGTTAGTAAAAGAGATCAATCTTTAAAAGGTTTGGAATAAAGTTTTTAGAGGATTGTTGTACAGTGATAAATTACATTTGCTAGGTGCATACATGGTTCCTTTGATTTTTTTTCCAGCAACATTCTGCTTGTCAGGTTTAAAGGTGAAAAAAGTTATTGGGCTATCAACAATTATATATTTGTAAGAAATAAGAATACATCAAGAGTAGTATTTCTTCATGGTGTTAATGGTCTGCGCTATAAAATGCATCAGACTTGGATGCCAGTTAAGATTTGAGGATGGGATAAGGATGATAAAATTTGCAAAATAGACTACCACAATACTTTTTATTTATTCCTGTTCTCATTTATTAAGTGCCTCTTATGTGCAAGGCACTGTTAATTGTTGGGGATACAAAGAAGAGAAACAACAGAATCCTTGCCCTTAATAAGGAGCTTACAATCTAGGTTGATGACCCTGTTTTGTGTTGCAATGAAAATATTTAATAGTCAACGAATTGTCTGTGAGAGGCACCAGGGCATATGGATAAAGAACTTGAATTCGAGTTCTACCTCTGATAGTTCCTGCCCACAGAAATCAGGACAGATATGTAACCTTTTATTATCCCCAGCACTTCTTTAGAACTGAAATTGCAAAGCAGTTGCCAGTATGCCTTGCTAATGTGAGTTCCCTGTGCCAGTGAAATAACAAGTAAAGTCTAAAGAAAAGGAAGGTAATTCTTTATGGACTTATTCAGTGTTACATTGTTCTTATGTTACTTCGTGGGTGTTACTCCCACCTATCTAGGACAGGGAATGTAATGTGTATAATATTTATTTGGTGTTTTTCCATAATGCTCTAAATTACATATTTGGCTCTCAGGAAAGGATTATTACTTAATTTACCAGATGTTCCTATAAACAGAAGCAAAAGTCTATGTTGAAAAGCATGGTTCTTTTTTTATTGTTTATTTTTGACATTTTTCTTTTTTAAAAAATTTTCTATTCCAAATTCTCCTCTCTCCCATGCGTTCCCTTTCTACTGAGAAGGCAACAACATGATATCAGTTATACATTTGAAATCTCATAAAACATATTACCTTTTTTAAAAATCAAGAAAAATTTTAAAAATGAAAAAAGTACATTAGTTTGCAGTCAGAATTCATCAGTTCTCTCTGGAAGCATTATTTCTCAAGTTATTGTCCAGTACTTCTTAAATTGTCTTGATTTATTTTTCCAGGTTATTTGTTTTTCCCAATGAAATATTTCATAATTCTATTTTTTTCATTCTTCAGATTTTGTTTTATTGTTTATTGCTATCTCATTGAGTCATTAGTTTCCACTTACTCAATTCTAATTTTTCCTCCCAACTTTTCCTTTATCAAGTTTATTCTTTTCTTTAGGTCTTTCAGGAATTCTTATTGGCCTTGGGTTCAATTAGCAATTTTCTTTAAGGTTTTTTGATAGCTGTTTTCATATTGTCGTCTTCTGAGTTTATATCTTGGTCTTCCCTACCACCATAGTAACTTTTTATGATCAAATTCTAAGTTATTTCCTTATTTTCCATTCTATTCCTTGATGCTGAACTTCTTTATTAAGGTCAGGTTCTGCTTATTGTTGTCCTTGTTATGGGGGTTAGGAAGCATTATCTCAATTTTTTGTGCTGCTGTTTTCAGAGCTTGTTGTGGAAGTCTACAAGTTTGTAGTGATCCTGGGAGAGGTGTGATCACAACAGGACACAACAGTACTCTGGTCTTTACCAAGTACCCTGCTCTCCTACATCCCCTTGTACCAGTGCTTCTCTTTGTCTTGGAATTGTAATCAAAACCCTGCCCTCTTGTAACTGACCACTTGCCACCTTCAATCTGTCCTAGAACTGCAACCCAGGACTTCATGTGGGCAGTAGAATTCCAGGCAGTGCCAACAAAGCATCCCCTGTAATCTCTTTATGACCTGTTCTTCAACTGTTTCTGATCTGGAGAGCTTCCAGAACTGCTGCTGCATGTGTAGGCTATAGACCACCCTTCTCCCAGGCACTAGAGACTTCTGCCGACCGTTTATGTTTTCTTAGTTTATGATATAATTTTACCCCAATTTTTTGTTGCCTTGTCTGCTCTAGAATTTGATTTGAGCCCTTATTTTAAAATTGTTGGGAGGGAAGTGATGGAGAATTCACTTGGGTCGCTGCACCTAGCCTGCCATATGGGCTCCACCTGAAAGCCATGTTTTATGTCTTTAGGAGCAATTACATGAATTAGAAAAAACACGCTTAGAACTTCAGCAATTAACAGAAACAAATCAAAGCCTGCAGAGCCAACTTGATGATATTAAGAAGCAAAAGAAAAGCAGGTAAGAAAAATTATCTAAAACCCTCTTACTTGTTACTTGTAATTATGTAAAGAATGAAGGTTTTTTTTTAAATAGGAAATTTTAATTTTCTTGCTTATAAGCAAGAACTAAGAGTTAATAAAGTTTAGCAGTTTCCAAAAATGTTTTAATGAGTACTTTCTTGGTGGTACTTGGAAATTATTGAAACATTTACTGCTAATATGAATTTTAAATTAATGAGAGGCAGCTTGATGTATTATCTAGAAGAGCTGGCTTTGGAGTCAGGAACATCTCAATTCCAGTCCTTACTTTTTATAGTCATGTTGTATTACCATAGACCAATCACTTAACTTTTCAGGCAGGGCAGGGCAGCTTGATAAGATAGGTTACAGTTGAGTTGCTTATCTACTTTTGTGAAGAAATTTAAATACCAGAGAGTTCTCTACACCAACTGAATCATAGGTCAAGACCTCCCTCCACCCCAGCAAATAAAATTGTTACTGAAGGTGTTAATAATTATCTGATATACAATTTTGATTTTAGGAAACAGATAAAATCATACTTTGTTTAAAAAAAATCAGTATTTTTTGTTGTTGTTATTTTCTTTATATAGTGATCAAATATATCCAGATATGCATCAAATGAAAAAAGAACAAGAAAAGGAAATTGTTGAAGAAAGACTCGCTAAGGTGTGTTTGTCATCTTTTTAAAACAGGGGGAAAATATCTAAAATCTCCTTTTTTATTTAGGTGAACATTTTTATTGTTTTCACTTAGTGTTTGAAAGTTACTCTTTTTTTTTTTAATAAACCAATAATATTAATAAAAAATTACAAATTAAATACTATAAAATAGACTCTAGCCATATATTGGCCAAATAATTCATTGTGGCCATAAATTTTTATCAGAAATGTAAGGGTTTCCAAATCAGTAAAATAATTAACATAATCTATTATATTCATAACAAAACCCAACACTCCCCCCACCAATGTAATACAATAATAAAGGTCATGACAACCTAACTTTAATTTCCTCTTTTGATAGCACTATTAAACTAGTAGATCAGTTGAATGCTATAGAAGTCATGCATATTTTAGCATTTAATGAAGTATCTTATGTCCTAAGTCAAAGGGAAAAGGGGAGGATGAGCTGGGAATTCATCTTTCACAATGTCAGAGAATTAGCTTATTGGACTCTAACCTTCCTTAGACTTATGATGACTGGCACAGAGTGAAAGTTACTCTTAATGCATATTGACTACCAAATGCTAATAACTCTTTTGAGGAGAGGGAAAGGGGGAGATACAACCAAAGTTGTATCTTTTTTTCCTCCCATGGAATAGTCATTTATAATAACTTTATTTTTCAAAATACATGCAAAGATAGTTTTAAACATTCATTCTTTCAAAACAAGCAAGACAACTATAACAACAAAAATGAAAACACTATGTTGTGATCCACATTCAGTCTCCACAGTTCTCTGGATTCAGATGGCTTTCTCTCTTGGGATTGGTCTGAATCACCTCCAACTACTAATTAAAAAAAAAACAAAAAACACCAATCTTTATTGAACTTCACTTTGATTCTACCCATACTTGGTCTCTGAAATTAACTTCAAAAATATGAAATAACAGAATATAGATGCAGAAAATTAGTTGAGTAATAGAAGGAAGCAAGGTGTCATCTTCTTGTATTTTACACTGGTATGACCTCACTGGGAATGTTATGTCCAGTTATGGAAGCCACATTTCACACGGGACAAAAGTAAGATAATATCCAGAGGAAGATATCTTGTATATGGATGTGAAGCCATGATGTTCAAGAAGCAGTGGAACAAACTAGAGATAATCTGTCTGAAGAAGAGGAACAGGTGGAGCATGATTGAAGTCTTCAAAGATTTACATGCTGTCATGTGATGGAGCTGATTCTTGATCCTTAAGGGCACAGAGTAGAAGCAGATCCAGCTCAACATACTTAGAGATGGCCCACAATGAAAGCACTGGCAGTGCTTCATAGGCAATGAAGTGATGTCCCCTTCCCACAGAGGCTTCCTGGCTGGCTCCTTGTGGAGAAGGTCATCCTTGACACAGCTCATGATATGTCTCAGAGGTGGACTAGCAAACTTGAAGTCCTTTCCCTTTCTTTGTCTATAATTTTTCCTTGGTATTACTTTATGGACATGATTTAGTGGTAACTTCAGACAGTTTAAAATTGAATATTGATAAACTTTGTCTTGATTATAAATAAACTAGTAGTACTCACAGTGATCACAACAATAAAAAAGAATTGTTGGGCATGTGGCAGAAGATTCTATCAACTACATTCTGTGAGTTCCAAGTTTTTGAAGTAAAGATTTAATATCTTTTGGAATCATTCAGCAATCAAATATTTATTAAGCATTTAATATATGCAGAGTACTGGTCTATTCACTAGGACTACAAAGTAAAACAAAAACCTTCCCTTTCTTCAAGGAGCTCCTGTTCTCATGATGAAGAGAAGTTGCAAACAGGGTTTGATCAGGAAGAGAATAAGGGAGCAAATGGAAGAAGGGAATAAGTAAATTACTTGGTATTTTTTTTTAATCTTCTTGCAGGTTAACTAGTGCTGTTATTTTTTAATACACCTTCAGTATATGATATAAAACAAATAGAACAATTTCTAACTTTTTAAAAATTTATTTTAAACAAGTCTGTTTAGAAACTTAATCATATTAATATGTATCCATTTTGTTCTTATATAGAATAAAGCAGTTGAAGAAATGCTGAAAATAAAAGCAGAGTAAGTTAAATATTTCACATATTTAAAATTTTAATTCTTGTAAATATTTTCGTTCTCCAATTATAAAGGTAGAAGCATTTATTAGATTAATAAGGTATGACTTTTGGCAGTACTGCAACTTTTTGTGTAATTAAAAAACTCAGGTTTTTAACACAATGACATTTTAAGTGACTAGAGGGGGTTTAGTATATAACTATACATTTGTGTTTATACATGTATGTTACATATATTTTTATGTAATATTACCAGAAGGAGATATAACAGTGTGGTGGGGTTTTTTTTCTGTTTTTATTAATCAGAAAAACTTCAAATTTAATGTGCAGTGATTGAACAATGGGAAGTTGACCATCGATCAGTATTAGAGTTTAAAATGCTTGGAAAAAGTGTGATATCTTATTTTAGCCATTTCCTTATATTCAGAAAAATGTAAATCAAACTATTGATAAGGTCGATTTATCAATCGTATAATGGTGATTTTTTTTTTATTCTAAAGAGATACTTGCAGCAGCCCTCTTGTATAGGTACCATCACTCCCTCTTCTCATCTGTTCCTGAACCTTTTAATTCTTTTTAGATAAGGTTATTATTAGAATGGTATCCTGTAAATCAAAGATCTCAAATATGGAGCCTGCACCAGAACCTGATTAAAATGTAATTGAGGATTATTTAACAAATTAAAAAAAAAAAAAAATTAGAACAAAGATAATGTTTATATGTGGTTTTCTAATTCAGTATACACATCCCAAAAGGATCCTTAAGTGGGATCTAGTGACTCCCATTTCTGTTTGACTGTTACATCCTTCTCAAGAGCACCCATCCATCCTCTCGTGCCCTGTCAGTTCTCATTATCTTCAGTCATAGTTTCACAAAATCTCAGTTTTTCCATATCCTGGCCAACACTCAATACTAAGACTTCTCAAACTGCTGTGGATAAAATAAATTTGGAGGGAGAAAACGTGTACTTTTTCATCGGGTGGCCCTAGAAATTTCCTTTTGTTGCCTAGAATTCACTTGTACTTGGTCTTCAGTAGCACATTCAAAGAGATTTAATTTCTGGGTTTCCTAAACCATCAAGTGAAGCCATTGGACTAGAGGTTCTTTAAGGCCCCTTCCAGCTTGGAATTGTAGTCTGGAACACATTGGCACTAAATGTAAATGTATAGAATAGCTGTCTTCTTGAGCTGTACCTTTCTTAAATGCCAGCAGCTATTTATTATTTATTGTGATACAATGAAAAGGCCTGTGTATCACCTGCAAAAATTCAGCTTTGTGTTTCATATGGTTTACAGAATTACTGTGAGCAGCAGAGACTAGAACAGCCCATGGCCAGTTTTCTTCTACACCAGGAACCATTTTGAATATTATCTGCCCCAAAGAAATTCTAAGGTTTAGACCTGCAAAAGAAATTCACATATGTTTAGACAGTTAATAACACCTGCCCATAAAATTACATTTATCTTTATAGATTAAAAGAAGTTAAGGATGTCCTTTCAGACAAAGAGGTAAACCAGATTAAAATATTGGAAGAATTAGAAAGGACAAGGATTCTGGAATCTAAAGCCTTCCAGGAGAAAGAACAGTTGAGATCCAAGTTGGAAGAAATCTATGAAGAAAAAGACAAAATCTTACAGGTTTGGGTTGATTTGTTTCATTATTGTTTAGGCCACTTATCTCTGTAGAACCAATCCATATGAAAGCCTCTCTTTATTAAAATGTTCTTTTTTCCCATGATTAGAAATTGCTGGAGCACTTGTAAATATAAAAAGCATTATGACTTATGACATTATGAGCAGAACCTTATCCATATTTTTTGTGCTCTTCTGTCTTCCTTGGCCCCCCCCTCCAACCCCCATAAAATGACATAATGAAAATCATTTATTTTTGCTTCTTTTATTCCAGGAGACTAACATGCTAAGAAAGCAAGTGGAATTTCTTGCAGAAGAAAATGGAAAATTAGTAGGTCACACAAATCCAAACCAGAAGATTCAATACCTGGTAAAACTGAAGAAAGACAATGCCAGACTCACTGAAGTATGTTTTAATGTTTAGATCTTTAATACACTGATTTTCATAAGTTTTAAAAATAGATCAGAGTTCTATTACTGAACTGATATAGACTAAAAAAATCCCAATCACTTCAAGGCATTTTAAAATATTTAAGTTTTATTAGATCCTTGTCATATTGTACAACAAATATGCTTCCTGCCTTATCTTAATTATCAAGCATTTAACTTTAATTGTTCTCTTTAAAAGGTAGTTTGAAAACTGAAAGTTTTAGTAGTTTAATGTTTTAAGTTTAATGGTGCTAGAAGCACATGTAATTTTGTGAAAATTGGAGCTTCATTTTTTTTTTATATTCTCATTTCAGGAAGCTGAAAAATTGCGTGTGGAAAATATCTTTTTAAAAGAAAGCAGGAAATTTGAGATTTGTCGAGATTCTGGTCAGATGCCCTAAAAGTCATCATGGCTTAGGAGTTTGTTTCCTTTGTCATAAAAAATGAACTGGCAGCTCAAAGTATAATGGAGCATTTTGTCTCCTTTTCAGAAGCCTTCCGATGCCATTCCAATTCCTACATCTCGAGGTGCTTGGAAAATACCTTCCAACTTGAAATGTTGGAGACGGTTTGTTTTGTTTTGTTTTTTCATTTTGAAAATAAAACCCAGCCTATAACTGTGGTTTATATGGAGACTTTGGTGCTACCACTGTTTTTCATTTTTACTTGAGGCTCCTAGTATATGGGTTGTGGGAGTCACTCAGTGTGCCTCAGTCTGCTCTTTTCTCTAGTATTTTTTTCTATGAATGTTCAAATGCAGCTTTTCTGATTACTTAACGCCTCTGGTTTTATTGGGTGTATTCACCATGTTTACAAAATTTGACGAGATTTTTATTATTTGTCATCTGTTGAGCAGAAAATACTTCTAGCACTATGTACTAGCAAAGTATATCTGTGAAACTAATAAATAAAACATTGGAAAATGTATACTTTTCTCAATTATCTGGGAATAAAGTTATTTTGAAAGAAGGTACCTGACCAGTACCTTAAACAGTGGGGGGAAAGTGATATTCTTCCTCTTTCCTTTCCTCCCCTCCTCCCCATGCAGATTAATTTCTCACATATGTATAAGAACCACTTGATTAATGCTTTGATTTAATGCAGAAATACATTTCTCTAGACAGAATAACCTAATTCTTCCCTTTGGGGTCCATTATTTTGTCATTCTTATTCTTATGAATGGAAAACACCTTTGGTTTTCTGGCTTGTTCCCATTGTAGGTCTTTTTTTTCCCCCCCGGAAGCATTTGGGGTTAAGTGACTTGCGCAGGGTCACACAGCTAGGAAGTGTTAAGTGTCTGAGACCAGATTTGAACTGGGGTCCTCCTGACTTTAGGGCTGGTGCTCTATCCACTGCACTACCTAGCTGTCCCTATAAGTCTCTTATTGAAGCTCATTATGTAAAAACAGGTGTATGAGATGCACATGTGTTTCCTTGAATATTCATATAGTTCTGTGATTTTTATGACAACTATGAAACGTAGCCAGATCTGGCCCTCTTCCTGCCATCTCCCTCTGGAGATAGAGCCTTTAAAGAGGCATAGCAAATTCCAGGCCAGGGTCCATGAGCAGACCCTTAGAGATCTCATAGTTTGACTCCCTAACCAGCTGTATTGGATATGTACACATGTCATCAAGCACGACTGATGCAAATAATCAGTTCCTCAGGACTCATCCAATTTACCCTTAAGCTTTGGTGATTGAAATCCCTTAGGTCAGGCTTTGCACTTACATCTTGCCTGACTCATCAGGAAGGGACAACATGGACCCCAGACTTTACTGGCTTCAAAGTGGGAAGACAGACCACCAGGAGAGAATCATCTTCCTTAGCACCCAAAGAAAAGAATAATGATGAAATCTTTAAGGGATCTTAGCAAATTTCGTTTGTGTTTGTTTTATGTCTTTTAGATGATAATTGTGAAATCTCAGGTTAGAATTTAAAATAAAGTTTGTATCAGACAATTTTCTAATGATTTTGTTGGTATGTGTGTTATTTCTCAAGCATACATAGATGGCCTGGCTAAGAATAATTACAAGATAAATGTAATCTCCATATTTATCTACACCTAGTCCTGGCCTTTGACCTGAACCTCAGCTCCCTTTTCAGTGTTATGAGCTGAGTGTCCCACAAGGCCCTCAAACTCGGCAGTCATTCTTTTCCTGCTATAAAGCCACTCATCCTGCCTTTTGTCCTGAGCACCCATGTGGACCAGCAGGGGCATTTGACCCAACATATCCAGTCATTTGCCAGTCCTCCCCTTCTCTGTGACTAGCCATCACCTCATTGATGCACTTGCTCTGGGTCTCTTCACTCTTCCTAGAGCTGTTAAAAGTGAGTGTCTCAAAGCCATTGCCTTGCCATGTCACGGGCATTCTAGTTTAACTCCGGGGGTTTGCTGTTGCCCCTAAGATCAATACAAATTCTTCTGACGTTGAGATTTTTCATACCTGGTTTCCACTTTTGCAGCCATAATACAAACTACATTTTTGCTATAACAGCCTACATTCCCAAAAAAACACTCCACCACTGGGCTTAAAGGAAAAGTGGGGTGCGGAACCAGGCTCCAACACTTTTGTCAGTGGCACATCAGAAGGATCTAAAAGAAGCAGTGCAGGTTTATGTGTGTTAAATGGAATGGAAGTACTTGATTATAATCGGTAGTCGGGCTCCTGCTTGGCCTGCATTCTGCTTCTCAAGGGCACAGCTGGTATGCACAGGAGACAGCCACACACTGAGCTACAGCTCCAGGATGCCTTGGAGGAAGGAAGGGAGCACCAGACCAGCCTTCTAGCCCCAAAAGATATCACTAAGACTATACCTTGAAAAAACATCCCAAGTTTGTGAGGCAGTGTCAGGACTCGGCTTGTGAGTCACTGAAGTAGTAGAGGAAATGTTATCAGTAACTTCAGCTGTGAATGGGCGTGACTTGTGCATCTTATTTCCGGCACTTGGTGCCCAGCACATAGTAGGTGCTTGACGTTTGCCTAAGTAAATTCGGGATTTAGATTACGCTCAGATTGTGCTCTAATGTTTCAATAATATTGGCCTTTAAAACTAATCTTGATGCTGCACCCACGTCCAGGAGTTTTGCCTTTGGACTGGCGATCCCACGTGGGCCTAGAAAGTTCCTTCAGGATTTCAGCCCGAGCGCGTCCTTTAACATAGAGAATAAGGGTCAGCAACTTTTCTGGGATGGAACTGCGCTTGCACGTGACGCAACAAGAGGTGAATACACACGGCGCACTTAAGTGCCAGGTTACTATAACTAGCTCTAGTAGACCGTGGCAAGGGTTTCACTTGGCAGTTGGGCGTTCAAGAGAGTAAGGAATTGGGAGATGCCGCGAGAATCAATTCCAAGGAGGAGGGAAATACGCGCATAGAAACGGGCCGTCACGGACGGGAGTGGAGGGCGCGCTGAGGCTGCGTGGCCAATAGAAAGCAGTTGCTGTAGAGGCAACGAGGAGCGTTGCTTGGAACAGTAGGCAGAAGGAAAGAGGAAGAAAGAACACTGGATGCGGCCAAAAAGGAGCCTGTCAGCATAGGGGCCGGAGGGGTTTCTCCCCCTGCCCCGAGGTCAGCGGTCCTGGGTCCGGCCCTGAGGATGCTCTAAGAGGCGAACGACAGACAGCTTCTCTCCTCTCTCCTCTCTCATCTCTCCTTCCTCCTCCTTCTCTTCCTCCTTTCTCCTTCCTCCCTCCTCCCTCCTCCTACCCCAGACCTTGAGTCGCGGGGGCGGAGTGACGAAAAGTGGGGACGGGGCGACGAGAGGCGGAGCAGGAGGAGGAGCCTCGAGCTCAGAGTTGGGTGAGCTCCCTCGCGCTCTTCATTGTGCCGCAGAAGTCACGTGAAGCAGGCAGCCAATGGCGGCGCGGGGGCGTGGTTGCCGCAGAAGAAGGAGCACCGGCAGGGACCCGGGCAAAGGCTCCGGCTCGGCCTCAGCTCCTGGCTCCGGCTCCGGCTCAGGCCCCATCGCTCTCCCGCTCCCGCTCCCGCTGCAAGTGCCAGTGCCCGCCGCCATGGCGGCCATCCTGGGGCCCAGCGCCCTGGCTCGGCTCCGCTGGGGCTCGGCCTTCTGCTCCATCGCGGCCGGCGGCTTGGGCGCCTTCGCGGCCGCCTTCGCCAAGCTGGCCCTGAAGCCGACGTCCCGGGGCCCGGAGGAGGAGGAGGAGCAGGAGCTCCCTTACCCGCCCGCCATGCAGGCCTGGGTAAGAGCCGGAGCCGAGCCGGCTGGCAGGCAGACTGGGCGGGCGTCTAGAGGGGCTGGCGGGCCGGGAGCTGGGCGCCCGCTGTCCAGGGTGCTGCCCGAGAGGGGTGGAGCAACCCGAGGTGTTTTGATTTCGCGCGGGTGTGAGAACCGGGCATGGACAGTTACCCCTCTGCAGTGAGTCTGCGAGGTGGGGAGGGGCAGAGACAGGTAAGAGTCCTCCGCAGCACCCATCGGAGCGGATCTGCGGGGTGGGGAGTAGGTTGGAAAAGACCCTCTGCAGTGTCCCCTCGGAGCAGGTCTTTGGGGTGGAGGGAGTTGGGGAGTCATCCCTCTGTAGCGCCCCCTTAGAGTGGGTCTGCGGGGTGGGGAACCAAACCCCTGCAGAACTCTGGGAGCGGGTCTGCGGGGTGGGGAGGAGGCTGCGGGCGGCATAAAGGACCCCTTTGCAGTGACATCTCGGAGCGGAGCTGCAAGAGAAGAGGGGACTGGAGAGGACTCTTCGCTGTCCTCTTGGAGCGGGTCTGTAGGGTTGGGAGGGGGCGGGAGAGGACCCTCTGAAGTGTCTCTCGGAGCGTGATTGAGGAGTGGGAAGGGAGCTGCATCAGAGAGTCCTCTCGGAGCCAGACTGCGGAATTGGGAGGGGGTTGGAGCGGACCCCTCTGCAGGGTGCTCTCCCGAGGGCTGAGGTCAGTCGGGGAAAGCGGAGGCGAGGATTTCTCTGCAGTGCTTCTTCGGAGTGGGACTACAGCTGAGGTGGAGGCGGGGACCAACCCCCTCCGCAGTGCCTCTCGGAGCCAGACTGCGGAGGGGCTTGGGGTGACCCTCTGTGCTTCGCCTTCTCGGAGCCGAACTGAGTGGGAGGGAACGGGGTGAACCCTCTGCATCACTCTCTCAAGCAGGACTTACTCAGGCTGGAGCTTGGCACTGTAGCCCACATCGTAGCAGGATTGAGGCGGGGGCGGGCCCTCTACAGCACCCTCTAGGGGGCAGGACTAGGGTGGGACGGGCGCCTGACTTTGGAGCAAGAAGGAAGGAGGAGGGAACTAAGAGGGGTGGAGCCTGAGGAATGGCAAGAGGGAGGAGGGGGGCTTGGTGCAGTGCCAGTCATCCTGTGTGAGGTAGTAAAATAAAGGCCCTTTGATGTTTCTGTTCTGATGTGGGGGCCATATTTAAGGAAGAGCCGTCGCCTGGAAGACAACCAGGGCTCAGTCAGAAAGGGGATGGCACTGGCTACCAAATGAGGACCTGATTAAGGGGCAATGTTTACCCTAGAGAAAAGACTAGGAGTGGGCATGGCCCTGGGACATTTGAAGGGATATCAGGTAAAGAGGCGTTTAGACGCCTTGTGCTTGGAGAGAACAGAATTAGGAAGACTCTCTGTGAGCATGATGAAAAGACCTATTTCATCCTAATAAAAGAAAATATTTTCAAACAATTAGAGCTTTCCCATAGTAGAACCATTTACCTTGTTAAGTAGTTTCCTGTCTCGGGAGTCCTCCTACTAGAGGATCTCCTGGCAGGGGATGGCCCTTTGTGAACTGGACTGAATGAAATCTGAGGATCATTCTAACCCAGGTACTTAAAATACATGAAGAAATCAAGATCGAGGCAAATGAATCTGTTTGAGCTTCGTGGTCTTTGTTCCCTTTTGAGATTTTTATCTTATCAAGATTTATGTAGATAAATCTTGGGTTTCATTTGCCTGCTTCTATTTCTAAGCTTGTGTTGAAAATCCCACAGGTTAGAAAGGAGACTCAATCACTTGATCCAGAGGAAATTGCCGAGCTTCTCTCCAATTAGAGCTCAGTGATTCTTTGGCACCAACTGGTTTTCACCCAGATCTCTGGACTCTGCAGCAGAAGTTGGATATTTGCGTGCTGAACCAGTTTGTATCCTAAACTGACTAGAAAGACACCAACCTCTGAGAGGGGCTTATGCCAGTTGTTGCTTCTGTATACTCCAGTAGTGTGGAATTATTTTTCATATTTTGGCTTTGGAAATTTGAGCACTTAAATTGGCACGAGAGTAGAAGAGGAGTCTTTTTGGACAGTAAACAATGTAGTGTTTACTGTGCTTTATACTTGGGAAGATCAGTTTCAGCATCATTTATCTTTCAGACCATGGCCAAATCACTTAATCTCTGTAAATCTTCAGTTTCCTTGTTTATTTTTAAGTGGATTGGATTCAGTAGCCTCTAAAGCCCTCTAAATGTATAGTTCCTCCTTCTTTAGAATGTAAGGCTATTGAAGAAAGGGACAGATTCTTTTTTTACTATACCCAGTGCTTGTTGAATAATGGAAACTTAATAAGTACTTATTGATTAATTAATATGGATTTTATCCCAATCACTAATGTCATCTTTTGGTTCATAGTATTCTACAACAATGCCTGGCAACATCTCAGAAGGGATAGGCTGATTGTTCATTTATTTGAAATTTTTTTGTATTCCAAGAATATTCATTAATTAAGTACCTGCTATGGCCAAAATACTTTATGGAAGCACTGGTATCTGGTGGCATCTAAAAAAAAAACTTAAGTCAGAGAGAACAGTTGATCTGAGAACTTGAGAGAGAAGAGAAGATTCAAAGAGATTGAGGAGAGGGATCCATTCCAGGCATGTCATAATAGGTTGTTCAAATGCATGGAGACAGGAGATAGACTGTAATATACAGGGAATAAAATGTAAGCTGGAATATATTGTATTCATGTAATGTCTAATAACCCTGGAAAGGTGGGCTGGAGCCAGATTGTGAGGGCTTTTAAATTCCAAATAGTAATTTTTATTTTGTCCTAGAGCCAGTAGAGAGGCACTGAAATCAACTGCAAGAGAAATACATGATCCAACCTGTCTTTTGTGCTATTGCTTTGGCAGCCATGAGGGGGATAAACTGGAGAGAGAGGATGTACTGAAGTCCAGACTAGTTAGGAGGCCACTGCTAAGTGGATCTGGCCTAGGAAAATGGTTGTGTTAGTGGATTGATGGTAGGGGGCAGAAAAGTTTGTGGAATTAGAAGTGATCAGATTCGGGAAAGGATTAGATACTGAGAATGAAGGAAAGTGGGGAGTTCATGATGATAGAGATTGTGAGGCTGCAGGACAGATTTAGTGTATGGAAGGCTGGCCTTGGGATCAGAAGCGTCTGGGCTCAAGTCCTGCTTTTGACATTGAGCTCTAGGCAAAGTCTGTGTTTCCAGTGGCAGAATCCAAATAACTCTTACACAATAAGTTTCATAGAAGTTGCAAATGAAAATTGAAATTTAACAATAAAAAATAAGGTAAGTAACTCATTGATACAACAATCAGAACTGGACAGGAAGGTAGGAAGAAAAGTTCAGTGTGCTTCAGAGAAGTTTTGGTGTCATCTTAACTCCTGGAGAACACTCACCTCACATCCAACCTTTGTCAATGCTTGTCATTTTGACCTTTGCCACATCTCTTCTATATACCCCTCTTCTCTATAGACAAAACCACAACCCTACTTAACACCTTCATCACCTTTCCTATAGCCCTTCAATGGTCTTCTAATTGCTCTTCCTGGCTTTTCTGAATGCAATCTATTTTCCTGGTTATATTTCCCTAAAGGTCAGTTCAATGCATGTCAACTCTGCCCTCAATATATTTCAGTGGCTCCCTGTTACTTACAGAATCAAATTTGAAGTCCTCTGTTATTTAAAGTCTTTTACAACTTGGGCACTTTGTAATTTTCCATTCATCTTGCATTTTCTTTATTTTTACTGGCCCATGTGAGGTTTCTCACACATGAACACTTCTTCTGATTTTCTCCATTTATCCATATTATAGATTTCCCCCCTCTTCATTTTTGACTTTTAACTTCAAGTCTCAGTGAATAACTTACCTGACATGCTAGCCCTCAATTTAGAACACTATTTCCCCTACCATATTCTGCCCTTTTGTAGTGACCTATGTCCATGTTTCAGATCTGCTGTTGATAGCATCGAGCTGGTCAGTGTCAGAGGGTTATGCCTTTGTAAGTCGGGGGTCTGTCACTTCAGTCTAGTAGAGGACAAACAAGAGGTTCACACAAATTTCTATTAAAAAAAAACTAGAGACTTCTACATTTTACAATTGAAATGGACGTTAGAAACCTATCATCTCACAGGCAAAATAAAGAGGAAAGGAAATGGCTTATCCAAGAACATGGAGCTATTGGGTGACACCCAAGATTGAAGCTCCTGGTTTCTTCCAAAACAAACTCTTTATGTTGGTTAAGTGAGGCATCAAGATGGAGAAATGACTGGACAAGATCTAATCCTCAGAGAAAAACTTGGATCAGTAACCTCCAACATCTGGCCTTCAATTTGACATCAAGAAAGACACCTTAAGGGGAAAGTGAGAGGGAAAGGTGGATTTGCAGCCAGGAAGTGCAATTTTTTCTTGGACTGGTTTTGTTAAGAATTGTATGAGCAAGGAAGTTTCCCCGAATGTTGGGGGGAAGAGGGGCAGGAGGATTCAGAAAAGAATTGGGGCAAAAGAAAAAGCATCAAGGGAACCTAGAGGACAGAAGGGAACAGTGGACCAACAGTGGACCAGACTCCCCCAGTGTCGCCTCCTGCATCCTGAGGATTCTCTGAGATGAGAAAGCCAGCATCCCTCCTCCCTTCTCCTAGCTCCGACCCTGAGCCTCGAGGGCGGGACGAGGGCGGGGTAGGAGGAGGAGCCCCGGACTTCGAGCTGGGTGAACTCACTAGCGCTCTTCACTGTGCCGCAGGAGTCACGTGAAGCAGGTAGCCAATGGCGGCGCGGGGGCGCGGTTGCCGCAGAAAGCGGAGCACCGGCAGGGACCCTGGCAAAGGCTCCGGCTCGGCCTCGGCTCCCGGGTCCGGCTCTGACTCGGGCCCCATCGCGCTCCCGCTCCCGCTGCCGCTGCCGGTGCCAGTGCCCGCTGCCATGGCGGCCATCCTGGGGCCCAGCGCCCTGGCTCGGCTCCGCTGGGGCTCGACCTTCTGCTCCATCGCGGCCGGCGGCTTGGGCGCCTTCGCGGCCGCTTTCGCCAAGCTGGCCCTGAAGCCGACGTCCCGGGGCCCGGAGGAGGAGCAGGAGCAGGAGCAAGAGCTTTCTTACCCGCCCGCCATGCAGGCCTGGGTAAGACCGGGCCGGCGGGCAGGCGGACTGCCCGGGTGCCGGGAGGGGCTGGTGGGCTGGGAGCTGGGCCCCGCTGTCCAGGGTGCTGACCGGGCGGGGAGAGGGAGTCCCGAGATCTGGTGCCACGCGTGTGAGGAGGGGCATCCTGGGCAGCGTTCCCCACCCTGAATAGATGTGTGGGGTGGACAGTCATTCCTCTGCAGCAGGTCTGGGAGGGGGGCGGGGGCAGAGGCAGGTAGGAGCCCTCCGCAGCACCCCGTCGGAGCGGGTCTGCGGGGTGGGGCGGGGGTTGGAGAGGAACTACAGTTCCCTTGTGAGTGGGGGGAAGGGGCTGGGGCAGGTAGGAGCCCTCCGCAGCTGCTCTTGGGAGTGGGGAGGAGGCTGGGGAGTCATCCCTTTGCAACGCCCTCTCGGGGTAGCGAGGGGGCTGGAGAGGACCTCTGCAGTGTCCCTCAGAGCGGTACTTCAGGGAGGGGAGGAGAAGGGGCTGCGACAGGGAGGACCCCTGTGCAGGGTCTTCTCAGAGTGGGACTGCGGGGTTGGGGAGGCGGCTGGGGCGGACTGGTCTGTAGAGCCTCCTCAGAGGGGGACTATGAGATGGTGAGGGGACTGGGGACTCCTCTGCAGAGCTCACTTCGAGCGGAAATGGATGAGGGAGCAGGGCGAATTTCTTCGCAGCGCTCCCTTCGAATTCGATTGCAAGGTGGGGAGGGGGCTGGGGTTTATTACTCTGCAGTCTTTTCTAATAGGTCACGGATTGGGGAGGGAACTGGGGAGCATCCTTCCGAATAGGACTGAGGGTGGGGAGAAAAAAGCTGTCAGATCAGGAAGAACACCTCTGCAGCACCCCCTCGGAGTGGGATTGCGGGATGGAGAAGGAGGGAGGGAGGACCCCTTTGCAGTGCACCCTAAGCGGAACTGGTGCTGGGGCTTTGGAAAGGGCATCATAACCTTCAGCAGAACCTCCTCGGAGCCGGACTGATGAGGACAGAAAGGACCTCACCCCACCCACAGCCTCTACCCTTTGAGCAGGAATGGAAAGGGGGAAAGGGGAAGCCTGGAGGGAACAGGGATGAAGGGAGGAGGTATGGCTTGATCAAGTCCCTTACCATCAAAGGTCAGGAAGGGCGAATAGATAATTCTGCTCTATTGTGGTGATCATAGTTGAGGCAAGAACCATCGCTAACCTAGAGGACATTCAAGGCTAAATCGGGAAGGTGGGGGTGGGGTGGGAGGAGTCACTGGCAACCAAATGAAAATTCGATTAAAAGGAGATGGGAGATGTGTTTCACCTAGAGAAAAGACTAGTAATAGAAAACAAGGGCACATGACACATTAATCGCCGTGTGATGAAGGTATATCAGGTGGAAGGAGAGTAGTTTTGGTCCTTTTGCTTGGCCCAAGAGAACAGTACTAAGACTCATTGCTGAAGGTGGGGAAATTTTATTTCCTCCCGATTTTTGGGAAATGTTTCAAATAGTTGGAACCTTCCCAGGGTAGAACTGATTGCCTTGTAAAATACAGTGCTCCTCATCTTTAGGAGTCTCAAAAAAAGTTTAAAACATCTCTTATGAAGGATGTTTTGGAGGGGAATATTTTAGGCGTAGGTTAAATTGGATGACGTAAGCAGACTCTTAATTCCGATTCAGAATTTTCGAACAGTCTTGAATCTATGGAGTTAGGGAAGCCCGAGTCTGTCTGAACCTTGGAAAATTATAAAGTCCCCAGTTCCCAGTTAATCTGTCCAGATTTTCATATTGAGATTCTGAGTTTTATTGCTGCCTCTAATTTTCTAAGATTGTGCTAAAAAGAGTCAAGAACAGGATGGACTGACAGTTACTCATAAAGCAAAAATAAACCTATTGCTGATGTTCCCCCTCTTTAGATCTGACTGACATCTAATGGCTCTTTGATCATGCTAGTCCATACTAGCATACCTGTCCATCCTGTCTTTGGAACAGAAGGTTCCTGTCTGGATAATGAATCATTTGGGACCTTAGAATAAAAAGGAAACAACTGGGAGGAGCTTGTGCCACTTTCTGGTGTTGCTATGACCAGAATGGTTTTTAAATTATTTTTATTATTGTATCCCAAGGGGATCCATTCAATAAACATTAAACACCTACTATCGCCAAAGTGCTTATTTGGGAGCACTAGTAGCTGGTAGAATCCAAAAGATTTTGTCAGGAAAAAAAGTTGATCTGAGAGCTTGAGAGGGAAGAGATTCAAAGAAGCTGAGGAGGGAATCCATTTCAGTCATGTCAGAATAGGCTGTTCAAATGCGTGTAGACAAGAGCTGTGCCATGTATAAGGAATAGAAATTAGACTGGGATGTAGTGTATGGATGTAATGTATAATAACCCTGGAAAGGAAGCTGGAACCAGATTGTGAGAATGGCTTTAAATGCCAAATGGTAATTTATATTTTGTCCTAGAATCAACAGAGAGACACGGAATCTTTTATAGCATAGGAATTACTTGGTGCAATCTGTTGTTTAGCAGTATTGCTTTGGCAACCAAGTCGGGATTAAATTGGAGAGAGCAGAAACTGGAGGCCAGACCGGTTAGGAAGCTTACTGCTAAGCAACAATAAGAGTGTGTGGACTAGAGGAATGGCTGTGTGAATGGAGAAATGGGATGGATGCAAGAAAGATTGTGGAAATAGGATTGAGCAGACTGGATGAATGGATGTGCAGAGTAATAAAGTGTGGTGAGTTATAGTTATCCTGCAAGAATGCTATTTTGCTTATTGTTGGGAGCACAGGTTACAAGGTTAGGAAGATCTAGCTTCAAGTCCTGTCTTTGACACATGATAGGTCTGTGGCTTTGGGCAACATATATGCCTCCCAGTGACCACCCAAAAACCACCCAAAAAAGTTGCAAGTAAAATTTCTAATATAAACAAAAACCACATAAGGTAAGTAACTGTGACAGGTGTGGGAGCTGGTTTTGGAAAGAGGAAGAGCTGGGTTTAAGTCCTCTTTAAACCCATACTGACTCTATGCCTCTGGGAAAGACATTTTTCTTTTTTGGGGGTAGGGGGGCTTGAGGCAATTAGGGTTAAGTGACTTGCCCAGGGTCACACAGCTAGGAAATTAAGGGTCTGAAGTCAGATTTGAATTCAGTATCCACTGCACCACTTAGCTGTCCTGAGAAAGACATTTAATGTCTCCCAACCTCCGTGTTTTCCACAACTCACCGGCACCTATCTCATATATCTCAATTGCAATGAAATCTTGATTTATCTTCATTACATTTCATGTTCGTATCTCCTTTCCTCTCCTCACACAACTGTCATTCTAGTTCAGATATCAACAGCCTTTCCTCCCGACCATTGCAGCGGGCTATTGCTCTCCCCACTAACATCTACACCAACACTTAGTTGACAGAGGGATTTTCCTAAAGCTCCATTCTGATCATTTCACCCCTTACTCAAAATCCAATGACTTCTATTTATTTTCCCACATTGGATAGGTTTCTTCACATCCCCACACATGATAAATACAGACTGCAGACTACACTGCACACATTGCTGTTCCTTCTACACGGATCACATCCAGACTCTGCGTACATGGCCGGGGCTGTCCCCACAACTATAATATTCGCCTTCCACCTCATTTCTCTAGTGTTCTTAGTGACGCATTTCATGATCGGATCTTCTTGTCAGTGAGGATCTTTCCTTTACCCTCCCACTTTCTGCAAGTCAGGGTTGCTAACATATTTGCATCTTGCATCCCCTTATCCCTATTAATGACTGTAAGGCATTGAGGGCAAGAGCAATATTGCAGCTGTTTTTGGAATAGGACGCATCCCAGGGCTACACCGCCGCTAGTGCTCTTCTCTAGGATCCTAGGCCGGAGATTACAGTCAGTTGTAAGAGGTGGTTCTTCAAACGTTGGGGGCTGAGTCTTGTATTGGGCCAAGGTCCGCACCAATGGAAAACTGCTGAGAGAAGGGGGCGGGGTAGAAGGAGGAGCCCCGGGCTCCGAGCTGGGTGAGCTCACTCGTGCTCTTCACTGTGCCGCAGAAGTCACGTGAAGTAGGTGACCAATGGCGGCGCGGGGGCGTGGTTGCCGCAGAAGAAGGAGCACCGGCAGGGACCCCGGCAAAGGCTCGGGCTCAGCCTCGGCTCCTGGCTCCGGCTCTGACTCGGGCCCCATCGCGCTCCCACTCCCGCTGCCGCTGCCGGTGCCAGTGCCCGCTGCCATGGCGGCCATCCTGGGACCCAGCGCCCTGGCTCGGCTCCGCTGGGGCTCGACCTTCTGCTCCATCGCGGCCGGTGGCTTGGGCGCCTTCGCGGCCGCCTTCGCCAAGCTGGCCCTGAAGCCGACGTCCCGGGGCCCGGAGGAGGAGCAGGAGCAGGAGCAAGAGCTTTCTTACCCGCCCGCCATGCAGGCCTGGGTAAGACCGGGCCGGCGGGCAGGCGGACTGCCCGGGTGCCGGGAGGGGCTGGTGGGCTGGGAGCTGGGCCCCCGCTGTCCAGGGTGCTGCCCGGGCGGGGAGTGGCAGGCCGAGGTCTGTTGGTGCTGTGCGTGTGTAAGGAGGGGGCGTTAGGCAGCGCCCCTTTCCAGCGGGTCTACGAGGTGGGGAGGAGGCAGAGATGGAAACCCTCCGCAGCACCTCATCGGAGCGGGTCTGCGGGGTGGGGAGGGGCCGGAGAGGACCCTTCGCAGTATCCCCTCGGAGCGGGTCTTAGAGGTGAGCAGGAGATTGGAAAGGACCCTCTGCAGTGTTCCCTCATAGCGGATCTGTAGGATTGGAGAGGACTATTCTATAGAGCCTCTTCGGAGTGGTACTAAGATGGGGTGGGGACTGGGGAGGACCCTCTGCGGCGTTCCTGGGAGTAGGCCTGAGGTTAGGGAGGGGCGAGGGTGCACCACTCCGCAGTGTCCCTTCAAACTAGTACCGTGAGATGGAGAGACCTTCTGCGAGCAGGACTGCAAGAGAGGGGGCGGAACCCTTTGCTGCGTCCCCTCGAAGGACTCAGAGCAGAGAAGAGGGAGTGGACCCCCTGCAGGGTCCCCGCGGTTGGGCACTGAGGATAAAAGACGCTCTGATGTATCCCTCCACAGTGCCTCCTCATAATCAGCTGACTGTGGTGGGCTGGACTTTTTTTCTATATCCCCCAGCAACCAGACTGGGGATGGGGGGAGCCATCGAAATGACGGAAGAGGATAACTTGGCATAATGTCCACCATACTGAGTTAGGTCTTGCAAGAAGCAATAAGAGCTTTAATGTTCTTACATTATTATGGCCATATTTTTGGAAGAGCTGTCTATAGCCTGGAGGGCATCCAAGGCTCAATTAGGATAAGGGGTACTGACAATCAAATGAAAATGTGATTAAAGAAGGAAGAATGTTTAACCTGGAACATTTGAGGGGGAAATCAGATAAGGGAGAGATTGGACTAGGTTGGCTGTCCTCAGTTTTTGCATACCTAGGGGACTACCTGGATGAATGGTGAAAAAGATTTCCCCTGGACAAAAGGAAAACAATTTCAAATAACTGGATCTTTTCCAAGATAGAGTAGATTATCTTAGACATTATGAAATTCTCCTCCTCTAGCTTTTCAAAAAAAAAAAAAGGCTGAAAGACTTCTTGTCAAGGAGGTCTTTATTCTGTAAAGCAATTAGTGTTTAAATTGGATGATTTCTGCAGATCCTTCTAGCTTAGACACCAGTTGCTTGAATGGCTTGAAGATTTGGAAATGGAAGAAAGGAAAGGAGTCAGTGTTTGAGCCAGGGAGCATCCTGAGGGCTTTGTTTCCAACAGATTTCTACTCCAACAGGATTTCATATTGGGATCCTAGGTTTCACTGCTTCTTTGTTTGCAAGAATCTACTGAAAGTATGTCAGTCAAACACACTCATTAACCACCTACTAATGTGCTAGGCATTTTACTGAGTGCTGGGGATACAAAAGAAGTCAAAAAACAATCCTTGCTTTTAATGGGGGAGATAACATGCAAATAATGCAAAAAAGATATGTACAGGACAAATTTGATATAATCAACAGTGAGAAAGCTCTAGAATTAAAGGTTGGCAAAGCCTTCTTGTATGAGGTAGGATTTTTTTTCTGGGATTTTAGAGAAATCAAAGAAAAAAGAAAGAGAGAGAAACATCAAGACATAAGGAGACTAGGAAAGAGAAATTCGAGAGAGGCAGAGGGAGGAGGGGAAAAAACTAAAGTGAGAGGAGAGAAATGGGAATAGCCAGTGAAAATGTCCAACATCCGGGTGTAGAGTATCCCGTGGGGTGGAAAGCAATGAGATCTTTGCTACTGCATAGAATATGTGAGGGCAAGTAAAGTGTGAGAAGACTGAAAAAGAAGGAAAGAGCACCTAATGGAGAGCTTGGGCTGCCTGACAGGGTTTTATATTTAGCTCTGTAGGTGATGGGAAAACATTGAAATTTGCTGAGTAGGACAGTGATTGGAGCTGCGCTGTGATTTAAGAATAATAGGAGTGAAGAATCCAAGGGAAGATGGAGAAAAGTGAAAAGATATCCATGTAGTATTGCTGAGATTCATTCCTGTTTTGTGGTAACTGGCATTCACACATTCTTTGTATACTACTGGTCCTCTCCTAGATCTATCCTGCCCCTTCTCCATTGAGCTCCACAGCAGGAGATGACTGTCAGTGATGAAACATGTTATAACCTAGAATAGAAGGTAGCAGCTTTTGCCAATTCTTGGGATACTTGTGCTGTAGATTGTTTTCCACAGGGCTATAGTTTTGGGTGATTTTTCATACTTTGGCTTTGGAACTCAAAAATCATTAACTTGGTGGTGGTGATTTCAGAGAGCATCACATCTCTTTTTTATGTTTGGGTGATTTTTCATACTTTGGCTTGTTTTCACAGAGCATCACATCTTTTTTTTTATGTTGCCTGTGAAGTTGCAAAGTTTGTAGAGGGCTGAATTTGGTGTCCTGAGTTTCAATCTAACTCAAGCACTAGTTGTGTGACTATGTGAGTCTTAATTACTCTTCACAGTGGGGAGGTTGGATTCAATTTCCTCCAAAGTGTTTTCTAGCTCTAAATCTATAATGATGCTTCATCTATGTGTCCTTCCCTTTTACACTGGGAGGTCCTTGTTTAGGGATCCAGAAGGTATACTGAAGGACAACCTTCAGTATGTCACGTAGTGGGTACTTAATAAATGCTTATTTACTCACTAATGTGGATTTTGTCCTAATCCCTTTCCTCCCTTTTTTAATTCACAATATTCCACAAAGGATGGCAAGTTGTCAGAAATGGTAGGCCAATTCTTCATTTATTCACTCTAAGGTATTAATTCGTTCATACAACAAAAAGTTAAGAACCTACTTGTGAGCCATAATGTATCAAAAGGATTAAAAGCTTGTAGGCTTTTTAGAGGAGCTGGCACTTGAGCTAAACTTTGAATGGGAGAAAAGGATTCTAAGATGCAGGGAGTTCAGTCATCATTAGTCTGTGGAAATGCATGAAAACAGATGAACTCTCATTTGTGCAGAATAGAAAGCACATTGGAACACAGTATGTGTGACTATAGTATTGAATAACTCTCCCAAAGTAGAATGGAGCCAAAGTGTGAAGAACTTTAAATGATGAAATGGGGTTAATATTTTATGCTAAAATTCATAGAAAGCCATAGACATTTGCATAGCATGGAAATTACTTGGTCAAGCCTGTCTTCAGGATTTGTTCTTGGCCAGACTGTGGGGAAGACCATGAGAAGAGGCTGGAGGCAAGACCAATAGTATAGGAAGAGCCCCTTCTGAGGGAATATAGCTGTGTGACCAGAGAGAAGGGACAGAATCAAGAAAAGGTGAAAAAGTAGGATGGGGAGCAGGGAAGAGTCAAGGCTGACTCTGATGAGTAATAGGTGGGGAGCATGCGGGGGCTCACGTCCTGCCTTTGATCCCCTGAGAGCTGGATGACTTTGGGTGAGTCATCTACCTTTATCATCTCGGGCCCTAAGTGAGATCTGGGCTATGAAAAAACAAAAAGCACCTAAATCACTAATTCCAGAGCAAACTTCGAGTACTGGTCTTGGAGGCACCAAGACCTGGATCCAGACATGCTGCCTGCGAGCTTTGGGATATTTGGATTGGGGAAAAAGATACTCCTCTATGTTTTCCTTCTAGGTGTGGGAGACTAGCAGTGTGGCTGCAGTCAGGAGCCACGAAGGGTTGCTTTTCTAGAAATAGGGGTGGTTTTTACAACTTCCCCGAGTGTTGGGATGCGGAGGGGGGAGGGGAGTTCAGAAAAGAACTGGGACAAAAGAAAAAGCGTTAATGGAATGTAGAAGACAGAAGGAGCAGTGGACCAGACGTCCCCAGGCTCACCTCCAGCATCTTGAGGATGCTCTGAGATGCGAACACCAACATCCCTCCTCCCTCTTCCTAGTTCCGACCCTGCGCCGCGAGGGCGTGGCATGGTGGGGACGAGGCAACGAGAGGCGGGGCAGGAGGAGAAGCCCTGGGCTCCGAGTTGGGTGAGCTCACTCGCGCTTGTCACTGTGGCGCAGAAGTCACGTGAATCAGTCAGCCAATGGCGGCGCGAGGGCGTGGTTGCCGCAGAAGGCGTAGCACCGGCAGGGACCCAGGCAGAGGCTCCAGCTCTGGCTCGGCCTCGGCTCCTGGCTCCGACTCCGGCTCTGGCCCTATAGCGCTCGCGCTCCCGCTCCCGCTGCAAGTGCCAGTGCCCGCCGCCATGGCGGCCATCCTGGGGCCCAGCGCCCTGGCTCGGCTCCGCTGGGGCTCGGCCTTCTGCTCCATCGCGGCCGGCGGCTTGGGCGCCTTCGCGGCCGCCTTCGCCAAGCTGGCCCTGAAGCCGACGTCCCGGGGCCCGGAGGGGGAGGAGCAGGAACAAGAGCCCGCCATGCAGGCCTGGGTAAGAGCCGGGCCGAGCCGGCGGGCAGGCGGACTGGGCGGGTGCCGGCAGGGGCTGGCTGGCCGAGAGCTGGGCGCCCGCTGTCCAGGGTGCTGCCCGGGCAGGGAGGGGCAGCCCGAGGTCTGTTGGTGCCGCGCGTGTGGGGAGGGGGCATCCTGGGCAGCGCCCTCTCCGAGTAGATGTGCGGTGTGAGCAGTTACCCTTTGGCAGCGGGTCTGCAAGGTGGGGAAGGGACTGGAGAGGACCCTCTGCAGCACCCCATTGGAGCGAGTTTGAGGGTTGAGGAGGGACCTGGAAAGGACCCTCTGCAGCGTCCCCTTAGAGTAGGTCTGCAGAGATGGTGGAGCGGAGGTCGGCCCCCTCCTCAATGTCCCCTTAGAGCTGGACTAACAGGTTGATGAAGAGGAAGAGGGAAGGGACATCTTTGGAGTAGCTCTGAAGATGGGGGAAGGAAGGACCCCTCCTGCAGTGCCCCCTTTACAACAGTCCCTCTAAGAAGAACTAAACGGGGAGGGAGGCGATCCTTCTGCAGCTCCCCCTAGGAATGGAACTGCTACAGGTGAGGTTTAGGGGGACTGACTCCTTGGAGGTAGACTCCTCCCTCTTTTCTCTCTCGAAGTGTTGCTGAGAGTGGGTGACAGATCACTGCGGGTCTGCAGTGGAACTGGATTTTTTTTTTCCGGGGTGGGAGGGAGGTTTTCTCAAGGAAAGATGACTGTCCACACTGAATTAAACTCACCTGCTCCAGAATCTGTGTCTGAGGTGGACTGTCACTCTCCTCCGGGAGGACCTTCCCTCCAGGTCAAGGACGCTGCGGCAGAATCTCGGTATAGTCTGCAGGTCGTTGTACTCTTGTATCCCTCCACCCATAGCTCCTTCAGGGGTGCATTTCTGCCGCCGGCAGAATAATAACTACAAGTGTTTCCATCTAAGGTTTCCAAAACAGCGTACACGATCTCTCCTGCAGCTCTGGTTTGTGTGATAGTGTTGTGCTTGCGTCCTATTTCCCTATGAATAGCTCCTTGAGGACAGGGACTAAGGAGCTGCTTTCTAGCATCTCTTGCTGGTCCTGTCCTCCGGGATCACTGGGCCAGAATGGCGTTCCTATGGAGCTGGGACTTGGAGGGGGGACTTGGGAGACCCTCTGTTTGACATCAGTGTCTCATGCATGAAAATGTTCTGAACATCCCTCCGACCCCCCAGCTCCTGCCCCTTCACAGTGAACTTTGTAGGCCTCTTTTCTTCCCCTGCAGCTGACCCTGATGTTCCGGCTGATGGCCTTTTCCTTGATGATTGTCAGCAATTCCCTCATGTGGGCCTTCTTTTCCAAGCGCTCAGCATTTCCTCCTCCTCTGCCACGGCCTCATTGACAATGACTGCTTCTAACATCATTGCCTCGGTGAGTGACCAGGGCTCGTCCAGTGTGCCGAGCTTCTCTGAGCTCTATTTCTCCTGTGAAATATAAAATGGTGTGGGGTAGTGGACAGAGAGAGGGCCAGTCCTGGAGCCAGCATATATTTAGACCTGGAGAGGATGGAGCAGGAGAGGAGTAGGAGAAGGGAAGGGGCTTATGAAAAATCCAGGGCTGGTTCTTTGTCATAAGGAGCAGCCTTCAGCTCCCCAAGATTCTACTCTAGATGAATTATTATGCATCAGGAAAGGGAGTTCAGAATCACAGATTTGGATTAGGAAAAAAAAATACATGTTTGTTGAGAATCCAATGGAACTTAGGAAGTTCTATTGCTTCTCTGAAGATTGCTGACTTCCTTGATGTGAGTATACTATCCCTGAGCCATATCCTAAGTCCTCTCCCCTTTAGCAGACTGTGGCAGGAGCTCCTTGAGAACAGGAACCAATGGTGATTTTTTGGTAAATTGTTTTCTTTTGTCTTTATATCCTAAATGCTTAGCATCATACTGTAGGTGCTCACTAAATATGGTGATGAAAACAAGTCCTGCTCTTGGGACCAGCTGCATTCAGGCCTTACCCCACCTGATGCTTTAGGGAGGATTGGTCCTTGGATCAATGGCAGGACTGTGCTTCTGAGACTTCTGAGCAGGCAGGGAGACGCTGGTTCTGACCCATCCATTTCAGAGGAACAGAATGAAGCTAAGGAAGAATGCAGGCAGTTGTGGCAGTGATTCTGAGCCCAGATCTTACACCTGGGCTCAAGTCTTAGGTCTGACTCCTGGTGTGGTTTCTCATAGACCTCAGTCTCTTCATCTACAAAATGAGGTGATGGGACTGAAGGACACTTGAAGTCCTGTGAGCACCAGATCCAAAATCCTGTGTTCCCATTTCCTAAGGCTTCACAGCTTTGCACTCTGGCTTCCAATAAGGGCACGGCCCAAAGAATCTTCTGGGGGGGATGGCAGAAAGCAAAGGTGAGAGATGGAGCCTCAGGGCTCCCATGGGATCAAGTTGGCTCAGGGTGATAGCAGCCCCCAAATTAGCTGAGGAGGAGTCACCGGGTACCAGAGCCCTAGTCCAGGTCTCCCAAGAAGAGAGGCTAAAAGGATGAGTTTTCCCTCCTCTGTGTCCTCTGCCCCTCCAGGCCTTCCTGGGTTACCTGTTGTATGGAGAGTACTGTGCAGTGATGTGGTGGGCTGGCGTCGTCCTGATCCTCTATGGACTGGCACTGATGCACATAAGCTCGTCGGCCGACGAGGAGCTCGAGGAAAAGAAGAACCAGTAGGGCCCCCCCCGAAGGCGACCGTTCCTCGTGCTGCTGTCAGCCCTTCGGGACCCCCGGCCTCCATAAGGCCACCGAGTTCTGGGGGAGCAGTTGTGTTCTGTTGTTGTTGTTGTTTTTTTAATTCCTATCTATGGAAGAAACCAATGCTAGACACCATCTGATTGAATCATGCTTCAAGGATCTCTTCAGGCAGGGTGTACTCATGTCTCTAGGCCTCTGGCAAGCAGATTTGTGCTTCTGACTCGGTTGGGAAATTCTGCTAGATGTCTAGAAATCCCAGGGAGAAAGCGGAGTTCTTGCTGGAGTTGTGGTTCAGATGGATCTGTTCCTTGTCTCCAGGGGACAGATCCAAGGAGGAGGCTTTGCCTCTGGTGAGTGTTTCTCCTTGGGGCATCTTAGACAGAATAGAGGAGGCTGACCTTGGGGTTGACCTTGGGTCTGAGTTTTTCTTGTTCTCTCTGCGGAGCTCCAGTGATGCCAGAAGTATGTTTATCACAAACCCTAAATCTTAATTTCATGGGATTTAAGGTCAGTTGGTATTGATATATGTGCCAATAACAATTAATAAGCACCTAGACGAGACCAGGCCCTGAGGAAACCAAACCGTGAGACTGTGCCATTCCATGCCGTTCCATGCCCTGGAGGTATATGTAGTCTGTTTGAGAGGGAACAAAGAAGAATGATACTGAGTAGAAAGTGATTAAAAAGCCCTCTCCCTCTCTCACCGAAAAAAAAAGGAGGGGAGGGATAAAAAAGCAAAGGGAAGATCTAAGAACAGGATTTCTTAACCTTTTTTGGTTCATGGGCCCCTTTGGCAGGCTGATAAAGCCTATTAGTCCCTTCTAAGAATATGAGTTTTTAAAATAATTAAATAAACTACATAGGATTACAAAGGAAATTCAATTGACATTCAGTTATCAAAAAAAAAAAAAAAAGATTAAAACAAACTAATACATGGACACCCAATTTAAGAATTCCTAATCTAAGACAATGCATCATAAGATATTCAAGAAGGTGCCCAGGTTAAGAACCCCTGGTCTAAGATAATGTGCCATAAGGAATTTTGAGGAGGAAGAAGACCATGCCATAAGGAATTTTGAGGAGGAAGAAGACTGTGCCATAAGGAATTTTGAGGAAGAAGAAGAGGAGGGATCCAGAAAATCTACACAGAGGAAATGGTTACCAAGTTGATTAATGATTTCAGAAAGAAGAAGTGAAGAAAATGAGTTGTACATAGGGAAGAAAGACTTGGCAAATGGAGGAGTGAGGAATAGCTAGTTGTTTAGTTTGAGTGAAGGGAGAATTCATGGAAGAAGGTTGTAGGAAATAAGGCCAAATAGGGAGGTAGGAGCCGGACTGGAAAGGATTCAGATGTCAGGTGCACCTGCTAGGGGGTCTCCACAAGTATTTACTAAGCTACTATGTGCCAAACACAGCATTAAGTATTGGTGATACAAGACAAAAAATGAACTATCCCACCTTTTTTAGACAATATGAATGTTACTGTAGACTGCATAAAGTGCTAAATACAAATCCGTACAAAGTAATTATGGATTCTACTTCCACTGTCTACAACCTTCAAAAGATAATCAAAATTTACTCTTAATTCTTCTGTAGCACTTGCATTTCCGACAATGATTTGAACATCCCCAAAGTATATTAGGGAGGCTTTCCACAGTCTGGCTCCATCTTTCTCTTCGGGTATGAAGGAACAAAGTCACCCCCCCCCAAGAAAACAAAATCAGGGAGATTGTTCAAGGAAGTATGGGATGTAATTATAATGAGTATTCCAAGAAATATAAAACGGAATTCTTAAAAAAAATTGATAAACATACAGTTGACACCGCTCTGGGGCCTCCTCAGCTCACTGGTGAATCCCTGGCCAGGATCCCTATTTCCTGAAGAGCTCTAACCACGCCTGTGCTTGCTTCATGCTCAGCTCTCTTCCACCTGCCCCACCTGCTTAGCAGCCTCCCCTTCGCTTGATTCCCCAAATCCCACCCCAGCCCCCTTCTATGTGTTGTATTCCTGCATTAGGATGTAAGCTCCTTGAGAGGAGGAACTGACTTGTTTGCTTGTATTTGTATAGTATAGTGTCTAGCATGTAAGTGCTTAATAAATCTAGCAATCAAAAAGAGTTGTTGTTGTGTTGCTATTTTTTTAAAGCAAGAATTAAAATTTTCATGTTGAGAAAAGGAAATTTATGACAAAAGCAAAAGAAATTTAGAGATTAGTTCATATGTCTCAATGCTATATTCTGTTGTGCCTAAACTTTAAAAAAGTGTGATTCCCAATCATTTCTATGACACAAACATGGAACAATTGAGCTGGAAGAATGTTCCTTGTATGAGATGAGAATAATTTAATATTGTAATATTAACTGTTCAAATCATGGTATTAATGCCAAGGGTTTCAGTCCTACCTCCCACCATTAATACTGATGGGTTAACTTCTTTGAATTTCCTCAACTCCACGATGAATTGAACGTCTTCATTTTAAGTAAGCACTGTCTCTCCCTCTAGAATGTCATAGGTAACAAAGAATATAATAGTCAGGAATATAAGTTCATAACAGTCACAATATTAGAAAAGGCCCAATGAGAGAAGAGATTCTTTCTGGCCAGCAACTTCAGGGAAGATGCAACCTTGAAGAAGGACGTTGATGTGGAGAGAGATGCTGTTGCTATCATAGGCAAATGCTTCACACTAGAACACAGAAATGAAAGTACAGCAAGTCTAGTAGCAGCTGGATGACCCCTTGGGGCTATGTAGAGGGCCGGTCTGGGTTGAACAATATGGCCTCTGATCTCCCTTCCAACAACGGGATTCTGACCTCTAACCATACATTGTTCAATGCCTGAGCACAGACTGGTCAGCCATATCTTGGGAATCCTGGGAAGCTTGTTTGAAGAGGAGGGAGGGAGGGAGGATAAGCATTAATATAAAGTTATATGTGCCAGGTATTGGGCTAAGTACAAAAATTATCTCAGCCCTAAATATTGACTGTTATTTATCTATCAATACAATATTGACTAAATACTGACTAAATATTGATATAATAATAAAGTACTTTATTTAGAGGAACAGGGGAACAAGTACATGGGAAGGGGAGAGATTGAGTGAAACTTCCTCTTTCCTCAAAAAAGCACAAACATGGTTCTAGTCTGACCCATATCATGGAAGAAATCATTTTGAAGACTGAGAAATCCCCAAACACATCCTCTGTGTACGTAGGTGGTCATCTAAGTCAGGACATATACTAAAGTGAATGGCCCTACCATTGAATGGTAATGTAATGAGGTATAATAGGCACCAAGAATGGTAAATAGAAATAGTTTATTTCTATTGAATTACTTCATGTATAAGGGAGGAGGGGAGAAGAAAGGGAGGGAAAAAAATTTGGAACAAAAGGTTTTGCAAGGGTGAATATTGAAAACTATCTTTGCATGTATTTGAAAATAAAAAGCTATTACTAAAAATAGAAGTAGTTTCAGAAGAATAATAAATTGAAAAAAGAATATCATATGAAAATGTCAAATAGAAATTCAAGTTTGTGACAAGAACAATCATAGCAAAATAACCATCATGGGTTACAAAATATGTTATTTATTATGTGAACTAACAAAGGAAAAGATGAGCTCTTTAATGGAACTCACAATTAACCAGGAGGAAAGAGCCATTAGGGGGCAAATACTATGAGATGAAGGCTACCTCATAGCAGGCTTGGTCCTGGAAAGCCTTCAGCAAAGCACCTTTTTTTATAGGGGGAATACAATCTTGGGGTTTCTGAGAGGAGGAGGGGAAAAAAAGGCAGGAACAAGGATTCATATTGAGATGTTGAGACTGCCTTGAAGATACTAACAAAGGCAATCTGGGAAAGTCTGGATTCCCATCAATATTTGGTAACTTTAAAGATGCTTTTCAAGGCAGTCTGGCACCTTATGGTTGCTTTAACAGAATGAGAAACCAAGTTCCCAGGATGAGTGTTTGCGCATTTCCTGACAAGGGGAGAGAATAAGCTGGTTTCAGAATTCACATCTGTAGAACTGTCCTCAAAGCAAGAAAAATTGGGGAAGCTGAAACCTTGCTTTTAAAAGCAACCTAGAGCCTGTATACCAAAGAGATCATAAAAAAGGGGAAAGGACCCTAATATATAAAAATGCTTTTTTTTTTCCTTTTGCCTTCAATCTTTCCCAATATCAGAGTCTTCTTGATCTTAAAGGAAGAAAAAGGACCCACATGTACAATAATGTTTGTAGCAGCCCTTTTTGTGTGGCAAGAAACTGGAAACTGAGTGAGTGCCCATCAGCTGGGGAATGGCTAAATAAGTTGTGATGTATTAATATTATGGAATATTATTGTTCTATAAGAAACATTTAGCCAGGATGGTTTCAGAAAGGAGAGACTTACATAACCTGATGCTGAGTAAAGTGAGCAGAACCAGGAGATTATTATATATAGAAACAGTGAGATTATATCATGATCAATTCTGATGGACATGGCTCTTTTCAACAGCGAGATGATTCAGGCCAGTTTCAGTGGTCTTGTGATGGAGACAGCCATCTGCACCCAGAAAAGGAACTGTGGGGACTGAATATGGATCACAACATAGTATATTCGCCTTTTTTATTATTGTTTGCTTTCTTGCTTTTTTTCTTCCTCATTTTTTTCTTTCTCATTTTTTTCTTTTTTGATCTGCTTTTTCTTGTGCAGCATGATAAATTTGGAAATATATAGAGAGAATGTGCATATGTTTAACATATATTGGATTGCTTGCTGTCTAGGAAAGGGGTTGGGAAGAAGGAAAGGAGAAAAAATTGGAACACAAGATTTTGAAAGGATAAATGTTTAAAATTATATTTGCATGTATTTTGAAAATAAAAAACTATTATTAAAAAAAGCAAGTAGCAGAAGCTCTGTGAGCCTTGCTTACTTCATCTGGGAAATGAGGATGTTGGACTAGACCACCCCGCTGCAAGGTCCTATTTAGCTAAATCTGGGGGCACGTTCTGAATTCTCTGACTTGGAGAGAGAGAATGGGACCTGGAGAAAGGAAAAAGATATTGATAGCTGATAATTTAAAGACTCCCAAGAGACAATTTGCCTGAGTTTAAGGGGAGGAAAGCAGGACCCACTGTGGGCCTCTACAGTAGGAGTTGGTGGACATGGGAGATGTTCCAGGGGTCAAAGACAGAATCCCCTAGAAAGCAAAATATTCATGTCAGCACTTTTTTGTGGTAGGAAAGAAATGGAAACAAAATAGACGTATATCATTTGGAGATTGACTAAACAAGTTGTGACACAGACACTTAATGGGATATTAACTATAATTCAAAAAATAACAAATAAGAAGAATTCAAAGAAGCATGGGAAATTTACATTCCTTTGAACAGAACACCTACAAGTAAGGGTATGATACCCTATGTGGACAAAGGGAAGGGAAGAAAAAGAAGAAATAAAAGACTTTAAATTGAAAAAGAAGAGGGAGAGAATGAAAGAAAAAGAAAGCAAAGGAAAAAAAGAAAATGAACACTAACTAAACCAAGAAGTTTAGTCTCAGAGATGAGTTGAAAAACTGTATCTCCCTCCTTCCATTTCTCCATTTCATTGGGTATCAAATATTCATTTGTTTAATATGTCATTTTTGTTTAATGAATTGATTTTGTCGAATTGTTTTTTCCATTCTTTTTTGTTTAAAAAAATGCTCACTGATTGGGAGAAAGGTAGAAGGGGATATACTCACAGACAAAAGTGATTTAGAAAGAAGATATAAATCAAAATATCTTGAAAGTGAATTCAAGTAGCACCTGACTACTAAGACAAAGCAAACATCATACTTCTCTACTCCAATTAACACAGCAGAATCCAATAATTATTAAGCATCTATTGTATAATATACTTTACTAGATCTGGGGGAACTCAGATTCTGATCATATTTTTAAAAGTTTAAGGTGCTACTGACATAGTCTGATAGTTTTAAAGTGGCACAGTGGACAGAATAACTGGCCTGGAGTTAAAAAAAAAAAGTTCAAATTCAGCCTCAGAAAATTATTGTTTCTGTGACTTTGAGCAGATTGTTTAACTTGCTTGTCTCAGTTTCCTCATCTGGAAAATGAGCTGGAGAAGGAAATTGCAAATGACTCCAGTAACTTTGCCAAGAAAATCCCAAAGCGAGCACAAAGAATTGGAAGTCACCACTGAACAAGAAGAAGATTAGAAACGCTAACTGTGTGAAATAGTGAGAAATAATTCCACTGGACTTGGGATAGTAAAGTTAAAAGTTCATTTTATTATACATGCAGAAATAGGTATTCTATAAAATGGGCACATTGGGAATTCAAAAGCACACTCTTTTGCTCCCTGTCCTGAAAAGCAAGTCCCTTCCTGTTTCCCTCATTAGTTAGGTATTACCAAGATTACAGCCTATCTGGAGAGATTGATTCTCCCACATGAATCTCCACCTCATATTACATCATTACATCTTCCCCCCATGTGAGTATAAGTCCTTGATACATCTTCCCTTCCACTAGGGAGTGAGTCTCTACCCTCTAATTTAACATCTTAAAATGCGTTTCTTATTCTAAGTTCCCACTTCTGATTACATTTTCCCTCCATAAATTTTGTTTCCTTGCTCCTTGTTAGCCTAACCTCTGTTTCTTATGTTTTAAGTTCATTTTTTCTGATTGTTTCATAATTCTGTGGAAATAAATCCTCACTCAATTCTCACAAAATGAAACCAGGAAATTATTTCTGGTCCTCAGGTCCTCTGTTATCTTTCCTTTTTAAAAAAAAGTTGCTGAAAGGAACAATGTTGGAGGAGTAAAAATTCAGACAGAAATGGTGAACTATGGGAGCCAGTTTATTGTTCAGGACATTGAACATCCTTGGACTGGGGGCTAGGGGTGGAAGAAGTGACCATCCAAAAACAAAATAGTTTTATTCACAATAGGGATACAAAGAAAGACAAATGCAAGCCTGCCCTCTAAGAGCTTTCCCTGGTCCTGAAAAATGAAGAAATCATCTATTTGGGAGATCAATATTTGCCTACATCAGTTTAAGTTTTATTGTTTGCCTTGGAGTTGGCAGTTGAGAAAAGTGAGGTAAATAGAGATTAAAGTGGCTTTACTGCTAGGAAGTATCTGGGGTTGGATTTGAACTCATGTTTCAGCTCTGCTGGGCTTGATCCCAAAGGTGAATTCTTATCTCTGCTACAAAATATAGATGCTAGGATTCCAGGGTGCTTAGAGACTCAGATTCCAGAGACACCAAGGGAAAGGACCCAGGTCCATTTAATGGGGCCATATTTTAGCCTCAGTGGGGAGGGCTCAACTTCCCCTCCATCACTTGGAGATGTCCTCTTCTCATTCATCACTCTATCTCATCAGACATCATCAGTGAAGGAGTCAAACAAACAGCAGAGTGGCCAAATTGAATGAATGTCTGAGGTTTTATTCTTGAGTGCTTTTGAAGTCAGTCTCAATTTCAACTACACGAGCAATCAAAAAGGCTTCTTCTAACTAATATGTGGTCAGCAGTCCAGAGCCAGTCTGTTTTTTCAAAGCATCTCCACAGATCTCCTAGAGCCAGGCACCTCAGCCTCAACTACATGGAGAGATGTTGTATGAGAAGCTCTGTGCTTACATAAGTAAGTATAATTTTGGTGAAATAGGGGGAAGGAGGCACTTGTAGCTGGGGGTGGTGGTGGTAAAAAAGAGGCTTTATGTAGGTCATGCTAAATGTGAACTTTGAAGAATAAAGGATCATCACTTCTGGGATGGATGTGGCCCGCTTCAACAATGATATGAACCAAATCAGTTACAATAGAACAGTAATGAATTGAACGAACTACATCCAGTGAAAGAACTCTGGGAAATTAGTGTGAACCACTATATAGAATTCCCAATTCCTCTATTTTTGTCCACCTGCATTTTTGAGTTCCTTCACAGGTTAATTGTACACTATTTCAAAGTCCAATTCTTTTTGTACAGCAAAATAACTGTTAGAACATGTATACTTATATTGTATTTAACTTACGCTTTAACATATTTAACATATATTTGTCAATCTGCCATCTAGGGAAGGGGGTAGGGGGAAGGAGGGGAAAAGTTGGAACAAAAGGTTTTGCAGTTGTCAATGATGAAAAATTACCCATGCCTATATCTTGTAAATAAAAAGCTATAATGAAAAAAGGAAAAAAAAGAAAAAAAAAGAATAAAGGATCATAAGGTAAGGAGAAAACAAATAATAGTATCTATACATATATTTGAAAAATTAATATGAGAACTGCCCTTTTATAGAAAAATATTTACTGATTTATATTTATATTTATCATTCTTCTACTTCTATGTCAATTTGTTGGGACAACTATAATCTAACCTCAGTGATCACCTGGAAAATGTTCTCTCCTCTCCCCTACCAACATACATGCTGGAGAAAAAATTACTGAGAAGGTAAGGTAAAGTTTGGACACCATTACCTTTGTGGCTCAGGTCAGTAAGTACCCTTAAGTAACCAAGAAAGGTCTCTGCCAGGTACACTACATTGTCAGATGGGTTCATTGTCTAATGGACATTGCTTAATTATTTTTCTTTGCTATAAGACAGAGCTCAGTTTGGAGATTGGGAAGAGAAAAGAGGTTGTTTCCAGAAATGTCTACTACAGGTCATCAAGAAAGAGAGCTTTAATCGGGGAAAGAATTTCAAGTCTGAAACAAGTTCTTCTTGAAGGATAATCTAATGACTGATACATTTACTACCTTCCCTGAATCTAAATAAAAAAGAAACCAGGTCTGAAAACAAGATGGTCTAAATTTAAACGTAGTGACTTGACAGCTTGAATAACTACCAAGATATCTAGGAAGAGTCTAAAGAAATAGAGACACATAGACAAACAGACAGAGACAGAGAGAAACACATACACACAGAGAGACAGAGACAGAAATAGAGACAGAAACAGAGCAAAAGACAGACAGAGACAGAAAGAGACAGAGTAAGAGAGACAGAGAAAGAGACAAAGAGAGACAAAACCAGAGACAGAGAGACAGAGAGAGTCAGGCAGACAGAGGAGGAAAAGAGAGACGGGGAAGGGGGAGAAAGAGAAAAAAAGAAGGAGGGAGAGAGATCAGACAATATCTTGGTTCTGCTTACTTCACTTATTTATCAATTTGTATAAGTCTTTCTGTGTTTTTCTAGTCTATCTACTCATCATTTCTTATAACACAGTAATATTCCATTACAACCATATGCTACAACTAGTTCAAAGGTTCTTTGTAGAGAAGAAATGAGGAAAAGAGAGGAAAAGAGAGAGGAAGAAAGAGAGGAGAAGGGAGGAGAGCAGAAGAATAAAATCTAAGAGGCGTGCTTTAGATTGCCTCTTGGACAATTATGGAATGAACAAATTATAGCATATGAATGTGGTGAAATGTTATTGTACTGTAAGAAATGATGAAGATGATGTTCTCAGAGAATTCTGAGTAGTATAAACTGAGCCTGAATGAGGCAACCAGGGGAACAAAATATACAAGGACAGCAGCATTGTTGTTGTTGCTTTTTAACCTAATTTCTTCTAAAGGTTTAAGACCTTTGATTCATATACTAATCAGCAATGTTTTTTGAAAATCTATAATGAGGGTCGATGAGATGACACAGTGGATAGAACACCAGCCCTGAAATCAGGAAGACCTGAGTTCAAATCTGGTCTCGGACACTTAACACTTCCTAGCTGTGTGACCCTGGGCAAGTCACTTAACTCCAATTGCCTCAGCAAAAAAGAAAAAAAAGAAAACTTATAATGAAAGCATGTTACCCAACTTTTGACAGAGCAATAGTAGATATACATTTTGGATATATTCACTGTACAGATTCATTTGTGCCTGACTATGGTTCTTTGTTACAAGAGTTCTTCATTTTCTTTCTCTAGATTTTTAGTTGCAAAATGGGGAAGGAGGGCTGTGGAGTTGGTTAAAATATAGAAAAGAAAACTAAGGTTATCAGATGCAGTTCTCTGCCTGTCTCACTCTTATTTTTCTCACCCTTGACATTTAAGCAGTCCATCACCCCTTACTATTCTTTATTCCCTTGATCTAATCTTCTACTCATTCTTCAAAGTTCTTCTCAAAAACAAAATCAAAATGGTCCTACTTAATAATCTGTATTCCTGAAGAGGACAAAGAAAGTATGAAGGCTAGGATTATCTGAAAATGAAGAAACTTCATTTTCAATTCTGAAGCTCTCTTTACTTCCTCTTTTATAAAAACGAGAGAATCGGACTTTATAATAGCTTTAAGGTTCTTTTCCACTCTAGTGAAGAGAACCCAAAACTGAGAGTAGAGACCTAGGATCCATGAATGGCTCTGCAAATTACTCAATAAGGCTTAGAAGCAATGACTCAATCTCTTGATAAATGTTTTTTTTTTTTTAATTTCTTAGACTTTCCTGTGAAAAGCAGTGAGAACTGAGGAAGTGGCAAGCCTCTCTTAACAGACTCTCTTCCTTAGCATTAGATTTTCTCTGTAATCTCTGAACAGATGATTAAATAGAGCAGTTGCTACAACTGCCCCCCCCAAAAAAAAATTGATGATGGATAGGCAAATTGCCCTTAAAGCTAGGAAAACCTGATGTATTTTGAGTAAATAGCTGCTGAGAAGTTTAATCAAAGTTTCATTGATCAGCCCTTTTTCTTCTTCCCAATTTAGCTGGAGACGAACATCTTGAAAATCTGTGTATTTCTACTGAACAGAAATCAACTTGAATCAAAAATAGGAAAAATCCAGCACTGTTACCAGAACTATATCTGCTTGGATGTGTCTATGAGGAATAGTTTATCACCAACCTCACTTTTGCCATTTTGCCCTTTTCAGTGACTATTATAATAAAAGTACCCATTGAAGTTTGCAAAGTGCTTTATAAACATACTCTCCAAAGAAATATCTTTTCTACTGGATCTCAGAATAATGATGTGACACAGATACAATTTTCCATATTTTAGTGGTGAGGAAATAGGTTCAGAAAGATTAACTTGGCCAAGGCCACACAGGAATCAAGTGGGAAATTGTCCTATGAACTCCAAGGTTAGCACTGTATCTCCTGTATCATGCTCCTCCCACATCATCTTGTACTCATCTCATCTCTCCAACAATACTGCAAATCTCACTGCAGCCAACAATAAAGTGAAGGTGACTGAGAATTTAGAGGGTCCTGGCAACAACTGTTCTCCTTTGACAGAGAATGTGGGAAAATTGGAACACTGATACACTGTTGGTGGAATTGCGAACTGATCCAACCATTCTGGAGAGCAATTTGGAACTATGTCCAAGGGGCAATCAAACTGTGTGTACTCTTTGATCCAGAAAAAACACTACTGGATTTGTATTCCAAACCAAAAACAAAACAAAAAGGCGGGGGGGGGGGGAGTGAGGGAAAAAAGGGACTATTTTTACAAAAATATTTATAGTAGTTCTTTTGTGGTTGGAAAAGAATTGGAAATTGAGAAGATGCCTACTAATTAGGGAATGACTAAATAAGAATTGATATGTGATTGTGATAAAATACTATTATGCTATAGAAAATGATGAACAAGATGATTTCAGGGGGAAAAAACAATAAAAGACTTAAATAAGCTGATGCAAAGTAGAATGAGTAGAACCAGGAAAACACTGTACACATTAACAGCAATATAATAACATTCAGCTGTGTATGACTTAGTTATTCTCAGCAGTATAATGATCAAATACAATTCCAAAGTATTCATGATAAAAAATGCTATACACTTCCAGAGAAAGAAATAAAGGAGTCTAAATATAGCTCTGAGCATTCTATTTTTAATTGTCTGTGTTTTAATAGTATTTTTTCAAATTTTTGTCAAATATATGTAAAGATAATCTCAATATTCATTTTTGTAAGATGTTTTGTTCCAAATTTTTCTCCTCCCTCTTCTCTCCTTCCTTCCCAAGACAGCAAGCACTTTGTTATAGGTTAAATATGTATAATCCTTTTAAACATATTTCCACATTTTATTTTCCCCACTTTGGGATTGTGTCTTCTTTCATGACATGACTAAAATGTTTTGCACAATTGAACATGTATAAGCTGTGTTAAATTGTTTACTGTCTCAGGGAGGAAGGAGGTAAGAGAGAAAGAAAGAGAAAATTTGGGATTAAAAATTAAAAAGAAAATGAATGTTAAAAATTGTCTTTACATATAACTAAGAAAAAAATATTATTTAAAGAAATAGGACATTATTTGGATGGTGATTTATCTTATTTCATAGCCACACCTTAAGTAGGCTACTCTAAGACCTCACTCCTTGTGCTCTTCTCCCCAAACCAGCCCATCCCACTGACATTGTTCTAGCATTGACTAGCTATGGTCCTGTGTTCTCAGAATCTAGCAAAAAGCTTTTCCTATGCAGGTCCTTAATTAATGAAGTATCTGAAGAGGTAATTAGCAAGTCATTTATTCTACCGGAGCCCTCAGGGATATTGTCTCATCTGAATATGTCCAGGAGACAACACGTCTTCTTCCACTTCCTCCCTCCCCACCACAGTTATATGATATTCTTATGTGCTTCATAGCTATTTCTGGGACTCCATTAATATCAAAATTCCCAGCTTGTGCAGAGCTAGGCTAGGGCAGCCACTTGCCTGATTCAGGGCTCAGCCAAGAGTTTCCTGAAGACTTTTTTTTTTTTTTTTTTTTTTTTTTTTAAACAATGAATAGTATTGGACAGAATATCTCTCCTTAAGACCAGCACACCATAGCTGGAAGGGATCATAGAGGTCAACTGTGGCAACCCCTCATTCTACAAATGAGTAGTTGAAGGGCCAGAGAAAGGGAATGGAAGCAGGAGGGCTTCAGCCCATTCTGTGCGGCACAGAACATGAATGAGGAGCAATGGGTGGGACTGCAGAGAGGCTGATTTAGGCTTGATACAAGGGAGAATTTCCAAATAATTATGGTGGAGTGAGCTGCATGTCAAGAGGCCAAGTGTTCCCCATTCCTGGAGGTCTTCAAGCTGAGAGGAGGGATTACAGGCTGTAAAATAGATTTTGTTCAGGAAGGGGTTGGGATAATTGGTTTCTTGTGGTCCCTTCAGTCTTCCCTGGAGGCTCATACAACTAGAGGAAAAGCCAAGACTCACACCCAGGTCTCTGCTCCCTCATTCATTCTGAATCCTGATGATTCAGCTAGAGCAGGAGGGAACCTTATGCCATATAAGTCCAACCTCCTTAATTAACAGCTGAGGAAACTAGCTCCCTAATGTCACAAAGGTAGCAGACCCAGGAAAAGAGTTCAAGTTTTCTCATTTCACAGCCAGAGTTTCTCTGCTTCACCATGCTGACTTCTGGGCATAAGCTGGGTAGGCAAGGCCCCTTTACTGCTCTGCCTCGTGCCCTTGGCTCCAAGTTTCAAGTCAAGGGAAAACACTGGAAGAAAAAAAAACCAGCAGTGCCCTTTAACACTCAAACATCCCTCTTTCACCTTAAAACAAGAGAAATGCCTGAGCAAGACAAGACGATGGATTGTCATGGTAACATTAGAGAGAAAATGAAGAATTCAGAAATAGGTGGATGGTGCCAACAGTTTCTCAGAAAAAGAAAGAACAGGTCAGACTGGGCACATGATTATGGGAAAGAAAAGGCTTTCTACAAGGAGAGAAGGGCCATACTCTTTCGATGTGTCCTTTTCACCAAGAGCATCAGCAGGGGATGGGGAAGTCATTGAGTAAATGAAGCCATCTGCCCTGATGGTGTATATGTGGCCTGAATTGGGAAAATCTGTAGTGAACATCACTTCAAGGAGTGGAAGTGACAGGTCACCTGGCCAATGCCCCAGGTAGAGTGCCTGTGGAAATGCCTGTTTCTGGATTCCCCTTTCTTTAGTAAGGGATGTTTTTCTTTTAATTAAATATTTTCCAAATGACATGCAAAAACCATTTTAAATATTTTTTTAAAATTGAGTTCCATATATTGGATCTAACATGTATTTCAATATATTTAATGTATTGGACTACTTGCCAGCTGGGGGGAGGGAGGGGAGGAGGGAAAAATTTGGAACAACAGATTATGCAAGGGTCAATGTTGGAAAAATACCCATGCATATGCTTTGTAAATAAAAAGCTTTAATAAAAAATAACTTAAAAATTGAGTTCTAAATTCTCTCCCTCTCTCCCTTCCCTTCCACATCCCCCAAAAGGCAAACAATTTGATATAGATTATGTACATTGTTGCTAGCTCTTCATAACCACATGTGAGATTTTCTCAGCAATGAAGTGGTTTGCCATTTCCTTCTTCAGCTCATTTTATAGTTGGAAAAACTGAGGCAGATAGGATTACATGATTTGCCCAGGCTGACACAAATAGAAGTGTCTGAGGCTGAATTTGAAATCTGATATTCTTGACTCCAGGTCTGGCACACTAGCCACTGTGCCACCTAGTTAGTTAGATTATACATGTTCAGTCACAAGAAGTATATCACCATATTAACCAGCTTGTGGGGAAAAAAAACCAGACAAGACAAAACAAAACTAGGAAAACAAAGTTTAAAAAAGTATATGCTTTGATCTGTATTTGGATTCCAAAATACTCATGATGAAAAATGCTATACACCTCCAGAGAAAGAACTGAAGGAGTCTGAATGTAGCTCTGAGCATTCTATTTTTAATTGTCTGTATTTTAATAATATTTTTCAAGTTTTTAAAAATATATGTAAATGAATGTTGAACTTATCTTCCATTCCACAATTGATGGGCATCCCCTCAGTGTCCAATTCTTTGCCACAACCGAAAGAACTGCTATAAATATTTTTGTACATATAGGTTTTTTTTCCATTTAAAAAAATCTTTTTGGGATATAGACCTAGCAAGTGGTATTTCTGGGTCAAAGGATATGCACAGTTTTATGGTCCTTTGGTCATAGTTCCATATTGCTCTCCAGAAGAGTTGGATCAGTTCACAACTCTGCCAATAATACATTAATATATCAATTTTTCTTCCCCAGCAAGATTTTTGTATGGATTTAAATCTAATCCTTCTTCACAGCAAGTCCAAAATGTTACCCCTAGTCAAGCTGCCAAGGTGGATCATACCTTGTTTTGTTTCATTTTTGCTGTCTATGAGATAAGCTCACATCTCTACTTTTCTCTTGATAGCCCAATAAAGTACGTGTTATGAATTTTATTCCTAATAGATCATGAAACTGAGATTCAGAAAGCATAATTAAGATCCCATTATCAAAAATTTAGAATTGAAAAGAACTCCAAAGGTCATCTAGCCTAATCTGTCAATAGTGTTGCAGAATTTTCTTCTTTTCCCCTTTTCCCTACACTATTACCTGTTACCTGTTTGCCCCCTGAGTGGATTAATTAATCTGAGTCATGGTTGTACTAGAGCAGTCAATCCTATTCTTTGCTTAGCCAACTCTAGGCAATTGTGTTTTCCTCCCTTCTTCCTTTTCTCCCTCCCTCCCTCCCACTTTCCTTTCTTTCCTTCCTTCTTCCTTCCTTCCTTCCTTCCTTCCTTCTTTCCTTCCTTCCTTCCTTCCTTCCTTCCTTCCTTCCTTCCTTCCTTCCTTCCTTCCTTCCTTCCTTCCTTCCTACTCCTTCCTTCCTTCCTTCTTTTTTTAAATTAAAAAAAATATGGCTAGGTGGCACAATGAATAGAGTATTGAACTTAAAATCAGGAAGATCTAGTTTAAATCCTGCCCCAGATATTAGCAGGGACCATAGGCAAGTCACTTTTAACTTCTTTCAGTGTCAATGTTCTCACCCATACAATGAGAATAATAGCCTACTTGGTGAAGTCATTATGAAAATCCAATGAAATAACATGTTTAAAATATATTGCAAACCATAAAGTGATATGGAAATGATAGTATATTCTTATATACTTAGAGTTTCTTCTCCAGAACCGTTGTTCTACCAACAAGTATAAGGACTTGTACAGTGGGCTGATCTTTAAAAAATTGTTCCATAGAATTGCTTAATCTTGAAATGGTTTCCTGGAAATTAACACCTATTTGTTATCTTGTCTTTTCTTTTTTCCATAATTAAGATAATGAAAATGTCTTGATTGGCTTTTTACACATGTCTCTTGGCAACAGCTATTCACCACAAAATTATCTCACTTTTCTTATTCTTTTTTAAAATAGATTTTTGTTTATATTATTTCTTTGTAATATCACCTAAATTTCTCTGAAAGCTCCTCTCCCCAAAGAGCCAAATCTTAACCAAGAACTTTATTGTAATGGAAGAAGATGGAGTTGTGTGCTATGCAATGAGAGAGTCAGAGATCTCTCAAAGTGCAAGGAGAAAGTTTATTTGATTCTCAAGAGAAGGGGGCAGTAACTTTCACCATATGGAGGGGTGAAAGTGAGAGCCCTGAGTGCAGACAAAAGGGACAATATTTAGGTCCCCTGATGCAACATTAACCCCCCCCCCACCTTGCAGGCTCATTCTCATTGACTGAGAATGTAACTTTACATTCTAAGCTTGAAAACTACAGCGAATTGGGAAGCAACACATAGATTCAAATTTAAACAAAGACATTCCTTTTCCTGACCCTGAGACATGTGCTTTCAATGTATGAGCTGGGTGGATGAGGACTGAGCAACTCCTCCAGAATTGCTCCTCCTCCCCATATGCAGGGAACTATTTGCCAATAAGGAAAGGCAGAGGAAAAAAAGGAACCTGATCCCAGGGCTTGGTTAATTTATAATTTTTCCTTTTGGAGAAATATCAAATTTTCCATTCAGTGGGAAATCAGCCAAACTGATTAAAATAAGACATCAAGGAAAAAAAACTGGACATCATTTGCAGTGTTCCACACCTATGAGACCAGATCCCTGCAGGAAAGGCTTGAGGAAAATGTGCTGTCTTCTTTGGGGCAAACACAATTCTTATTATTTAACTTTGGGTGACATTCAGTTTCAGATGCCTTTGACCTTGTAAGACAAAGCCCTTGTGGTATGTCACAGCGGGGGATGGATTTGTGGTCAGGAACTCTGGGCTTGAGTCCCAGCTCAGCCACTTACTAGATGTGTGCTTGTGGGCAAGTCACATCATGTCTGAGTTTTCCTTTCCTCATTTGTAAAGAGAGAAGTCACCACCAGAGAGATGATCTCTACAGTTTCTTCTAATTCTGATATTCTGTTGGTCTACAGATTAAGTGTGTGTGTGTTTATTTGCCTATCTAGAGTAGGATAGTCTGGTATGCTCTTATGTTGTTGTTGTTGAATTATGTCCAACTCCTTGTGACCTCATCTAAGATTTTCTTGGTAAAGAAACTGGAATGCTTTGCTATTTCCTTCTTCAGGTCATTTTACAGATGAGGAAATTGAGGCAAATATAATTAAGTGACTTGCCCAGGATCACACAGCAAGTAATTATCCGAGACTGGATTTGAACTCAGGGCTTCCTGACTCCAAGCCTGGTACTCCATCCTCTGTGCCATGAAAATATATATAGTTGGGACTATAAATGTGATTCAGAGAAATAAGAAGTGTGTCTTTCTAGATGCATGTTTTAGATGTAGTGAGTTTTGCATCAGAACACAGCCAGGCAAATCTGCATTAAATGCATGGACCTGGAGATGTGAACTTTACAAAACTGTTATTGCCTAAATCTTGAGAATTAATAGCCTAGATCCAGGTGTGCCAACCTTTGGGAGATCAGAGGATCATAACTCCAAGGCTGGAAGGAACCTTAGAGGTTATCTCATCTATCTCATCATAAAATGAGCCAGAATTTGAGGCAGCCAAGAGGTGCCGTGGATAGAGAGCCAGCTTTAGAGTCAAATCCAGTCTCAGATACTTACTTGCTGTGTGACCCTGAGCAAATCACTTAACCCTGTTTACCTCAATTTTCTCATCTGTAAAAAGAGTTGGAGAAGGAAATGGCAAACCGCTTCAGTATCTCTGCCAAGAAAATCCCAAATGAGTAATGGAGAGTCGAACACAATTGAACAACAAAGTTGTGACCCCAAGTTCAGCGTTCTTTCTTCCATACCATATAGCTGCCAAAACTGATGGGAAACAACTACATTGTGTTCTCCTATTGCAGAGATACAGATTTAGACTCCTTTTTCAGAGTCTGTATGTGCTGTGGATTAAACACTGGATTTGGAATTAGAAGATGGGTTCAAAATCCAATTCTTCTCTTTAACTTTGCAAGCTGGGTCTCAGTTTTCTTTTCTGTATAATAAAAGAATTAGCTTTTCAGGTTCCTGTCAGCTCTAAATCTATGGTCTTATAAAAAGCTTTCTAATTATTAAAAATAATTTAATTATTTGCAATGGGGAACTTCCAGAGGTAGCAAATTCTTCTTCACGGGAGGTCTTCAGAGAAAAGCGGATTGAGCATTGACTGGGGATCCTGTGTGTGTTTCTGGGTTTCTGGGTGTGTACCTCAGAGGTCCCTCCTCTGGTTATTGTAAAGCGTTTTCTGGAGATCATCTATTGTGATGCTTCTCCCAGAAGAGGGCAGCATGGGATCAGATGAATGAATGAAGATGCTTCTTAAGAAAATGTAGGTCGCTGCAAATTAAAATCAACTGGGATTTAGATTGTGTCTCTGGCCTGACTTAAGAATGAGAATGCAGCTGACCACTTCAGGCTTTGGCCTTGTCACATTTTGCTGTGATTTATCTCAGCTCCAACATTTTTAACGGATTCGCTCAGCTTTAAGCACCCACCCATGAGCAGGATCACATCTAAGGTTTTCACCATGGAAATCCCAAGGATAAAAACGATCAATTAGAAGTGTCTGAAAATGTGATGTGCTGTAGCATGAGGAAGCGAGTTCCCTGGCACTGGAGGGAGTCAACTGGAGGTTAGATCGTGATTTGTAGGGAATATGGCAGAAAGGAGATGTTCTCTTAAGGACCCTTCCAACTCTGAAGGTTATCTGCTAGGACTGAGGGGCAAGACTCCTCCACTGTTTTCAAACTCTCCAAATTTCTAAGAGTCACCAGCTCACTGATTTCTCCTTCCCCAAGAGATTTATTGAATGGAAATGGGGAGGGAGGGTGTAGATTGGAGTATCAGAATCCATTCTAATGACAAATCTAGAAGGGAATCTAGAGAATTCTTTTCCTATAGCTGATATTTGTCTATTTGTATCCATATTTCTGTCCAGCTGTTTGGGTTTTTTTGTATATTATATATATGCATATATATACATATATATGATTGCATATATTTATACACACACATATATATTTATACATATACACATACATATATGCATATATATTTTGATGACTTCCTTCAAATTTCAGCTAAAATCCTACCTTCTGCAACAAACTTGATTCTATTCAATGCTAGTGACTTCCCTCTGAGCTTATCACAATTTATCCTGTATTTACATCATCATTTGTATGTTGTCTCCCTTTAGATTGTGAGCTTTTTGAGAATCTTTCTTCATATCGCCAATGCTTGGCACAATGTCTGGCACATAATAGGTACTTAATTAATGCTTCTTGACTTGATTGTTAAAAGTAGGTTAAAAACTATGTTTAAGTGATCAATCAATAAGCATTTTCTAAGTGTAAAAGACTTGCCAACTGAAAGAATTCTATATATTCTGACCTCTTAATTTGACAGAAGAGAAAACTGAGGTCCAAGGACTTGTTTAGGATAATACAATGCGGCAGGGGATTCCAAGTCTAATTCCCAAAACCAAATGCCACCTCTCAGGGGAATAGCAGCCTAACCTTCAGTGGAAAGGCTTTGGGACTCTGCACCCCCTTGCTAGCACCAGGACATCCAGGACGCACATAGAATCAGATGGGAATGCTGGTTAGGAGGCTGGGACCGAGCCGATTAAGGTCTGCAGGGGAGGGAGATTGGAGGCTGTGTCTCTGGAGGTGGGTGAGCTTGCAGGAAGAATGCCAGGGCCACTTCCTGCCTCATAAGCGGGTCAGAGGAAAATTCCCTATAGTGTCAGCTGGTCAGTGAACTGGAGCCATGGTTACCCTGAATGAGCCACACTGCCAACCTGTGGCTCAGCTTCCCTCTGCAGGGGAAAGAGGGAATGGGGTGCATTGGTTACTGTGCAGCCAGGCTGAGACACTTCTCCAGAAGCTAGATGGGAGGGTATCCAAGGAGAATAGCAGACTTGGGATAGAGAACAGAAAGAAGTAATCACTAAAGATATTTCTCTGGGGCAAAAAAAATAAAGGAAGGAAATCAATAAATATATATTAAGTACCTACTGTATACCAAGCACTGTGCTAAGCATTGGAGATACAAGGAAAGGCAAAACAAGCAAACAAATAAATAAATGAAATTTAAAACAGTCCCTGTTCTCAAAGAACTCACAATCTAATGGGGGAGGACAATATGTCAACAACTCTATATAAATTATATATATATATATGACACATTGGGGTGGTCTCAAAGGGAAAGCTCTAAGATTAAGGATTAGGGAGATGGGATTTGAACTGAGACTTGAAAGAAACCAGAGAAGCTAGGAGGAGGAGGTGAAGAGGGAGGGCATTCCAGAGATGGAGGTCCAAGTGAAAAACCTTAGTAAGGACAGAGTATGTGAGGGGAGTAAGGTTTAAGAAGACTAGATAGGCAGGAGGGAGGCAGTTTATGAAGGTCTTCAAAAGTCAAATTAAGGATTTTATATTTGGTCCTGGAGATAATAAGGAGTCTCTGATATTTATTGAAGTTAGATGGAGAGAGTGTACTTTAGGAAGATCAGTCTCTAAGATCATGTAGTGGCTTGGTTGTAGCTAATGAAAGGAGTTAAAAGGTAAAAGTCATAGCATTAAAGGTCCCAAATTAGAAAGAACCTAATCTATTTCAACCCCTTTATTTTACAGATAAGTAAACTGAGGCCTAGGGATGTAAAATGACCTCCACACAGGTTACAGGAGCTATAGACAGGATTCGAGCACTTTTTTTTTTAATTAAAGCTTTTTATTTTCAAAACATTCACCCTTGTAAAACCTTGTGCTCCATTTTTTTCTCCTTCCCTTCCCCTCCTCCCCTAGACAGCAAGTATTTCAATATATGTTAAACATGTACAGTTCTATATATCTTTCCACAATTATCACACTGCACAAAAAAAAAAAATTGGATGAAAAAGGAAAAAATGAGAAAGAAAATAAAATGCAAGCAAACAACAACAAAAAAATACTATGTTGTGATTCATATTCAGTACAGGCAGTTCCTTCTCTGGATGCAGATGTTCTCTCTGTGGGGAATAGATAAGGTGAAGAACTTACAGGAATGTATGAATTCTTTTTCTGTATTTTATTGTTTCTGTGTCTCCCCTATGACCTGTATATGTGTAGGCTCATATCTACTTGAGCCTTGGCCAGCTAGAAACATATTTACTTAACCTGAACTGATGACATTTATTGGTATTTGACATTTATCAATATTTAGTCTATTAGCTGGACCACTGTCTGCTTGATTAAGCCTGAAGGCCTGACTTTGTTTCCCAGAAATCAGGAGATTTCAGGGAAACAGAAACCTTCCATTCCAATCTCCCCAACTAGCAACAACCAATTAGATGCCTCCCCCTCCCCTTCTCAATGCTCTCTTACTTGTGATGTAATTTCTTGTATAAAAGCTATGTATCTTTACTACTTCTTTAGCCCTCCTACCGCGAGCTTATCTTGCGATGGGATGGCTCATCCTCTGGAGGTTTTTCAATAAACAACTTTTCTGCCTTCTACTGAGGGATCTCTGAGTAGTCATTTTGGGTAAGGGTCTTCTACATCCCTCACATCTCCATCACAAGACCATTGGAACTGGCCTGAATCACTTCATTGTTGAAGAGAGAGACATCCATTAGAATTGATTGTCATATGGTCTTCTTGTTGCCATGTACAATGATCTCCTGGTTCCCTCAGGAACTTCCCTCAGCATCAGTTCACATAGGTCTCCCCAGGCCTCTCTGAAATCATCCTGCTGGTCATTTCTTACAGAACTTTAATATTCCATAACATTCATATTCCATAACTTATTCAGCCATTCTCCAATTGATGGGCATCCACTCAGTTTCCAGTTTTTTTACTACTATAAAGAGAGCTGCCACAAACATCTCTTTGGGATCTAAGCCCATCAGAAACACTGCTGGATCAAAGGGGATGCACAGTCTGATAGCCCTTTGAGCACAGTCCCAAATCGTTCTCCAAAATGGTTGCATCAGGTCACAGTTCCACCAACAATGTATTATGTCCCAGTTTTCCCACATCCCCTCCAACATTCCTTATTATCTTTTCTTGTCATCTTAGCCAATCTGACAGGTGTGTAGTGGTGCTTTAGAACTGTCTTAATTTGTATTTCTCTGATCAATAGTGACTTAGAGCACCTTTTCATATGATTAGAAATAGTTTTAATTTCTTCATCTGAAAATTGTCCGTTCATATCCTTTGACCATTTAACAATTGCAGAACGGCTTGTAGTTTTACAAATTTGAATTCTCTGTATGTTTTAGAAATGAGCCCTTTATCAGAACTCTTGGATATATATTTTTTTTCACAGTTTATTGCTTCCCTTCTAATCTAGGGAGTTCATTAATAGCTTATTCAATTTCTTTTTCTAAAATGGGACTATTTAAATAATTTATTTCTTCCTCTGTTAACCCGAGTAATCTATATTTTTGTAAGTATTCATCCATTTCACTTAGATTATCAGATTTATGGCATAGAGTTGGGCAAAATAGCTCATAATTGTTGCTTTAATTTTCTCTTCATTGTTAATACCAACTCTTCATTCTTGATACCAACAATTTGATTTTCTTTCCTTTTTCTAACCAAATTAACTAAAGGTTTATCTATTTTATTGGGTTTTTCATAAAACAAACTTTTAGTTTTGTTTATTAGTTCAATAGTTTTCTTACTTTCAATTTTATTAATCTCCCCTTTTATTTTCAGAATTTCAAATTTGGTATTTAATTGGGGGGTTTTAAATGTATTCTAAATTTTGGCATGTTGTCTCATTATTGTCATACTCTTGGATGAAATCATCAATTGTGTCTATGATTTGTTGTTTCACCCATTCATTATTAAGGATTAGATTATTTAGTTTCCAATTAATAATTGGTTGATTTCCCCTGGTCCTTGATTATAGGTAATTTTTATTATATTGTGATCTGAAAAAGATGCATTGAACACTCTTGATACTTTAAAAAGCTTTTTAGGTTCCTTTTTGCTTTTACATTACAGCCGTCTCTTCTAATAAAGAAAATCCAAGTCAAAACAAAATCAACTCATACATCAACCAAATCTGGAAGCTTATGTAACGTTTCACATACATAGGCTTCTACCTCTCCAAACAAAGAAAGCAATTATATTTTTTCATCTCATCTCTATAGCCAAGACTGTCATTTCAATAAATAAAGGAGAACAGTGGGATGCAGAAGTAGAAATGGTAGTGTTTTGATACTAAAGTTACTATTGGGAAATTATTCTTTTTCCTGGGATGGGACAGAATGAGCTTGTGAACTTAGACAAGGCATTTAACCTCAATTTTTTTTATTTATAAAATGAGGGGGTTGATTGTTGGTGGAACTGTGAATGTATCCAACCATTCTGGAGAGCAGTTTGGAAGTATGCTCAAAAAGTTATCAAACTGTGCATACCCTTTGATCCAGTGGTGTTACTACTGGGCTTATACACCAAAGAGATCTTAGAGGGAAAGGGACCTACATGTGCACAAATGTTTGTGGCAGAAACTGGAAACTGAGTGGATACTCATCAGTTGGAGAATGGTTGGATAAATTGTGATATATGAATGTTATGGAATATTGTTGTTCTGTAAGAAATGACCAGCAAGTTGATTTCAGAGAAGCCTGGAGAGACTTACATGAACTGATGCTGAATGAAATGAGCAGAACCAGGAGATTATTGTACACAGCAACAAGATTGTAGGATGGACGTGGCTTTCTTCAACAATGAGATGATTCAAAGCATTTCCACTTGTTCAGTGATGAAAAGAGCCATCTACACCCAGAGAAAGAACTGTGGGAACAGTGTGTGGAACCAATATATTATTCTCACTCTCTCTGTTGTTATTTGCTTACATTTTGTTTTCCTTCTCTGTAAAGGGCTGAAACGCTTGAGTACATGCACTGAGGTCAGACAACGGAGCACTTAAGACTAACTACTAATTAGACAATACTCTATTAGCATATGCTTGGAAAATGGCTCTTCCCACTATTCTGTGCTGGCTTGATCTGTTGGTGTATACAGAGAATTGGAGGAGGGATTAGAGGGTAGAGTAAGACAAGCCAGAGTGACTTCTGGCTGGAAGATGAAGAAGAGAGGTGTAGAGATTTCCTGTGTCCATTCCTCTCACCTCGACCAAGAATAAAGACTGGCTGATTCTAAAGTATCCAGGGTGCTAACTTGGGCTTCACACTTCTCAGTTTTTCTTTTTCTTCCTTCTTGATCTGATTTTTCTTGTGCAACAAGATAACTGTATAAATAGGTATACATATATTGGATCTAACATGTATTTCAACATTTTTAACATGTATTGGACTACCTGCCTTCTAGGGGAGGGGGTGGAGAGAAGAAGGGGAAAATTTGCAACAAAAGGTTATGCAAAGGTCAATGGTGGAAAAATTACCCATGCATATGCTTTGTAAATAAAAAGCTTTAATAAAAAAAATTAAAAATATATATTAAAAATGAGGGGTTTGGGTTAGATAATGTTGAGAGATCTTTTCAAAACCAACATTCTAAGAGGCACAGAGAACGAGCATATGATGACACTCAGGGAAGATACTAATATTCCTTGTATTGCCTTGATGTTTTTCCCAGCATGGGCCAGCCTTACTCAGAGCCATCTGCTCTGACATCTTCCTGCCTTGATACTACTTTTGTTTTTGTGGAAGTGAATAGCAACATAGTCTATTGGAAGGTGATGGAGACAATGAATGTAGACCTGAAAACCTGGCTCATTCTGGAGAGAACCCGATCCACTGGGGCAAACGTCAGTGACTGAGGCAGTGCCCAGGAGGATATCATAGATTAATACAAGTTCAGAGAAGAAAACTGGAAGACTGGAAGCTTCCTATAACTGAGCAGTTAATGCCAAAATGCTTCTCCCCAGTTTTCTTGCTGAAATCCATGGCATTTCTTGGCAACTTGGTGGTACAGTGGATAGAGCATTGGGGCAAGAGCCAGGGAGATTTGAATTCAAATACAACCTCAGACAATTACTAGCTGTGTAGCTTCTGTTTGTCTCAGTTTCCTCAACTGTAAAATAGGGATTATAATAACATCTACCTTTCAGGGTTGTTTTGAAGATCAATGAGATATGTGTAAAGTGCTTAGCACAGTGCCTTGGATATTGTAGGTGCTATGCAAATGCTAACTATTATGATTATTTCTTGTAATAATTACTTATGGCTCTATGAAACATAACTCTGGGAAGAGATAAATACTGAGTACAAGTGGACAAATAGTATGCTTTTACTCTGTCCACATCTGAATCCAAACTTCTTTTTGACCTGTAACTCCATTGGGTAAGAAAGTCATGTGTTGGATGAGATAGACTTCAAGGTTCTTCTCTTTTCTCAGTCTATGATCTTTGATCCTAAGACAAGGGTCTTTATATTGAATTTACCCCACTGGCTTCTTAGGCTAGCTCACTATCCCTAGCTAGAGTGTCTGAAAGGGATTTCAAAGGCAGTTATGACAGTTATGACCTAGCTGTTCAACTTACTCTTTCTTGAAAGGCTCCTAAGCTTATCTCTGCCCCAGATGCTATTCACAGCTGCTGCAATCCCTGACTTCCTGTTTTTACTCTTGTAAATTTTGGCATGTTGTCTCATTATTGTGCCATTATTGTGAGGATGCTGGAGCTGGACTCAGTGCTCGACTTCTAGAGGGCTACTCTCCTTCTCTATAAAATGAAGAGATTGGATTAGATTACCCAAAGGTCTTTTCCAGTTCTAAATCCATATTCCTGTGTAAATGATCTAGCAGAGTCAGGCTGGCATCTTGAATAGAGTCCTGGGCCTTGGGTTCAAATCCAGCCTCTAGATTTCTCAGTTAGATGACTCTAGTCCAGTCACTTGGCCTTTATATGCCTCCAGCAGAACCCCTAAGACTGATCTTCTAGATCCTAGCTGAGGCAGGCTAAATCTACTAAATCTACTAGAAAGCTAAATGCCTACATGGCCATTCCTACTGAGGGATTTTCAACACAAAATCTCACAAATTTTGTATATTCATCTAAGATTAAGGAATCCTTACCAGACTCCAAGGGACCTCCTTCTACCCTAAAGAACTTCTCTAGACCCATATCCACAGACTGACCCATTCAGGTCTACTAGGAGGAAGCACAAGCTCCATTGTCAAATACTTGTGGGCTTATTAACCCCTCGCCTTGAGGCTTACAGATTGCTTACAGATGAAGTTGCGGTTCATGTTGAGGGTTTTGCCCCAAAAGAGGGAAGTGGGAAGACATTTGTAAAATAAGAACCAGCTACCCAGCTGGTGTTTCTCTCTTCTACACAAAAGAAATGCTAAGACACAAAATGTCCAAGTGCGTATTAACTGAATGACTTAAAGCGGGAATAATATGTAACAATAATATATAACAACATAACAATAATAATAATATACTATATAATTGTTTTCTGTTATGTAATAACTGTTGCAATCTTTTAAAAGACTGATAATTGAACTTCATCAAAACATTTAAAAGTTTACAAGACTGTTGAAAAGTTATTTTTGATTTCATCTCAACTTTGCATTATTTCTAAGTAGATCCATTTTTTTTTTTTGGAGGTCATCAGGGTTAAGTGACTTACACAGCTAGTAAGTGTCTGAGGCCACATCTGAACTTAGCTCCTCCTGAATCCAGGGATAGTACTCCCTCCATTGAGCTACCTAGCCATCCCTTGGTCTGTATCTTTTAGCTTGGACCTTGAGCTCTTCCTCTTTTCAATGGTTGTCTTCTCATTCTCAGAGCTCCATGTATTAAACCCAGGACTAAAACTTGAATGGGGAAGGTCATTTCCAAGTCTAAACATTGTGCCCCAAGAAAAGTGTCTAGGGGCCTTCTCTGGAAAGGAGGGGTAACCCAAAGGCTGAGCAAGCTCTCAAGTTCACTTAGTTGAGTTTGTATTCTACGTTGGGGTGGTGAAGGGGAAGATCACCCCCCCCCCCCATTTTCCATCCCTTGGTGGCAGTTCAGTGACAGAATACCACTTCCCTTCTGGAACAGTTAGGGGAGGCTGAAAGCCGTTTTCCTTTTCTAACTGTTGCACAACCCTACCCTGTTGTTGTTATCCCAGGGCAGAACCAAGGACCAATTCCTTTTAGAATCATCACTAATAACTGAGAATGACCAGAAATTCATCATCTCTCTCAGTGCCATCTCTGAGGGCAGAGGCTGTTTCTGCCTTTCTTTGTATGCTCAGAAGTTTAGCATAATACTGATACACAGTAGGTATTTAATAAATGCTTACTGACTGACTGTTGAATCACTTGTGGTCAGTCAGAATCAAGAAAAACATCTTTATGCACATTCTGTGAGATGGCCCTCTTTACACTGGTACGTACCAACAATATTCTCAAGCCAAGGTTCAGAATAGGGAGGATGGCTTCCTTCAGAGGATTCTGGGCAATGGGCCATTGGCTTGGGATGTAGTTGAAGAACAAGAGATTCTTTCCCTTTTGTTGGACTTGTTCTAAGGAAGTTTTCTGTAGAATCATAAACTTGGAGCTGGAAGATCCCTAATGGAGTTATAACCTTAGGTCCATGAAAACAATTTTTTAAAAATAGCTTGATAATCACTTTTCAGTATAACCTATTTCCTTTGTGTTTTTATCTATTTTATTTATGTATTTAAAAATATCATTCTGAGAAAAGGTCCTTAGGCTTCACCAAGCTGCCCATCCATGACACAAAAAAAGATTAAGATCCTCTGTCCCTCATTATCCAGAGGAGGAAAGCAAAGTCCACAGAGAGCAAGTAACATTGGCCCAGGTCACATATATGCTAAATAACAGACATAGGATTTGAACTTCCTGATGTTTTCTGACCTCACAGTAAAGGCTCTTTCTAAGATGACTCACTGTTGGAATATATATATTCTCTCCTTCAGCTTATAGGCATTAAATTTAGTATAAGAAGAAATTTCCTAACTGATACTTTAATTATTATCTTATCTCATTACCATTTGAGTCTGCTATACATTAAGCCCTGGGGTAGATAATATTATAAGGAAAGGATGAGCTGAATTCTAGATGAAAAAAAAAATAATTAGGCTCACTAAGAGAGGAATAATTGGCTGGGAGCTCACTTGAAGAATCAGGTGGGACTCATTTGGATGCAAGCTATTAAGTAAATCCAAAATAATCCAGCTAGTGAGGGTGCATCATATCTGGGGGGAGGAACCCTTAGAATCATAGATTTAGGAAGGGACTCAAGAGACCATCAAGTCCACCCTCTTATTTCATTTTGTTTTTCAATTAGCAAGTATATTTCTTTTGCTTCCATTCTACCCCCCCCCCAATTTAAAAGAAAACCAAAACTCTTGTAACAAATATACATAATCAAACAAAATAAATACCTGCATAGTCCTCGTCCAAAAATGTATGTCTCATTTTACATCTTGTCTGTCAGGATGGGAAGATCTTACTTCCCAGAAGCTCTGGAATCAAGGTGAGTCATTATGTTGCTTAGAAATCTTAAATCTTTCAAAGTATTGTATAAAAGCATTCTCATGGTTCTGTTTACTTCACTCTGATATTCAAACATCTTCTGTGGTTGCTCTGAACTCATTCTTTTTATTATTTCTTACAGCAAAATAGTATTCCACTTTATATCAAAACTAGCTTTAACCATTTCCTACTTGATAGGTCCACCCTTAGTTTTCCAGTTAAAGCTACTCCTGAGAGTATCTTTTTCCCTTTCTTTTACCTCTCTGCAACTCCTTTTATTTATTTGTCTTTTAACTTAATTCTTCTAATACTTGCTCCATCATTTTTAATAGATTTTTGTTGTTGAATTGTTAAGGTCACATCTGATTCTTTGTGATCCCATATGGGATTTTATTGGCAAAGATACTAGAGTAATTTACCATTTTTCTCTCCAGACCATTTTACATATGAGGAAACTGAGGCAACCAGGGTGAAGTGACTTGCTTAAGATAAGCTAGCAAGTGTCTGAGGCTGGATTTAAATTTCAGCACTCTATCCACTGCACTACCTAGCTACTCTTACCCTTCATTTTGAAGATAAGGAAAAAGAGGTTCAGGGAGCTGTGACTTGATCTGGGATACTTGATCTGGGATGGCTAGTAAGGATATGAGGCATCTGCTTTACTCTAAGCCCATATTTCTATTCACAAATCCATGTTGCTTCTAAAGAAAAAAAAAGGAGAACTTGGAATCCTATAACCAACAAGATGGATTCTTTAAAATCTCTAAATTCCTTCCAAAATAGCAATTCTATAGCAGAGATAAAGCCATTTCAGCTGACTCAATCCCGGAAACCAAGACTTCAAACATGGCAAAGATTAAATGAATTAACAAGGGAGAAAGTTAATAATCTCTAACACTTTGAGAAGCTAAGGTGTATTAAATGAATTAGAGAATTCAACTCTACACCTCAGCACTGTGCTTTCTAATTCTTTGGAGATCTCAATGGCAGAAATTTTCTCAGCAGTGGAAGCACTTTATGCTTGAACAAATTATTTGCTACTCAAACACCCTTGACAACATAAGTAACTGGTAAATAACTACAGAAATTAAAGATAATCTCAACAACAAAATAACAGCAGAGAAACTATGAAGAGATTCCTTCCTAAAAGTATATGAGGAGCCCTGAAGTCAGGAAGACCTGAGTTCAAATCTGCCTCAGACGCTTAACACTTCCTAGTTGTGTGACTCTGGGCAAGTCACTTAACTCCAGTTGCCTCAGAAAAAAAAAGTATTTGAGGAGACAAAAGTGAAAGCAAACAAAAAGAAGGGATGATGGAGAAACAAGCCTGAAACACCATGGACTAGATCTCTGAATACCTACCTTCAGGTGAATCCATGTTTTTCTTTTGGTGGCTTAATTTACAGAATGAAAGATCATATCAAAAGGGGAATGAGAGAAGGAAGACAGATGAGAATATGTGAAGTATAATCAAACCAAAGACTAATAAGAGAAAATGTGTAAAGTTTCTCAAAAAGACGGTCTCCAAGTAAATGAGGAATGAGGCAAAGGGAGAGCTTGAAAAGGGGTGGAGAAAAGGGGAAAACCTTTTCCAGTGGTGGAAGGGGGTGCCATTGAGGAATTCTTCATTGGAAGAAGAGAGCTCTCCTACAAAGGGAAATGAGGTCCTCACAATGGGTATTATCTACAAAGACTTGGTGCTTAGACTACTCATCCTGCCTTAGCAAAAGTACTCTTATAGGCAGCTGACACCCAAAAGAGATGCAGGGCATGGACCTTTGGAAGATATATATATATATATATACACACACATATATATATGTGTGTGTGTGTGTGTGTGTGTATATATATATATATATGTATATATACATATATTTAATATATTTCTATAAATGCTTTATTTTTCTTACTTACAGTCAAGTATGTGTCTTTTTTTATTTTGAAAAAAATTTCTTTACAACATTATCCCTTGCACTCACTTCTGTTCCGACTTTTTCCCTCCCTCCCTCCACCCCCTCCCCGAGATGGCAAGCAGTCCTATACATATTAAATATGTCACAGTATATCCTAGATACAATATATGTGTGCAAAACCGAACAGTTCTCTTGTTGCACAGGGAGAATTGGATTCAGAAAGTATAAATAACCCGGGAAGAAAAACAAAAATACAAACAGTTTACATTCATTTCCCAGTGTTCTTTTTTTTGGTGTAGCTGCTTCTGTCCATCACTGATCAATTGAAACTGAGTTAGATCTTCTCTTTGTCGAAGAAATCCACTTCTTTGGAAGATATTTTAAGACAAATGTGGAAAAAGAGAGGGGAAAATCAATAATGAATTACATAAATAAGGACATGGGAAGATTCGTGCCATGGGGCAACATCCTCTTTATTACTGAATATTTCTAAAAGTGAGGCACAACAGAAAAAAAGAGGTCAAGAGATAAGATCTACAAGGCAATAGCAAACTTTTTTTTTAGAAGAGGAAACAAAATAAAAAAAAAGTCTTATTTCCATGAACAATACAGAGATAGAGAAGGATTAAATGGGCCATGAATCAAAGAATAAAATTTACAAAAAAAAAAAAAAAGATTAATAATAAAGAGAATGAGAAGAAAATTTCTTTAGAATAAAATTATAGAAAGTGAAATAAAAAACAACAAATAAACAAAAGAAATTGAGGAGGATAGGAAGGGAGATCATACTTGACTATTTAATGAAGAAGGAGAAAAAGACGAGAAGAATAAAATAACAGGACAAGAACAAAAAGACAAAGGAACTAATAAAACTCTAAGAGCAAGGGAAAAGGTAACAAATAGGAGGGAGGGACTCAAAGGCAAGAGAAAGAAAACTGGTAAGAATAGGGTCACTTTAAAATAAATTAAGCTAAAGTTATAGAGAAGATCAGTACCATGTTAGAGCAGAAGGCTTAGGTGGGAATCTAATTTGAAAAAAATCCACATGCAAAAAACTCAACAATTCTAGAGATAAACAGAGAAAAAAAAACAAACAGAAAAAATGCATTCACATAAAATGTGAATTTTAAATTTTAAAGTTTTAAAACAAAGATATACATAGAATAAAAATGAAGAACTAGAAAAAAATTATTCTGCAACAAGTAAATCTAAAAAGCAGGGATTGCAATCATGTCATCAGAAAAAACAAAAATAAACATTCAAAACATTAAAAGGCTAAACAGGGGGCAGCTAGGTGGTGCAGTGGATAGAGCACCAGTCCAAATGTCAGGGCAACCTGACTTCAAATCTGGTCTCAGACATTTAACACTGTCCTGGCTGTGTGACCCTGGGCAAGTCACTTAACCCCAATTGCTTCAGCAAAACAAAACAAAAAAAACAAAACAAAAAAAAGGCTAAAGCAAGAAACTATATTATGCTTCAAGGTATAGACAACAAACAATATTAAACTCATGGAAATTGCTATTTGTAAAGTAAAATGTTTATAGAACAAAAAGAAAAATATATATCTGCTTCAATTGCTTAGTTTTTAAATTCCTAAGGGAAACATTAATGGAGCTACAGAAATACAGACAACACAATAGTGACAGGAGATTTCAATGTCTCTTGACATTGAACAAGTTTTGAACTAATCTAACAGAAAGGTAAACAAAAGAGGAAAATGTATAACTAACCAAAATGCTAGAGAAAGTAGAGCTGAAAGATTAGTGGTATTTTCTAAATGGAACTGCAAAAGCATCACTTGGACTTTTTTTTTTTTACAAAAATTGAACCACATGTTAGGGTATGGAGATATTGCAAATGGATATAAAAAAGGTACAAATAGTAAATGAATCCTTTATAGACTATACCACAACAAAAAAATAGTTACAACTCAGAGACCACAAACAAAAGACACAGACATAAATGGAAATTAAACAATAAAATTCTAAACAAATGGCAGAGAAAAGTCATAGAAACAATGGATAATTATGTAAAAGAAAAATGATAATGATGAAAAACCATACCAAAATTTTTGGGATGCAAAATTTTGGGATGAGGACTAAAGCAGTCCTCACAAGGAAGATAATATTCCTATAAACATGCATTAGCAAAATAGAAAAAGAAAGAATTACTGAAAATGATATGCATTTAAAAAAATTAGAAAGCCTACAACAACAGCAAAAAACTAAAATAAGCTCAAGAGAGAATCTATTTAGTAGAGAAATAGATAAACTGGACATATATATGTATGCATTATATATATATATATAAAATGGAAATGATAAATAAAACTAAAAGCTGACTCTTTGAAAAGACAAAATTGATAAACCATTAATTGATGTGATTTAAAAAAAAAGAAAATCAACAAAATAACAAATGAAAAAGGAAAAATCATAATAAAACTAGAATAAATAAAAATAATAATCAGAACTATTATACACAATTACATGTTAACAAAAACTGAGAACACAAAAGAATAGAAAAATACCTCAAATTGTAAATTTTCCAAAGAGGCAGAAAACAAAATATAAGTAACTCAATCTTAGAAAAGGAAATAGGGCTAATTGTAAAGGAACCATTAAAGGGGAAAAAAAAAACTGGTTTGGATGGTTTCAAAGAATTCTATTAAACTCAAAGGAAAACCAACACCCATGCTACATGAATTAATTTCAAAAATTGAGATGAAAAAAATCACTCTATTAAAATCTCTTTTATGAGACAAATACAGTCCAAAGATATAAACCAGAGATGGATAAAACATGGAAGGAGAACTAAAGACTAATATCATTAATGAATATCAATTTGAAAATTTTAAATAAAATCTGGTAAACTATAGTGATATATCCAAGAAATTATTATTTATTATAACTAAGTTGGATTTATACCAGGGATGTAAGGATCATTCAGCATTAGAAAAACAATCAACAAAATGAATCACATTAAAAGCCTAAAATATTCATCTTAATAGGGAAAAAGTCTTTGACAAAGTACAAAACCCTCTTATACTAAAGATCCTATAAAGTAAAGACATAGAGCTACATCTATAATAAGTATCTATCTAAGACTAAAAGCAAGAATCATATGAAATGGAGAAGTATTAAAACCTTTTTCAGTAAATACAGGAGTAAAGCAAAGATACCCATTCTTACTACTATTGCTTAATATAGTTTTGGAAATGCTGCTAGCAATGGTAATAATACAATAAAAAGCAATTAAAGGTTTAAAGACAGGCAGAGAGAAGACAAAAGTATCCCTGTTTGCTGATGATATAATAGTATACTTCGAAAATCCTAAGGAATCAACAAAAATATAAAGCAAGACAATTAATAGCTTCAATAAAGGTGCAGATTATAAAATAAAACCTCAAAATATAATTGCATTTGTAAATGACAATAATAAAGTCTTTTTAAAAAATCTATAATAGAAAGGAAGATTTTATTCTAAATAGCTACAAAACTCCTAAAGTATTTGAAAATCAGCCTATTAAGCACACAAAAAATGTGTATAGATTCAGTTACAAAGTGCTCAAAGAAATAATGGGCAATGAGGTGGCCCTGTGGATTGAGTCCCTGACTTAGAATGAGAAAGACTCATTATCTTCCTAAGTTCAAATCTGATTTCAGACATTTACTAGTTGCATGACTTTAGGCAAATCACTTCATTCTGTCTGCCTCAGTTTCCTCATCTATAAAATTAGTTGGAAAAGGAAATGGCAAACCATTCCAGTATCTTTGCCAAGAAAATCCCAAATAGGGTCATGGAGACTCAGACATGATTGAATGGCTGAACAACAACATAGAAATAAAGAACTTAAATAACTGGAGGAACATTCAATGTTCATGGGTAAGGTCATGCCAACTTAATGAAAATGACAATACTTCCAAAGTCAATTTACACTTTTTAATGCTATAACAATTAAAACCAAAGGTATGTTTTATAGAATTTGATAAAATAATAACAAAATTCATTTGAAAAATAAGAGCTAGAAAATCAAGAGAAATTATGAAAAGAAGCAAGGATGAAGGGGAGCTAAAGCTTTCAGAACTCTAACTACATTACAAAGTGGTAATCGTCAAAACCATCTGGTATTGCTTTTAAAAAGAGAGAGATGAATCAATGGAACAAATACGACGAGAGAATAAGAAATAATGGAACCTAAGTGCTGTATCTGATCTGAGTTCAAATCTAATCTCAGATACTTCCTAGTTCTCTTACCCTCCACCTTGTCCCAATAATTAATTTCTCTCTCTCTCTCAGTCCAATAGCCATTCTTTGATAATTACAAGATATAAACAAACAGTTCTCAAAGGCATAATTTCAAAGTACTAATGATCATATGATCACTAATAATACTAATAAATGCAAATCAAACCTATCCTAAGTATTCACCTTATCCCTGTAAATGAACAAAGATGGAAAAAGATGGCAATAGTTATGGTTGGAGAAGCATAGGCACACTGGTATATTGTTGGTAGAATTATAACCTGATATAGTTTGGAAAGCAATTTGGAACTATGCAAATAAAGAAATTAAAATGTTCATAATTTTTGACCTAGAGATTCCATTTCTGGACTATTTCAAAGAGGCTATTGAGAAGAAGAAAGTTCCCACGTACACCAAAATATTAATAGCAACATTTTTTGGTGACAGTAAAAAAATTGGAAATAAAGTAAATGCCCATTGATTGGAGAATGGCTAAACAAATTGTGTTGCCTGAATATAATAGAGTAGCAGTGTGCTGTTAGAAATTATAAGTGTAATGAAAACAGACAAATATGGCAAGGTCTACATGAACTAGTACAGAGGCAGAGCCAAGAAAACAGTGAGCACAACAATAATCTGATGTAAGTGGAATGATAAAGTCGCACAAATCAAAAATGAATGTTGCAAAATTATAAAGAACAAACTTGGCTTAAAAGAGAGAGACACTCCCAATATATCTCTTTCCAGAAGTGAGAAGTTCACAAATGTTGCATATTGCACATATTTTAGAATTTTTCAATGCATTGATCAATTATACTGATTTTTTCCTCTTTTTGTTTTATGTCTTAAAAATATTGTTAGATGTTTCTCAGGGAGGTGAATGGAGAGGGATATTGGGGAAAACTATGCTAATATAAAAAACCCCAAAAGATATCAATAAAAAACTTATTTTTGGGGAAAAAAAGAAGTAAAGTCAGGGCTGAGAAAGAGCTAGAAAGACAAAAAGGAAATAACAAAATGGGATTCTTGCTGGAAATATGCAAGACAAGTTATCAGGGGAGCAATCATGTGAAATAAAATGATGAAATAATCCTGGGAAAGAGTGGGATGAGACCTTAAGGTGGGGAGAGCCTACAGATGAGAGACATTTTCTTCCCCAGAATTGTACATCCTATATTTAAAATGAGATCTAAAGATGCTTAGTCCCAGAGAAGGATGGGAAGGGAGGGAGGGAGAATACTACAAAGACCTCAGCCTATGTTATGCCCTAAGAAGAGAAGTTGGCCTTAACCCTTTCTGGCTCAAGGATAATGAGTGCAAACATGGAGAGGATGGAGAACAAACCTCATTTATTATAAGGTCAGGCAAGGTAAATATCCACACAGAGAAGGCAGAGACAGAAAGACAATTAGGGTAACAATGAGGGAACCCCTCCAAATCCTGAGAGTCAGAGGAAGGTACCAATGATGTCAGTGGGAAGCCCATCACCTGGGTGCTGAGAGAAGTTCAACAGACCAGACTCATTTTGAGGCATCCTGGAATGGAAAACTGAGACCCATCTGAGCTATACAAGGAGAGAGGAAAGGAAGCCTCTGTATAACTGGGTGAGGTCTTTGAAACTTCCACTGCATTTGAAGTCAAAGGACCCTAGAGACTGTTTCATTAAAAAAAAAAAACCTCCAAAAGGGAAAGATGAGGCAAGTGGCTGGGCTCCCTCTCAGACCACAGACTCAGAGTTTGTCCACTTCTGGGCTCAGACTTAGAGCTTTTCTCACTTGGTATTTTGGGGCTGTAAGACTTTGCTGGATTGTACTGAAAAAATCTTTAAGAATCCTCATTGGGGATCCAATCATTCTGACGAAAAATCTGGAACTATGCCCAAAGGGCTATAAAACTGTTTATCCTTTGACCCAGCAGTGCCATTATTGGGTCTGTATTCCAAGGAAATCATAAAGAAGGGAAAAGGACCTACATGTGCAAAACTGTTTGTAGCAGCTCTTTTTGTGGTAGCAAAGAATTGGAAAAGGAGTAGATGCCCATCAAATGGGGGATGGCTGAATAAGTTGTAGTATATTAAGATAATGGAATATTATTGTTCTATAAAATATGATGAATAAGCTGATTATAGAAAGGTCTGGGGAGATTTCCACAAACTGATGCTGAGTCAAACAAGCAGAACCAGGAATACATTGTACACAGTAACAGCAAGAAAGCACGACGATCAGCTATGAAAGTCTTGGTTCTTCTCAGTGGTTCAGTGATCCAAAGCAATCACAATAGACTTTGGAGAAAAAATGCCATCTGCACACAGAAAAAGAACTAAGGAGACTGAATGTAAATTAACACATGCTCTGTTCACTTTTTTCTGTTTTTTTTTTTTTTAATCTCTCCCGTGGTTTTCCCTTTTTGCCCTGATTTTTCTCTCCATGGTTCATAAAACAATGCGTGTTAAAATAAACAACCAAATAAATAAATGGAAAAAAAGAATCCTCATTGGGTTATTTTGATTTGTGTGTGAACTGGATTTAAGTGAGGGAGGGCTGCCCAAAGTCATCAGCTTCTCTCTCCTCCAGAGTCACTTGGGTCCAGTGGCAAGACAGAGCCAAAATAACTGGTGATGACCCTGGAGGTGGCTGAGGAAGGAGCCAGATACCTTGGGTTCTAGTCTTGCCACTAATATTTCAGACCTATATTAAGTCTCTTTTACCTCTTAATGGAACTCTGCAAAATAGGATAGGGTCAAAGAAGGTGGATTGGATGACCTTGAAGATGTACAACAACCAATGGCCCTTTTCAGGCAAGAAGGGGCCTCCAAACAAGTGTGGAATGATGCTATAATGGAAGCTAGGGCCAGAGAACAAGTCTGAAGATTAAAACTCACCTAAATCCAGCAAAGGAGCTGCAAAACTAAACTTTCTTCTTGGTGTAGTATGCTGGCTGTGGAATACTTTCTTTCTCTCCAGGGCTGTGCTGGAGTCTCATCTCTTTGTGTTACTTAAAAACTGACCTGAAGGAAGCATGTAATGATGTCTTCTGGGAGATAAGCCAAAATCTGGTGCTGACGGATGAAAAAATAAATGTGACAACTTATTTTGATTAACAGAGACATAGTTTTCTTATGGGCCAACCGTGGTGGGTTATAATTGCTATTCTGTCTTCCTTGCTCCTGAAGCAAAAAAGTGGATCAAGTTCATGACTTGAGTTTTTTCTCTTGATATCTTTTTAGCACTCCAGGTGCCAGAGATAGCCAGAGTTGGCCAGAAGTTCTGTGTTTTTGCTTTCAAAAACACTCTGAAAACCCCCTTGAGTTGCATGCAAATTCTGAGTGGAAGGAATGAGCTTGTTTCTGTTTTAATATTTGACCAAGATAGATTAGAAAGAAGGAAGGATTGAGCCAACCTAGGCCTCTGCTGCTAAGGCTTGCTGGGGTATTTATTTCCTGCATTGGTGTGAAGACAAGGGTTGACCTGCAGGTTAGGATCTTAGTCCCTTTCCTTCCCAAAGAACTGGTCTCACTGCTTGATGATCTTTTGGATTGAGTTCTCTAAAAATTGACAACATTTCTTGAGAAGACCAGTTGACTGGTTTAGAGAATCTCAGAGCTGGAAGGGACTTGAGTAGCTATTTTGTTCTATCTCTACTTGAACAAGAATTCCTTCTATGTGATAACCAGTGGTAATTCAGCCCTCACTTGAAAAATTCTTTCCAATTACAGGAAATTCACTACCTCTCTATGTCATAGAAAGCTCTTTACAAGCCATTTCTAGTCAATCTTCCTAGGATGATTATTTTACCTTTATAATCCCTATCAATATTAATCCTCACTTATTTATGTGTTGTAAAATACTTGTGTCACCCATTTCATTTTCTAATTGAATTTGCTTGCTTGCTGTGTAGAATACTATGTCTATGTCCTATTTCAATGGCTTTGCATTAGTTTAAGGGGTATTACCAACATGACATCACATCCATTAAAAAACTGGATAATTAATAATGAAAAGTGATAACAAAGATATTTAATAATAATGGATCTTCTGATACGACAGATCTATGCTTTCATAAGCCGAAGGAGATCTGGTTGTAGAAACTCCCCCTACCCATGAAGGTCACTAACTGGTGTGAAACATCTAGTCTTACTCAGCATGGAAAATGTGGATCAAAGCACAGTATTTTAACTTTTTGTTGTTGTTGTTACTTATTTGCTTATTGTCATTTGTTCCTTGTGTTTTTTTCCTTTTGATTTGATTTTTCTTGTACAATGTGACAAATAGAGAAATATGTTTAAAAGAACTGCACATATTTAACCTATAACAAATTGCTTGTTGTCTTGGGGAGAGGAAAGGTAAGGGAGGGATGGAGAAAAATTTGGAACACAAAGTTTTTAAAAATGAATATTAAAAACTATGTTTAAATGTATTTGGAAAAATAAAATTCTATTTAAAAAAATCTAGTCAGAGAACTACTTAGGGTATTGAGAGTTTAAATGACTTATCCATAGTCACTAGGGCAAATATGTATTTTTTCCAGTAGAATTTTATTTTTCCAAATACATGCAGATAGTTTTCAACATTCACCTTTGCAAAACCTTGTGTTCCAAATTTTTCTTCCTTTTCTCCTTGTTCCATTCCAGCATCTTGGACAATGCTTGATACGTAATGACTGATAAGTGTTAACCAAGTGAAAGGAGAGTTATAGGTATTTTATTAGTGCTGTTAAAAGGAGGGACCATGCCTCCTCTAAACTTCATAACTTGTGTCTCACAGAGTGGGGCTTATCATAGAGGAAGGGGGCTCAAGGAGGGTCTTGGGGGCTACTTCACCTTTGGTGTCTGCTTGGGACTCAGCTCTGACCCGCAGCTCCAAGCTGTGGCGGGCACATCCTGGCAGGCCAGTTGGGCAGATGAGGCTAAATCAAGCCTCAAACCCATTGGGGAATCAGGGGGGCATTTACCCCAAGCAATGAAGCCTTTGCTGGTGGAATGGGCTAATGAGAACCTCTTGTTCCAAAAGCCAAGAAGGTGATTGAAGCAGGAGCTGTGGAATACTTCGAGCTTGGTCAGGCTCAAAGGTGTCAAGTCATCTGCTGCATCCTGGGCCATCACCAGTCTTGCTACTGGGCTCCGATGACCCTGGAAGAGAGAGGGAGGCTGCTGACTTTGCACCACCCTCCCTCACTTAATTCCAATTCATGCACGAGTCAAGAAATCACCCCACAAACAATAATAATACATATGAATTAATTGGTGTCTGTCTTTGAATCCTCTAGGGATATCTTACCTTATGGGACATTTAAATGCCAAATATTCTGTAATCCATTAAAAATCGGAACGAAGAAAAAACATAGCTAAACTGAAAACTAACCAAGCTAAAGAGATTTATGCTGACAAAGTGATCATTGTCCCCGAGAACTGTTCTGCTGTTGAAGAGATGGAGGTAAGGAGAACTCATTCATTGGTCTGATTTCTGACTGAGGTTGTTAGAATTTACAAGTGAGGGCTGGTTCCAAGATTGTGGCTACCTTGAGTCTTTTATATCTGATTCATTTATTCAGGATTTGAACTCAGGTGTTCCTGACTCTTGCTCCTTCTCAGTTGTCTCCTATCATTCAGATTGTCGACTCATTAAATGTGACAGAAAAACTGATTTTGAAGGGAAAAAGGAATACAGGCTTCATGCTTCTCCTCTTCCCCCTTCCCAGTAAGTCAAATTGGAAAAGATTTCCTTTGATTGCCTATAAACCAAACTATTCACTCTCTCCCATTTTCGGCTCCACCCTCTCCCAGAAGGGCTGGATGCGATGAGACTCCAGCTAAGGTTAAGAAGAGGCTAACAGATGGGCCCGGGCGCCTCCTTCTCGACGGATGGTCCTTCTAACACGTCAGGCATGTGCTTTGAGTCCCGAGCCCCAGGGCCAAAATCTGCTGATGGATCTCCTGGGACCGGGCTGGAGAATTACAAATAATAACTGGATCCTGCTGTAGGTGGGACTCCTGACTCCCATCACCTTCAAGCTCAAAAACCTTCCACTTCCTGGGAGCAGTGTGAGCTCGAGTCCACAGGGACAGCTCTTGGGTCGATAGGGGAACTATGCAAATAAAATAAGGTCCCTGTGAGACTTTAGGTGATAATCCTAGATAGCCCTTTCTTCACAATACAAAACATTTACATGTTAACTCATTTGATCCTTGGAACAACCCTGTGAGGTAGGTGCTATTATTACCATTCCTATTTCATAGATGAGGAAACAGCCTGAAAGAGACCGATCCTTTTTGGACCAGTTCTTCATTAGCTAATCAGCAAACATGTATGAAGCTCTTGTGGTGTGCCAGACACGTGGTCAAAACTCTCTCCTCTCTCTCTCTCTCTCTCTCACACACACACATACACACACACTATATATATATATATATACACTGTACACAGTAACAGCAATACTGTTTGAAGAATGACTTTGAACGACGAAGTTATTCTGAGTATTCTAAGTAACCAAATCAGCTACAAAGGACCTATTAGGGAAGATGCTGTCTAGCCAGAGGAAGAACTGACAAACCAAAGTACACAAAGTAGGGGCACACACACACACACACACACACACACACACACACACACACACACAAACGGTGGCCTTCTCTACTGTGGGGTGGGGAGAAAGTCTGGAATTTAAATGCAAAAAAACAAAAACAAAAGATCTATATTTCTTCCCTACTACTTCAATCGCAGGCAATTCACTTTCTGTAGCATCCCCATTATTCGTTTAGTTTCTTATATATGTTTTTTATTTGTTTCTTTTATGAGATTGTTCAGCTCTGGAGGGCAGGAGTCATGTTTTATATTTGTCTGATTCCCTCACAGGGCCCGGATCAGACCTGCTGAGTGTGCAGCAGATACTCAAGAAATGCCCACTGAATGGACTAAGGCCTGTTGTGTCCATATTTTGCCCACCTTTCCCACCTGCAGCTGCCCTCCAGCCCCACCCCCTGCCCTCCTCATTCTTAGGGGTTTCTAGCTTTTGCTAGGTCTGGTTACACAAGGCTGAGATCCATCCTAGAAAAAGTCTAGATTCTACTAACTAAGGAGGGTGGTTCTAGCCCTCTTGTGATAAATGACACAGCTGAGACAATAGTGAAAGAAATGACAAGTTTTAGTAAGTAAAGATATTCTCCAAGGCATCAAACAGCATTACAAACACCAACAGCACAAGAAGACATTTGGAGGCTGGGTCTGCGAAGCAGCAGCTGTGGACTCTGGAAGTGCATGAAATAATCGTTATTTTCCAGCCCTGAAATTCCAGAACAAAACTCCCACTTGCCACCCCCAGCCAGAAGGACCCTCAGAAGGTGGCAGAGGCCCTGCCAGGAGGTTGAGAGAGCACAGCTTCCAGGAGAGCTCTCTCCTTCCTCCTCAATAAAGAGAAAATGGCCCTGGATGCCAGTTTGGAGGCCCAAACTCCAAGCTAAGGCAAATGCTCGAGCCCAGCACTCCCTAACAGCACACCTCATGATTTCCTTGGCTGTAAGAATTTTTGCAAACTCTGGAAGACTGAACTTTCCCTTGTTTCCAAGGAACCCAGTCCCAGGGTGGGCTGCTCTGTCCAAACTGCTTTGGTTCAACTCACCATAGACGTGACACCTTTGCACACCACCTGAGCATGGGGAGCCAGAAGGGACAATTCATCAGTTACAAAGGAAGGCCCCTTGGTACCCGTGCCCCAGACCAGGTGCCAGTAATGGGAGCGAGGACACTGCTTTTGGTCTCCAAACAAAGGGTTTGAGAATTGTTCAGCTCTTACTATGGGCAGGTTAAGACAGTGAAGGCCCTGAGAGGCCATCACAAGGGTAAGCCCCAAGACTCTGCTTTAGGTCCAAAGAAAACCTTTTCTCTTTGGTGAGAACTCTTTGCTGGGCAGAGGTAAAACACATAGGTTAAGGCAGCTCTGATGAGTGGACCGCCCATTTTTTTGGTTTGTTTTGGGGCTGACTGTTCTGGCCTGGCCTCTAGAATAAATTCCGGAACGCAGACTTTTAGCTTCATCCTTCTAATTCCTTTAACTCAGTCCCCAATGCTATGTCCTTCATCACACATACACAAGGGTGAAGAGTCACAAGACTTCCACAGAGGCAGGCTGGCTCTTCGGGACAGAACTCCCTGGACGCTAAGTCCTGAGCTGCCCGTTGGTTGAATGGGAGGACAACACTGTGGTCTACACTCTCAGAGAACAGTTCCTTCTGAGGCAATGACAGGCAGACAACAACACCGGATTCCCAAACACCAAAGGACACAGAGTTCAGTGACCAGTCATAAAAGAAAGTTTAACTGGCCCAAAGAGGTATCTCGGGCTCAGATGTTTTCATTTCATAAGTAATAAAGCTGCTACCAGAGAAAAACAGATTGCCGACCCAGAAAAACCTTAAGGGGTCAACGGAGGAAGCAGCCTTCTGGGATTTTGTATTCTATGTATTTATGGTAGGAGTTGCTAATAAGCTCAACTTACCGGGTTATTCATTCCCCAAATGCACTGGTCACATCAGTAAGAGAACAAGCTAGTTGTGGTTAATGGAAATAAAGAGACTCTGACTCCCACTTTACCCATCACCCTTCCTGTGACACGTAAGGCGGACACATCATTCCGACAAAGCTGCTGCTTTGTTATCCTTTCTCTCCCCATCCATGAAAATCTCAGATTTCTTAAGGATACCCTACATCCACACTCCAAAAAGTCTGGTCTGGTCTTATTAAAAGTGGGGCAACCATGCCTTGTATTGGGATAGTTAAGAGTGGTATACTGTACCTGCTGGGCAGGTCTGAAGCTAGTTGAGACAAATCTGGGTGGAGCTACTTGAGTTAATTTTCAGCTGATTTCATCTAAAAGGGGACTAGAAAAACAGGACTGAAGCCCAGCAGCAGCCTTAGTCAGCAAAAGGGAAGGGTTAAGTTGGAGTAGGGGGAAGAATTATGTTTCTGAATGACATCTAGCAAAGGGAGGATGAGCTGGTTCACACCAAGGGATTTGGTGGAAACACCGGGAGAAAGACCCTCACCATCCTGGAATTTGGGGAGGAGAGTGACTGATTAGAAAACCAGAGAATTTCTGCCTCACTTCCCCAGGAGATGGCCCTGTAGAAGCTGTATTTTCACAAGTCATTCCAGTTGTCAAGACCACACCTGACTAGAAGATAATATGGCCAGATATTAAAATATATAAGTGATAGTGAGTGTGTGTGTGTGTGTGTGTGCGCACGCTATATGACCCACAAGGCACAGGGAAGGAAAATTCACTACTTTCTTTTGCACCCAAACAGTAGCTTGGACACTTCTCTGATTAGAATAAGGGAACACATCAAAAGCATAATCCATCACCTTCAGGTGGGAACATGTTTCTTAAAGTCTCTTTACTACTTTAGTTGGGGCCCTTCTTTGGAGACAGATTTTTTTCTTTTCTTTTTAAAGGTCCTTTAAAATCTGCTGGTGGCCCTATTAGCCTAGGTGAATTGATAAATTTTCCCTACAAGGCAGATTTAAAGCAAAGACCTCTGAGAGAAGACCCCGTAGCAGAGAGGCTGAACAAATACATTTAGGCCACTGATTGGCTTAAAAAACCTCTGTGTAATACACAAACATACTTGCCCATCATTTTACAAGAAAATATAATCTCCAAATTGTTCATCTTGATAAAGGCACCTGGTTATATTGAACATGAACTTTTTTTGGTGCTAGCTGAACTCTGCTGAGTAATTAGTGAAAATCACCTCTACGTGGGCTGATTTTCTGTGCCGTGTTCCCAGCATGAGCCCTATCTCCCAGTGCACATATGCATATATTAATCTCCTTAGAACTGTACACGTGGAACTCATCACTAGAGTCCCTTTTAAAATTAGTCCTGCCACCGGAGACAGGGACGCAAACATGTCACCTCAGTGGTACAACCCGCCAGTAATCTATTGCACTTTCGGCCAGTCGCTGGCCAGGCCTTCTAAAACCGTAGCTAGCCGTGGGAAGCTCCTTTCTGTAGTGGCTGAATCCTTGCGTATGCGGCTTTCTTTGGGTCTGAGCCCAAGGTAAGAGGAAGTCAGGCAGCCGTACATGATAGCAAGACAGGAAACCATGTGGGCCTGCCCTGCCCCCTCTACCCCTGCAGTGGGGGTGTTCCCCGCAGTGCTCCCACACCAGGGAAGTCCCTAATTTCTAGCCGTTCTGGACCAACCAGTCTTTGTGCCAGCCTCCAGAAATTAGGGATGTGAAAGTTAGGGTCCCACGATCGGGCTTTGAGCCCGACGGCACAATTCCCTCCCTCCCCGTCCTCCTCCCTTGCTTCTCCCCTCTCATGGAGGTCAAGGGCCCATGAGCAGGGCCCGTTCTGGCCTCCAGAAGGGCAGGATTCCCAGGAGAAGCAAAGGCGGAAGGAATCAGCCTTTGGTGATGAGAGGCTGAGAAGTGTGGCCAGAAAAAAGCTCGGCGTCCGGCACTCCAGGGAAACGCCAGGCTCCAAGTGCGAGGCCACGTTCTCGGAGAACCGCAGAGGAGGGACAGGCTAAAAGGAACCGGAGCTTTGGGGGGAAATCTCTTAAGCTGAAGTCTTTTCTCTGCAGCTCTGGGTTTTCTTTCTAGAAACGGTGTCCCCGGGGCAGCAGGCCTTTCAGCACCCAATGCCACGAGTCACTCATGCTTTCACTTCCTCAGACCCGTCCGCCTCTCGGGCTTCGGCGCACCTTTCGGCGCACCCTTCCGCGCCTCCACCTCCAGAGGCTGCCCCTGACACCGTTGTTGCACGGAGAAGGTCTGGCTTGCTGTCCACACTCTTAAAAGGGTTGAACCAGTTCAGGGAGAAGCTGCCCCCAAAAGCTGCTTCCATCCCTTCCCAGCTGCCGAGCTTCTCCCAAGTCGGGTTTTCATTCTTGAGTCGCTCGATGCCCTGGAGTTAAAAAGGGAGAGAGAAAAAGGGAGACAGCTGTGACATTGCCAAGGAAGAGTCCCACCGCGCAGGAGGAGCCTGGGAGGGGGCGATGGGGACGTGCCATGCAGGGGGAGCGAGGGCTCAGTGCTCGGAGAACCCTCCGCTCTGTCAGCATGCATTTCTGAAGCGCCTACTATGGGCTAGTGGTGGTACCGAGGCAAGACGTGGAGTAGCAGTGGCTCTTAAGGAGCTTTCAGAGAATACAAGAATAACAATCATAGCAAACCCCTCATTTCACAGGTGAGGAGACGGATTTGATCAGGGACACACGGCCAGGAAGGGCCCGGGCTGGCCTCTGCCGTCCAAGACAAGTCAGGATGGAAGACGAAGAAGGTAGCAGGTGGAGGAGCAAGGCCATTGTGCCCCTGTCCTGGCCCCCACCCCCGATTCTCCCACCGCACGGGCTCAACCTCCCCCTCCGAGCCCAGTAAGACACAACCTCCGGCAGCCCGAGGAAGCAGGGACCCGGGAGACAGACCAGGGGCCGCCCGCCCGGCTCACTTGGGCCTGACTGCCCAGGAGGGGAGATGGGCAGCTCAGTGACTTCAGAGGCCCAGATGATCAAATGAAGCCAGATGCTGAACAGGCCAAACCACCAGCTGGGGCTTAACTGGCAGAGAAGGTGGCAGGTCTGTCCCACCCACAGGCCGTCCCACTGGAGACCCCCTCTCCCTCCACCACGGGCACTGCCAACCCCCAACCTTGGCAAGGAAGTGGAACGAGGGGGAAACCCAGCAATGGGGGAAAGGCTTAGAAAGCACCCCAGCAGGGGAGAAGCAAGACTTCACTAAAGACTGAGCCTCAGCCATGCTGCCCGCCCCCATCCACTCACCTGCTCCTGGGACCGTCACTCACCAGTCAGCCACTGACCAGGAGAGCATTGGAAGAAGTGGCAAGGAGTTAAGCCCGCGGCTGGGGACCGTGGGGGGGAGATGCTGACCTTTAGCCCTCCTTCCAAGGGCCCAACCACCAGCCCGTGCCCATCCCTCCTCAACGCTGATCAGAGAGCCAAGGAACGGGGGGAAGGGGAGGGAAGGGCCACTTAGATGGCAGCTACTGTGCACCAGGCCCTCAGTGCTGTACAAAGGCCCTGCACGGGAGGTTTGCCATCCCCCTGGAGGTAATGGAAGGAAGGAGGGAGGGGAGGGAACCAGTAAGTAATTCTTCAGCCCGACTGACAACTCCTACCTCACTGGATTCTCACAACCCTGGCAGGTGGGGCAGGAGGCCGCGGCAGGTGGGGCTTAAACGGCCGGCCTGGGTCACTAGTTTGCCCACAGGCCTTTCCTGGGTCTTGGGGTGTGAGAGGTCACTTAGCATCACTCTCGCTTGAGCTGAGGCCCAGGGAAGGGAAGGGATTTGTTCCAAGGGCAGCTTCCTCCAGTTCTACCCCAGGGCTGTGTCCCCAGCTTGGGCTGCCTGGCGAAGGACCCTCCCTGGACAGGCGTGCATTCGGCCTTAGCTGGTCAGGCCACATGGGACCCCCCACCCCAAGGGAATGGTCCAGGGGAACACATTCTTGCCAGCTGAGAGTTCCAGCTGGAGGGAACCTCACAGCTCCTACTCTCCAACTTCTCACTTTACAGATGAGGAAACAGGCAGAGTGGAGCCGTGACTGGCCCAAGGTCACACAGAAAGCTAAGGATTAGAATTGAGGCTTTCCTCTTCCTCTTCCCCCACTGGGACAGTTCTCTTGGATCCCCTTCCCCAGGAAGCTCTCTTCGCCCTGCTTCTGAAATGTGGATTTTTACATCTTGATTGAGTTGTCCAGGGGCAACATGGGCTTGGTCCTTTTGTGCCCTTATCTAAGTCACCTGCTTTTCTGTTTTTTACCTTCCAAGGCAATGGCCAGGAACTCAGAGGGCTCCCTGAGGGAAATGCTGACACTTTTCTTGCACGCAGTCATTTGGGTCCCAAGGTCTGAAAAGCCCCTCTCTGGGATCCTGCTGCCCACCCGTTGTGGTAAAAACTCAGGAGAAATTATGCCTTCCATTCACTCACAAGGTCATGAAACCTCAGAGCTGGACACAGACTTGAGGGGTGGGATGAGAAACCTGAGATGGAACAAGGGGGAGCCCCTCCCTCCCAGGAGTGCCACAAGGACCAACAAGGTAACTCTTGCCCACGGCTTGCCAGCCATTAGCTGGGTTTAATTTTACTATGTTTCCCATGGTATCCTACAACTCTTACATTCACCTGTGGAGGAGGGGGCTCACTTGTGATTTCTCTGTGTGAGAACTCCCAGTGAGTCAGCTCCCTTCATCAATCTTGGTGGCATCTGCTACCCACCTGGGAGCTGCTGGGGCACTTGCCTAGGGTCACAAGGCCAGCATTTGGTAGAAGAGGCACTAACAGGTCTGTGGACCTGGAGATGGAAGGACTCGGGGGCCACTCACTCAAACGTCCTCATGTTACAGTTGGGGAAACTGAGGCAGAAGCCATGTGGGCTGCACAAAGTCACACATGGCATGTGAGGCGGGATTTGTACCCGGGTCCTTCTATTCCAGTGAGGGCTTTTTCCTCTATACTACCTTGCTTCCTCGAACCCCGACCTTCCCTGCTCCGAAACCAGCTCTCTCCCCGCCGTGCCAAACTGCCCCTGCGTTTGGCTTTATACCCACAGACACTTACTATGGCTTATCTTTCAAGAAGCTGGTCGCTCTTCTTCACTTTCTGAAGTAATCTCACACCCACTAGCTCTTTCATATTCACAAAAACGTTATAAATTACATCAGGCAGATGCCGACTCCCCTCCCTCCCATCACTCTCCTCCACAACTATGTGCCAGAGGTTAGAACGAGGAGAAAACAATCCAGATCATCCAGAGAGGGTCCCCAGGCCCGATGGCTTCGGAACCCACAAGTCTGGTGACCTACTGCATGAGAGTATGGAGTCAGAGACAGAAAGGCCTTAAACACAACTCCTAGCCGGTTTGGCGCAGAAGGCTTGGGGCCATTAAGGGGCAGAAGTGAACCTATATGAGAACCCACCAGAACAGGCTGGTGCAAGGACACGGGGTCCAAGAGAACCTCGTGTCCACCTCTGGGCTCTGGGACTGCTCGCTCCACAGCCAGCCAGGAGGCTTGTGGACTAAAGTTCTCTGGGATGAACTAAGTCTAGCTCTTCTGGGCCTTCCTGTCTTTGGTTTCCATCAGGTGTGTCTGGGTAATGATGCTTCCCACGGCCTCACCAAGGGGCCACAGAAAGCCCCTTTCTTTTCAGTACAGAGGCACCGATTGCCAACATTTACACAAACACAGAAGGCAGGGGCTAAAGTGGAGCATCGGGGGAAACAAGTTCCTTGGGGGGATGGAAAGGAAGGTTTCCACTGGACTCAATCACTGGGAAAAGGGCAAAAGCCAACAAATAGCATCCTCCCACTTCATGGGGAATTCTTTATTTTCTAAAAGGCATTCTCATATAGATCATTCTCTGGGGTTAAGTATATTGAAAACCAAAACCAAAAAAAAAAAAGTAGTCATACATACAATGAACAGAAATACAAAATCGACTATATCGTTGATACATACAGGATGATACAATACCATTGATTCCAGGTTACTCAGACCCATTATTCATTTGGAGGATTACTTTAGCCCCAGCTTTCTCCCCTGCTTTCATTGCTGGCCCTTTGGCTAGTAAGTGATTTTGCCCAAATACATTAGGGAAAATAAGGAGATGAATTAATCAGTTTGGTTATATCAAAGCTACTTATTTTTTGTAAAACAGACTGGAGGATAGGGAAGGGATGAGGGGGAAGGAGGAGGTAAAGTAGCCATAAACAGTGCCCTGTACCAGATACAAAAAGGTACTGATTAATGGGAATGAAAGGAGGTTTTTTTTTTTTTTTTTTACATTCTTTGTGGATCTCAACGACTCCCGCTTTCCCTTTCCCATTGGCTTGGATGACCCAAAGCTGGCTGGTAGGTGCAAGGTCCCTTAGAAGCAAAGTACGATATGAATAGAAGATGTTATTCAATTCAACACAAAGACTTACTTTGTGCAAGGCACTGTGCTAGGCTCTGGGGGAAACAGGGGAACAAAGGACACGGTCCTCACCCTCAAAGAGCTTACAATCTGCTGGGTGAAGGGGTGGGGGAGGAGGAAGAACATAGAGCAAGGAGCCTTCCTCACAACAACCCTGTGAGGTAGGTAGTGCAAGCTTGAGATCCCCATTTGTAATGAGGAGCCTGAGGCTCAGAGACAGTAGGTGTCTTGCCCAAAGTGGCACAGCAGACAGCTGAACCCGCTACACCGGGCGCCTCAATTAAGACCACACACAGACGGGTCCAGACACTGCACACAGAGTCACAAACAAAGCTGCATTGATTTTGCACGTGTTAATCTGAGAGAAGTCACAGAATGTTGAGCCGTGAGGAAGTCACGGCCATTGTAGCCTCCAGCTCACTCACTCTACGGAGGAAATGGAGCAGGAGGCAAAAGGGACCCTGGCCCTCGGGTTCCCCGGGCAAGGGAACCTGGGATCCTTCTCAGGGTTCTCTATACAGAGGAGGGAAGATGAAGGACTTTCAGGCATATGCCTTTATCCTCCAGAAGCACCTTTCCTCAAGGTACCTCCATCCACCTTTTATGCGGGCTCACCTGATTTTTGAGCAGGAAGGAACCTGAGCAGTCATCTGGGCTGTCCAACCCTCTAGGCTAAGGATGGGCAAGACAATTAGTGAGTGTGAAAGCCCAGATCTGAATTCAGATTTCCCATCCTCGACTCTTTCCATACATCAAACTGAGAGCAAATTTAATAATGCTACAATAAGGAAGACTGTAAGCTGACTACGATTTATAACCCTACAATGTGCTTCTTTTGGCAAATGTTATCATATACATGAGAAATTATTGATCACAGAAAAAGCTTCCTATGCTTTTAGGGCACAGGAAATTTTGTACATGCTAAAACGTTTTACTGTTCTTCTCAGACTCAGGTAAAATCTGAAAAGGACTAAAGAAACATAACCTAGTTCAAAGGAACAGCGATACCTTTTGAAATGATGAAAGCTGCTTCTACTTCAAGGGCATTTAAACACTGATCTATGTTTTCCTTTTGTCTTACTATTCAAAAGGGAGTTGAATAGGAAGGGGACAGCGAGAGGAGAGGAAGAGGGCATGGGATTGTTGTTGGTAAAGGCAGCTAAACTAAAAACTACCAAAAAGCTAATGAAAGTTGGGGTTTAAGATGCCCATTAAGATTCAAAACTGATTTTTTCTTGGCATGTTTAAATTAAGCAATCAGTGTTATTAAAGAGTTAAATCACCTAATGTATAAAAGGAGAAGCAATTGCTAAGAAAATCAGTCCCATTCTTCCCTGGGCACTGTGAAAGTATTGTTTGTTGCATAAATAAGTAGAGAAAGTAAGGCAGGGAAAGGAAATTGACTTGGGCAAAGTACTGGCTGAGTTAGTCAAAGAAGGAAGAAAATGATTTGTTTCAATCTGAATGGTCACAACCAAAGAGCTAAGATCTCTACAAAACGATACTAAATGAAGGCAAAATTTTGTTTGCAGTGGCTTTTTCTTCTAACTTGCTTCTAATCAAGGTCACATGCAAAAGACATTCCCCCCTTTCCCAAGAACTCAGCTACTATAACTGAAATGTGAAGTCTTGACTCCATTCCTATAGTAACAGAGGCTAAAGGACTGAAATTCACTCAGTGAATTTAGTCCAGAGAAACCAAAGAAATATAGCTTTTGGTCCTCAAGACATCTACTCACCCTCTGGGCTGAGGCAATTAGAATCTCTTTTTTCCCAGAGAAGGAGTTTTAGAACATTGGTTAACAAGGACCTACCAAAAAACATTTTTAGACAAAAAAAGAAAAAAATCACATCAATTGCAGAGAGAATTCGCTTATTTTCTCCTTATATTGCAACAGGTCATAAAGCTAAATCAGAAAACAAGTTTTGGAAAAATTTTATTGCATGTGTTTTCCATGTGGAAGCATTGACAGAATCAAAAAGATGTGGCACATTCACATTACTTTCTGAAAAGTGGCACAGATTATTGACTTTCTCCACACCCAGGTTTGGACTGATGCATTAACACATCTCACACTCTCATACTCTCAAAATGAAAGCTAAAAATAGATTTTAAAAAATCAACTGATAAGGATCCAGACATCCAGCATTCAAAATGTCCTCCCACCTGCTGCCAGTACATTCAAGGATTCCTGCTCCCCTATAAAACCCCAGTCACCTTCATCACACCGGCCGGGGACCCTTTTTTGTTGTGTGTGTAGGACACGTCTTTCCTTCTCCTAGCTCAGACCAGAGTGCCACTCGTTCTGCCCACATCATCTAATTGTAGCTTTTTGATTCCCTAACATTGCCAACCTGACTGCTTCCGACCTACATGTGCATGAGGATTTATTACTGTGTGTAGCTATCAGAGGATGACTTTGCTCGATGGGTTTGTAAATGCTAATCCCTGAAATGATTTATTCTTGGGAGGGTGTGTGTGTGCCAGTCTACTGCAGGGCCAGTGTTCTGATACCAAGGTCTCTGCCGCCTCCACATCCCCTATCACTAACACTGTTTAACTGGCATCTCACCAAGGAAACAATGGCTTGAACTGCTCTCCTAAAGTTGCATTTCTCATTCTTCTTTTAGTATAAGGCATTTTGCACTGAGGAAAAATCGTCCATCCAAGTCATTCTATCGACTAATAGAGGGCACAATTTCTTGATTTGGTGGAAACAGACTTTACTGCTGTTTACCCCACCCCCACCCCCCCACCAACAAGGCAGCTTAGACAGAACTGTTTTTCCTTTATCAGGAGCAAGGAACAGAGGCCCCTGGGCCTTGTTTTAAAGCTAATCCCAAGTCCCATGAAGCCAGCGGCCCGAGGGCTCCATTCCCTGATCCTCAGTATTTCCCAGCTCAGTTATGGAGTGTCCATCTTCGGGTGAGGTCCCAGGAGCCCCACTGCTGCCCCAGGATGGCTCTCCTCCCCGCGATGGTCCCCAGAGGTCCCGGAGGCAGATGGCATTCTGCTCGCTCTGCGGGGACCACCAAAGTCACGGCTCACGCAGTTAGTAGAGGTGGGCACAATCACTGGAAATCGCGCCCCTTTCACGTTAGTTACGCCAAACAGAAAGCAGAGAAGAAACCAAAGGCCAGGAAAGTTAATTTAAAAGGGTTTGAAAAAAAGAAGAGGAGGAGGAGCTCCAACCACCAGAAGCTGCCCGGACAGCCTGAAAAAACGGAGCTCATCAGCAGAAGGGGATTTTTTTTCTCTGCAATGCTCGCCATTTTACTTGATGTTAAAAAAAAGTTTTTGTTTTGCTTTTTCGGTTTAAACATTCATGTAAAATTTATTGAACGGTAGTGCTGTAATGTGGTTTGTGTTTTAGTGGATCTGCTGGTCAAGGATTCTTCAGACCACATACTGGTACGGGTCTGCTTTCCCCTGGTCTGGTGTAGCAAATGGGCTAAGCCACGCTATAGAGAACGGATGGCCAAATACTGCTTTCATGTTCATCCATTTTGTTTTTTTGGCCCATCTTCTCTCTTCCTTTTTCAATTGTTCTATTCCCTGAAAACAAGAACAATCACACTTTCAGTCAAGCACTTTCATCACGATGGTTTTGTTTTGGGGGAGGGAAATGCCCATTGCCTTATGGCAAATGGAATAAAAGTTTTTTAATCTAGAAAATACTTTCTTTTTCCTTTTTCTTCTTTAAAATTGGAAAAAAAATGCAAGAAAAATATGACAAAATTATACCTAACTTTCTTTTCTTTTTTGGAGGGAATGGAAGAAACACACATCTGTAAGCATTTTTTTTTTTTTTAAAGAGGGGGGAAACTCAACAAAAGTGGCAGAATATAATAATCACAACCAATTTCTGATCACTTAGACCTCCGGCTATCTTTTTGTTAGGAACTAGTTTCTTCTACGTTAAGCCTGGTCTAAGAGTCAGCATGGACCTGACATCATAAAAAATGTAATGATAATTCATTTGGGCCCAATTTCAGAGAAGATTTGTTTGAAGAAACCATGACCAGTTTGCAGACAAAAAAAAAGGTTAGATAGGATTTTGAATGTGGTTAGCTTCCTCAACAGTCCTCACAGTGAGTGAAAATATGAATGGCATGAGGAGCAAGAGATACACAAATAACTGGGAAAAAGTTAAGAGAACTTTAAATGAGGGTAGAGGGAAATGATCAACAGGAAAGGGAAAACACTAAATTAGTAAATGTTAAAAGTTATAGCACAGATCTTTTCAAGCCATCAGACCAGTCAGCCCAGTCACAGTAGAAACAACTTTAGCATTTTTTACAGAAGTAAAATGAAATAAAGGTCTAGAGCTGTCATCAGAACTCTGGAGGACAAGTTCATTCCCTTTTCGCAATTTAAGATAAATCACACGGCTACCTGAGGCATATTACTATGGTCAACTAGGACCAAAGAATGTTTTGAAGGTCCCCAAGAGGAAAGGAGGCCCTAGGAATGTGTGCAACCCCTGCTTTCTGTCAACTACTGCCTCTAGGAAGGTAGGGGAGCCAGCAAGCCCCACATTACTGGACATGGTAGCTAACTGGACTCTTCCTCACTTTCTAGAAGTCACAACAGCTAGGGACAACTCCAGAGGGCAGGGAAATCCAAATAACTGTAACTTCTTCACCTCAGGGGACCCCAGCTCTGACAACTTACAGTTCTGAAGGAAGGATCAAGACTTGAATAAAAGGAATCCTCGCTGGACTGCTTTTTGTTCAAATATGATTTCCTTCTTTCTTGGAAGGAATTAGCAACAAGTGTTTGGTACTCTGTAACATGGAGGCACTAGATATAGACACTCTAGGGAGTAATAATATTGAATCAGGCAGAGAAACTGGCCTACATCAAGATGAGAAAAATTTTCCTTGAGATAAGAGAAAAATTCTGTTTCTCCATGCCCTCTTTCTCAGATTGCTGTAAATGACTAATCTGAACAGTCACAAGCTTTCTACTTCCTCACATCGAGGATAATGTCATAAATGGGAGTGCAAACTCATTCAAAGCAGAAATAGTGCCTCCCCCTCTTCCTCATCACAGAGCCTCCAAGAGTGATTTGCACAGCACTAGAGCTCAAATAAAAGTGTGTGTGTGTATGTGTGTGTGTGTGTGTGTGTGTGTGTGTGTGTGTGTGTGTGTGTGTATGCAAACACACAAGATAAACAGGATATGCCCAAAGTCTTGGTGCTGTTGAAAGCTACTGAAGCTTAAAATTCATCAGCATGTTGAACTAAGACTTTGGGAACACTATATGAAGTGGAGCTCATGCCCATGTGCACCACAACATGACTGGCTCCTACAAGTGCTGACGCATTTAGGAGGGATGGCATCCTTCCTTGCTGGTCAAACTAATCCAGGTCATTCTGCCTCCGCTGGAGGGCAGGCATGGCAAGGATTATGATAATTCTAACTGCAAAAGAGGCTGCCAAGGAATGGCTGAGGTCAGGTCCAGGGAAGCTCCGGGTTCTCTTCCTGCAGACCTTTCCCCACCTGCACCCCCCACCCTCAGCCCCATTTCCCTCGGGACTGATGGTCCCAATCTGAGAGCTGTAGCCTATCTCCTGGCACAGTAAAGGGAGGAAACATGCCCAGTGCCAGACCAGTCCTCCTGTTCTCCATTGGTTTTACAGAAGAAGTAATTGTAGCTCTTGTGTTTTCACACGTTCTCTCTCCTCTGCTCCAAGAGCTGGAATTAACTGTGAAATCAGAATGCTACCCAAAGTGCAAGAAGGAACGCTTTCCTTATGGAAAAAGAACACTTCAATTAGATTTCAAATGACTAACCTTGATCTCAGATGGAGGAAATTCCTCCTAAAGTGCCCTTCATGGTGTCTCAATGAAAGTGATTCGGATGTAAAGCCGCATAGTGTGAACACAAAAGCCAGTAATTCTCCCCAGCCTTGCTTTACTTCAGGGCCCTGGTCTGTCCTCCAAGGGCCCGTATACACCGGTGGGGCAAGGGGCACTCACCGTTTCATCAGTGCAGATGGAGTGTACCTGGGTCCCGAACATCACCGATGTGAAGATGAGAAAAAGGAGGGCTTCAAAACAGAGCAGGATGAGGAGAATCACCGTGGTGGGCGGGGCGAATGAGCTGCATTCTGTAAAACAGAGAGGTGGAAAGACCTTAAGTCTGGGCTGGGATCACCCCCTGGGGCTGCCCTTGCATGTGCCATGGGCTCACTCACCCCCCACCCTCATGCGGGCAGTCAGAGCTCCGCCACCTTTATTCTCTCACATAATGGATCACCATTACATGAAGTCTAGGTTCCACTTTTACAAAACCCCGAGTTTCTCTGAGCTTCCTTCAAGCCTGAGAGGCGGGCCCTGCATGGAGGAGTATCCTCCTTTGTGTCTCAGACCTATTTTGTCCAACTTCGTACCCTTCCTTACCTATGCCGTTTACTGCTAAGTAATTGCATTTGTCATCCCTTAATTCTCCTATCATTCTTTAATTTTTCGCCAGTGCATGTCTTGTCTTTCCAACCAGACTGGGACTTCCCAGCCATTTCCCAATCACACCATCTGCACTGCGGGGATCCTGGGCTCTGAGAGGAAGCTCCCTTCCCATATCCCCTGGACAAGGCCTCCCAAAATCAGGCTCATGAGAGCACAAGAAGGACTGGCCTTGGGGGAATAGCTGTGTGCACAGAGCTGCTGTGGTAGGGAGATTTCTAGGCCTGAAGAAAAAGTTCTCAAAGCATTCATTATGAAGTATTGTTTTTCCTCCTGACTACATGTGTTTTTGGTCTTCCTTTCTTTAAGTTAAAATAAAGGCTCATATCCGAAGAATCTGACTAGCATTATTCTAATAGGGCAGGTTTTTAAAAAAGAATAGCCACTGATTTTTTTCATTTTTCATCTAGTTCTTAGCAAAAACTGTACTAATTCTGCACAAAGACACCAACAGATGATGTCACAACTTCTGGGCCTTAGCTTCCTCAAATGGCAAAAAGCAATGACCATTTCATGGGGTTGTTGGGAGGCTCAAAAGAAACAATATACATAAAGCACATTAAATAATAACTTTTATTATGACATTTTTATGACTATAGCTTTTTTATGAAATCACTGCAGGGAGATGAAGTTTATGGGAGTCATTATCTCAAGTTAAAAGGACCTCAGAAACTACCCATTTCAATGTTTCTGAACAAAAAGCCCTTTTAAGAAAGAATTTTCCCTTCAAGTGAGACTAGATGGACTCTGGGAGACAAAGCTGTGAATTAGCCATGACAACTTTTTATGCTGGTCAGTCATAACCAGCACATGTCTTTGCTATGGCTACTGCTGTCCCCACACCAGAGGCCTCCCATAGCTCTCCATCAGTGGTGCTCTTCTTCCAAGGTCCATTTTTCTCCTAAATTTTATGAAAGTGGAGGCTAAACTCTTCAGAAGCCACTAAAATCAATCGTCAGATATGTTACCATGTCACTGGCTGTTCCTGTGCCCTGCCCTGACTCACTCCTCTCTCTATCCATATCCTTAAGTCAAAAGCTTGGGGTCTCTGAGAGTAAATGACAATGCTGCTCCTTTTAGTGATATCATGACACACAGAAGTAGAAATGAAACATCTAAGAACAGAAGAACTGGAAGACATGAACAAGGGAGTAAAGAGGGAATGAATGCACAACAGAAATGGTTACTTTCTGATCCTACAAAAATTCTGGTGAACTTGAGATGCTCTATGAAAAAAGTGATCCCCTCAAATTCTTGCTAATTCCTGTATATGCAGTGACCCAGTCAATGTTATTAAAGGGAGAAAGGGGCACTTATTATTCAACATTCTTATTTCTAATGTTTTGTTTTTTCACAAATTTTGAGTGTGATAATCCAGTTTAAAAAAATGTCACTTTTTTTTAGGTAGACGCTGTTTTTCTTTCAAATTCTTTAGGGTTTTGAAGTTTTTGTGAGGTGGTACCATGGTATCTGCTCTTAAACATCATATTTTAACATATGATCAAAGTTATGTGTATTCTTCATTAGAGAAAAAAATCATCTTCCTATCAGAAAATTAAGATATATGCATATACTTGATGAGCTGTGTACAGTTCAAGTGAAGCTAGATCAGAGAATGAACTGCCTTGCATTGTTTACTTCATCTTATTTTAAAAAGCAAATGCTTTTCTTCTCTAGGTTTCTAAACACTTCTCTTCCTCTCCTCAAGTCAACTTCTCGGTTCAGCACTAAGCTGCTGCTGCTGTAGTATTCTTGCATTTCCCCTAGGTGCTTTCTAAAAAATTTCATCTCAATTCATGACTTTACTTTGCAATAAGATTGCAAAAGCCGAGTAGTTTGTTTTGTCTTTTAAAGATCAGTTTGTTCCTGTGATATGCATGGAATCTAATAAAATTAAGTAACCCCAGATCAAGCCCAAATCTTCAAAGTCTGTTTTTAACCTCTGTTTGAGGAAAGAAAACACTGACTGAATACTCACCTGTCCAGTCTTCTTCAAAGCAATACAGGAAATGAAATCCCACCATGATGAGGGCATGCAGGGAAATGAGTGCTATATACATCTGCAACAAAAACACAGGAAGAAATGCAACTTCCAAACTGGAAAAAGCTGGTCTAAGTACTTTCAGATATGTGAGTATCCTAGAGATAATGGGCTGATCAGGAAAGATGCAGGAAAGAGGAGCAGGAGGAAGAAATCTTTCTAAAAGGCAAGTCTGGCCAGGGCACAGTTCTGCCAGGTAAATCTTGATCAAGATGTGGGCATCTGGCCACAGGGCTAACAAGGAAGCCTGTAACTGGCCAGGGAGTGGTTTCTCCAGTCTCTTTCTTCTACCTGTCGTGTTACAGAGAGTTCTGATTTTGTGGCCCTGGGTATACAGAGCTTAGATTTAAAGTAGGGCTGATCTTGGCATATGATTCTGGCTATTAGAGACCATTCACTATCATGTTCTATTGTTTTAAGAATGGGTTGGAAAGGTTTTAAAAAACTTCAAGCTATTTTAAATGACCAAAATGAAATTCTTTAGATTATATCACTTATTAGATCAGGACAATCTATTTTCAGGGAGACAGAAATAAAGATCTTTATGTAATGTCTAAATAGTTATCTTTGACTGGCCACAGTCCCAATTACAGTATTTAGAATTGTTATCAGTGGTTCATTATGACCACTCAATCATTTAGAAGATAGCTGACCCTTTCTGGAATTACTGCATTAGGGAGGGATGAGGAACAAAATTTCTAAAGCAAACTTACTGTAAACAGTACGAAGTACTTCTGGTTATTCTCTCCCACACAGTTATTAACCCAGGGACAGTGGTGATCCATCTTTCGAATGCATCTCTTACAAACACTGAAAAAGCAAATAGAGCTGACCTTTAAAAATAACATCACCTTATCTAAAAGGCTAAATGTAAACAAAGAGATAAAACCAAGGCACCCCAGAAACATAAATAATAATAGCTAACATTTATATAACACTTTTAAGGTTTGCAAAGCACTTTACAGATATAATCTAATTTCTTATAATCACTCTGTGAGGAGAGGGCTATGAATATATTATATAAAACATTTTTTCACTTATGTATGATACTTAAGAAAATATAAACAAATGGGAGGAAGATAATATATTTAGTAAGGTCTAAATTTCATCATTTCCAAACCACAGGCTAAAACCATTATTAGCTACCAGTCTTGTATACTTGTGTCTAATTCCTCTCTGCCAACACTACAAAGACTACTGTCTATAGGGAAGCATTTTGACTGAAGGGGCTTGAAGAGAAAATTTGGAGTTTGAAAGAGGAGCAGCAAGGAGAACAGTTCCAGAATCTATCCTTTACAAAAAAATTCTTTCATCCTCAAAATAAAAATCCATTGTCAATGAATTAAACCAAATAATCGAACTTTTGGTTCTAAGTTTTCTAGTCACTCTGCTATCTCTATTTACTTTGAACCTTTTATCCTTAGTGAGTGGCCATGGAGAAATGCCAACTGGCCCAGCAACTTGATATAAGTAGCTCAAGAGTTCAAACAAACATTCACATAAGCCTTTCCTTTTTTTTCTACCCCAGTCCTCTAAAAGGAAAAAAACATAAACACAGGAAGGGTGTAACTTCAAAAACATAAAGGTAAGTTGCACAGTCAGATAAGAAAAACAAACATACTTCTGGAAGAACAAAGAGGTGATGACAGCAGGTTAAGAGTAGTCCTTAATTATAAGAAGAAATCAGAAAAAGTCTTTCTTGCTAGGTGCAAACAAATGCTCAAAGAGGGGTTCAGTTGATAAGGAGTAGGTTGTATAGCTACAAGAGAACTACTGAATTTGGATGGTTTTTCAGTCCAATTTTAAATTGTTTAAATTGGTCTCAATTTCTATTGTAGGTGCCATGTTCATCAGTAATTAAAACATCTGTGAAACTTAGCTCCTCTATTTATCAAAGGCTGATAATAAAGATGGGGCCATGGAGTTGTTTACCCATTGCCGTAATATCCTTTTTTTTCCTGAGGCAATTGGGGTTAAGTGACTTGCCCAGGGTCACACAGTAGGAAGTGTTAAGTGAGGGCAGATTTGTACTCAGGTCTTCCTGATCTGGTACTCTAACCAACATCCTTAATTTGACAACCAGCAATGCTGAGTCATGAGAAGGGAAAGTATCTATCATCACAACTGGAAAAACAAATCAAAAGCACAGGGTGGATGAGCAAAAGCATCACTAAGGGTGGGACAAAAAAAATAGTAGCAAAAAAAATTTAATTAAAGATTGACTGATAAGAATGATTAAACACTATCATTCTAAGCAGCTGGGAGAAAAACAAAAAACAAAAAACAAACCAAAAAACCCCCAACCAAACTAAAACCAATCCCTGCCATCAAGGAGCTATATATATACTCTACTAAGTGGGAGAGAGAGCACCTTCTAGGGTTCTACATAGCAGAGGCAAGGACATCCATTTCCAAGTCTGGAACTTATTTGTATGATTAAAAAAAGGAATTTTTAATCATGTCACCTACTGGAATCAGGTGCTCTGTTTCTGAATAAACATCACCTCTCACTTGGAGGGTTATAAATGACTGTTTCAGAAGGACCTACTGCAAATGTCCCCAAATGTTTGCTGAAACCAGAGGATACACTTGGTGCAAGACCTCTGACTGATGACTGCGCTAGCACCCAGGATACCTTAGAATCAGCTGGAGTAGGGATAAGCAAAAGTTCTTAGTTTTTATTCTTGGTCTTTCAGGGTAGAAGTGAAGAGGATCTCCACAACCGCTTTCTTCCTTGTCCACTCCAAAGGTGACTCTGGCTCGTCTTACTCCACACCTCCTAGTCCCTCCTACAATCCTCTGTATACACCAACAGATCGAGCCAGCACAGAATGGTGGGAAGGGCCATTTTCCAAGCATATGCCCATAGAGTATTGGCTAACTACCTCAAGTGTTCCGCTGTCCTGACCTCAGTGCATTGACTCAAGAGTTTCAGCCCTCTACATTTGACAAGAGAATGCTTTCTACCAGAGGGCAACAAATAGGGGGAAGGACCTCCTCTATGCTGACACTTAGTGCTCAGAGCACTGACACTTGTCATCAGTAGGACTCTCTCTTCTCTTCTTATTAGTGTATAAACGGTGACCAAAATGAAGTCTAAAAAGCACTGGGAAGGTGGTGGTACCCTTAGCAGCATTAGGGAAGCTGAAAAGATGATAGTTTTAGGAAAGTTAATGGTTTTTGTCTTGGACACAGAGAATTTGACAGTACCTATGGGACATCCAATTTAAGATGTCTACAAGGCAAGGAGGGCCTGGAACTTGGGAAAAACATTTGAGTTTGCTATACGGAGTGTGTGTCCCAAAAGTGCAGTTTTAATGCATTAAAACATTACTACCAAGGTTAAAAACTGCATGAAAGCTTTTGAAACACCTTGTATAGCTCTGGGAATCATGTGCATAGATATGAGAGTTGAAACCATGGGAGTTTACAGACAGACAAAAACATAAGAGACACACAAACACACATGGATACACTGAGAACAAAGGAATTCGACATTTACTTTTCTATAAACAGAGAGTAAGTTGGTCTCTTGTCAAGTCCAATCAGATCCATGGCACTAACTCCATCTAGGCTGGTGTTTTTGGCTCTATTTAAAGGCTATGCTTTCATTCCCTCCAAACTAGGGGCCAACAAGACAAGTTTATTTCGTTCAGAATGAGCAGCTGTCAAAGAGCATTCTGTGCAGAGTGAATAAGTGATGTGTACCATCACTCTGGCTCATTTGAATCAGTGACTCTTGTTCTGACTGAGCTGATTTGTTTACCAGTGTGCTTAGCAACATCTCATCTGTCTCACAGTGTGAGAAGGCATAAAGGTGCGAAGGGAGAAAAACGCTTGTAGCTGGTGGTGACAGAATGAATGCTAGGCACAGGAGAGAAAAAAAAAATTCTACTGACACCCAAAGCTTTCATTCTAGAAATTTAACTTCTCAGTTTTGGCCTTTAAAAACATTACACTTTTGTATTTGCAAGCCTTTCCTAGTCTGTCAGAGAAAAACAAAATTAAATGATCCTACAAGAAATGCAGTCTTCTATTTTCCAATATGGTTTTGGAAACTGTTACTGGCCAAAGCCAACAATGACCTCATTTAGGTCAATAGGAAAGGAGGAGAACTTTTATTAAAATGTCTACCTGTATGTTACCTTAAGGAAACATGTCATGGTAACTTTTTAGTGATTTCCCTCATTATTCTCTTTATTAATTATATTTAGCCATGACAACAGTAAATTTGTTCTCTGTAGCGATAGTTGCCCATGTTTATAAATTTGAGTCAATTCTCTATATATGTTAGAAATGAGAAATAGTTCAAGCCATTCTCTAACTGATAAATGGTCAAAGGATATGAACAGACAATTTTCAGATGAAGGAACTAAAACTATTTTTTAGTAATATGAAAGAGTGTTCCAAATCACTATTGATCAGAGAAATGCAAATTAAGACAACTCTGAGATACCATTACACACCTCTCACATTGGCTAAGATGACAGGAAAAAATAATGATGAATGTTGGAGGGGATGTGGGAAAACTGGGACACTGATGCATTGTTGGTGGAACTGTAAACAGATACAACCATTCTGGAGAACAATTTGGAACTATGCTCAAAAAGTTATCAAACTGTGCACACTCTTTGATCCAGCAGTGTTACTACTGGGCTTATATCCCAAAGAGATCTTAAAGGAGGGAAAGGGACTCACATGTGCAAAAATGTTTTCATAGTGACAAGAAACTGGAGCCTGAGTTCATACTCATCAATTGGAGAATGGCTGACTAAGTTATGGTATATGAATGTTATGGAATATAAACAACCAGCAGGATGATTTCAGGGAGGTCTGGAGAGACCAACATGAACTAATGCTGAGGAAAGTGAGCAGAATCAGGATATCATTGTATACGGCAACAAGACTACGATGATGGACATGGCTCTCTTCAACAATGAGATGATTCAAACCAGTTCCACTTGTGCAGTGATGAAGAGAGCCATCTACACCCAGAGAGAGAACTGTGGGAATAGACTATGGACCACAATATAGCATTCTCACTCTCTATTATTTGCTTGCATTTTTTTTTCTTCAGTTTTTCTTTTCTTCCTTCTTGATCTGATTTTCCTCTTGCAACAAGATAACTGTATAAATATGTATATATATATATTAGATCTTACATGTATTTCAATATATTTAATATGTATTGGACTACCTGACAATTAGGGGAAGGGATAAGGGAAAGGAGGGGAAAATTTGGAACAAAAGGTTTTGCAAGGGTCAATGTTAGAAAAATTACCCATGCATATGCTTTATAAATAAAAAGCTTTAATAAAAAAAAGAAATAAAGCCTTTATCAGATACTTTGAATATAAAAATGTTTTCCCAGTTCATTGCTTCCCTTCTAATCTTGTCTGCATTAGTTTTGTTTGTACAAAAACTTTTAAACTTAATATAATCAAAATTATCTATGTTGTGATCAGTAGTGATCTCTAGTTCTTCTTTGGTCAGAAATTCCTTCCTTCTCCACAAATCTGAGAGGTAAACTATCTTATGTTCTTCTAATTTGTTTATGATATCATTCTTTATGTCTAGGATCATGAACCCATTTTGACCTTATCTTGGAATAAGGTGTTAGGTATGGGTCCATGCCTAATGTTTGCTATACTAGTTTCCAATTTTCCCAGCAGTTTTTGTCAAATAATGAGTTCTTATCCCAAAAGCTGGGGACTTTGGGTTTGTCAAATACTAGATTGCTATAATCACTGACTATTTTGTTTTGTGAACCTAACCTATTCTACTGATCAACTTCTCTATTTCTTAGCCAGTACCAAGTGGTTTTGATGACCATTGCTTTATAATACAGTTTTAGATCTGGTACAGCTAGGCCACCCTTTTCCCTTTTTTAAGATCTCACTGGGATACAGGTCCAGTACAAACACTGTTGGATCAAATATGCACAGTTTGATAGCCCTTTGGCATAGTTCCAAATTATTCTCCAGAATGGTTGGATCAGTTCACAACAACAATGCACTCACTAGTGTCCCCATTTTCCCACATCGCCTCTAACATTCACCATTATCTTTTCCTGTCATCTTAGCCAATCTGTGTAGTGGTATCTCAGAGTTGTCTTAATTTGCATTTCTCTGATCAATAGTGATGTAGAGTACCTTTTTCACATGACTAGTTTCAATTTCTTCATCTAAAAATTGTTCATATCCTTTGACCATTTATCAACTGGAGAATGGCTTGAATTCAATTCTCTAGATATTTTAGAAATGAGGCTTTTATCAGGAGCCTTAAATGTAAAAGTGTTTTCCCAATTTATTGCTTCCCTTCTAATCTTGAGTGCATTAGTTTTGTTTGTACAAACACTTTTTAACTTAATATAATCAAAATTATCCATTTTGCATTCTATAACATACTCAAGTTCTTCTTTGGCCACAAATTTCTTCCTTCTCTACAAATCTGATAGATAAGACTATTCTTTGTTCTTCTAATTTATTTATAGTATCACTTTTTATGTCTAAATCATGAACCCATTTTGATTTTGTTATATGGTGTTAGGTGTGGGTCAATGCCTACCTAGTTTCTGTCATACTAGTTTGCAATTTTCCCAGCAGTTTTTGCCAAATAGTGAATTCTTATTCCAAAAGCTGGCTCTGGGTTTGTCATACACTAGATTGCTACTATTTTGTCCTGTGAACCTAATCTATTCCATTGATCAACTAGTCTATTTCTTAGCCAATACCAAAATGTTTTGGTGACCACTGCTTTATAATATAGTAGATCAAGTACAGTTAGGCCACCTTCATTTTTTTTCATTAATTCCCTTGAAATTCTTAATCTTTTGTTCTTCCATATGAACTCTGTTATTATTTCTTCTAGATCTGTAAAATAATTTCTTGGGAGTTTGACTGGTATGGCATTGAATAAGCAGAATAATTTAGGTAGCACTGTCACTTTTATTATATTTGCTCAGCCTATCCATGAGCACTTGATATTTTTCAATTGATTAAATCTGACTTTATTTGTGTGGAAAGTGTTTTGTAGTTCTGTTCATATAGTTTCTGACTTGCCTTGGCAGATAACTGTCAATAATATAAAATTTTTTGGAGTCTATTTTAAATGCAACTTCTCTTTGTATTTCTTGCTGTTGGACTTTGTTGGTAATATAAAAATACTGATGATTTATGTGGATTTATTTTGTATCCTGCAACTTTGCTTTTTGTTTGACTGATTCTTGAAGTCTTATTGAGTCATTAACTTCTGTCTGTTCAATTCTAATTTTTAGTGTATCATTTTCTTCAGTTACCTTTCTTAGTTCCTTTTGTATTTGGCCAATTGTTTTGTTCATTGAAGTTTTTTTCCATTTCACAATTTTTTTTTTTTTAATGAATTGGTATCTTTTTTATATCTATTTTGTAAGGCATGATATGCTTTTTCCATTTCATCAAATCTATTTTGTAGGGAGTTATATGCTTTTCCCATCCCTTCTTGCAAAGATCTCATTTCCTTTCCCCGTTTTTTTCTCTCTTTTTATGATTCTTTATGCAATCTTCCAAGAAAGTCTGAGCACCAGCTCATATTTCTCTTTGGGGCTTGACTTGCCTTTAAGAATTTTAGGATATAAGGTCTGTTCTTCTCTCTCTCTATAAAAGCTGTCTTTTTAGTTTCTTGCTCATTTTCTTAAGGCTTGAGGTCTGCTCAATGCAAAGGAGCGACAGTTGCTTTAGTTTGCCCTGGGACAGTTTTGCCGATGGACTTCTGGTGCTGGGTAATGGTGGCTAGGTCTGGCGTTCTTCCGGGGCTCAGTGGATTACAATTTGCCTTTTGTAGCAAATCTGCCAAATCACCTTCTTGCAACCAGGACAGAGTAGCCAAGAGGCTCACAGAAGATTCCCAGTGCAGGACATACAACACTCTGACTCCTTGACCCAGCTCCCTGCCCATTTGAAACAAACCTGTTCTGAAGTTCTTCCAAGGTAACTTTTTTTCTGGGAAAAAATGTGTTGTATTCCAAATGTTTGTGGCTTCTTTTGACTCCAAAACCAGTTTAGAAGCTTAATATACTGTTGGTTTGAAAGAAGGTCAGAGGAGGCCACAGAAAATCGTATCTACTCTCTGCCATCTTGGATCCATCTATGCTGCAACTTTGCTAAAACTGTAGATTATTTCTAATGGCTTTTTAGTAGATTCTTTGGGGTTCTCTAGGTATACCATTATATCATCTGCAGAGTGATGATTTGGTTTCCCCATTACCTACTCTAATTTCTTTAATCTCTTTTTTTTCCCCTCTTATTGCCAAAGCTAGAATTTCTAATACAATATTGAATAGTAATGGTGATAGTGGGCAACCTTGTTTCACCCCTGATCTTACTGGGTATGGTTCTAGTTTGTCATTATGACGCTTGCTGATGCTTTTAAATAGATGCTACTGATCATTTTAAGGAAAAGTTCAAGAGGCTGTGGTTTCCCTGAGGCTGGTAACCTTCCACTGATGCAAAATGCACCCTCTGTGCCATAGTACAGGACTGTCAATGGTTCCTGTAGCCAAAAGAATTCCCAAACAGGTCCTCTTCTGTACAGAGCCTTCTTCCTGGGCTCAGAGTTTTTCCAGATACGCAGGACTGGCCATGCCTTGTCCTTTATTGGCAGCACTCTCAAAAAACACTGGGCCATTTCCATGCCATGATGAGGCACTTGAGGAACACAACAAACGAGATTCAACTATCCATTTGGGACATAACACTGTATATCAGGGCTTCATAAACCTTTTCCATTTGCAACTCCCCTGAAAAATTTTTAGGTGACCCCAGTATACTAGGGGGCGTGGGCGTGTGTGTGTGTATAAAATAGGTATACGCATCAAATATTTAATGATAAATCATAAAGAAATTTATTTTAAAAACAATTCTTTGGTATACATATGATTTTACCATTTATTAAAATGGAAAGCAAATTTGTATACAAATGAGGTAGATGTGTTTGTTGATTTTTACATAAAGAATTAAATTCTGGCAGAATATTTGATACCTTTTATTGTTGCCAAATTTTTTGCAATCCCCACATTCAGTTATGTTACTCCACAGGCGAACGCAACACATAATTTAAGAAGCTTTATCTACAGAACACAGGATGATGATGAGGATTTAAGCAGGGGATTGCAATAGTCTTATTGGATGGAAAACTAAGTCTGGCCAGAAGAGAATAAATTGCATTTTTAACATATTAATGTATATACATGTACATGCATATGTACATAGAGACACACACACAGAAAGGGATAAGGGAAGAAGCAAGCATTTGTTAAGGGTCCACTACGTATCAGACACTGCTAATTTTTTTTTTTTTTTTTTTTAACAAATACTTCCTCATTTTATCCTCAAAACAACCTTGGGAGGTGGATGCAGTTACTTATCCCTAATTTACAGCTGAGGTATACAGTGGTTAACTGACTTGCCCAGGGTCACAAGGCTAGGGAACATTTGAGGCTGATTTTGAACTCAGGTTTTATCCAGGTGCTACCTCGTTGCCTAGCCATCATTGAGTTTCCTATGTGCTACTTCCTGACCCAGGAGAGAAAAGCCATTTTTCTGCTGTTCAGAAAGAGTGCATACATCCCACAATTGCTTGTGAAGAGGGTATAAAAGATAACACATCCATATTCCACACATGGCTCTAAAACAAGAATCATAGAGCTGGTTCATGTCAGACCCTTGATTAATCACATAGAATGGAGATCAAAAGATTTGTTTTCAGCCATGTAACCGTAAGTCCCTGGCAGTGAGACGTGACTGTACCTGCAGTGATGGGCTCTGTCAGGTTTGATGCTGCAGCACTTTGGACACTTGTAGACTACTTGCCCGGGCTTCAACTGTAAACTTTCGATGAATTCTTTTGTGGCATTTCCTTTGGGCACTGCACCCTGCAAGCAGAAAGAAGAATTTTGATACGTATTTTGGGGAAAAGTTCCAGTGCAGTGTATTTGGCCACATAAGCTAGTCAATGACATTCATTAAGAGTGTGAGACATTACAATATGTGCTGAGGATATAAAGACCAAAAATACAATGATTACTGCTTTCAAGGACACAGATAAATACAATCAATATATCCATAAAATATGTAGAAGTATGTAAATAGAAGTAGAAGACTGACTGGACTAGGGAGAGACAAAATGGGGAGATCAATGAGAAAGCCTCTGGTGAGAGGTAATAAAGGGTTGGATGTGGGAGATGTTATAGAGGTAAATGGCAACATCTGACAACTGACTGGGTACATAGGATAAGCAGGAATAGAAGTCAGGACAACATCAAGGTTACAAACTTGAGACCAGGTTGGCACCCTAAGGAGAAATACAGAAGTTCAAAAGAGAGAAAAGTTTTGGAGGAAAAATAAGGAGTTCTGCTTAGGGAATGTTGAGCTTGAGAAGCTGTTGGTCCAGACAAAAGGAAGTTAGTGATATGGAACTGACTGGAGCTCAAAATATTTTCAGAACTGGATCTATACATCTATGAAATGATAGTTAAAGCCATTGGAGCTGATGAGGTCACTAATAAATTAATAAATACACATTTAAGTCCCCATGTTCCAGGTATTATGCTGGAGATACAAAGCTCCATCCCTCAAGGAGTTTACATTCTTGATAGAAAAAAGGCCCAGAAAAGAATCTTGGGCTATATCTATAGTTAGAGATCATGATATGAATAATGACGCAAATACAAAGACTGAGGAGAAGTCACAGAGAGATAAAAGCATAGTATCAGTCAATTAATCAATATGTATTTATTAGGTGTTACATTGCAATACTTTGGACATATAAAAAAGCAAAAACAGTCACAGGCCTCAAGGAGCTTATATTCTAATGGGGGAGACAATATGTATAAATGAGTAAATAGAACCATGGCATAGATACATATAAAAGAGATGGAAGGCAGCCTCAGAGAGGAAAATTCCCAGGACACAGGCAGAGCAACACAGTGATAAGAAGTTTAGTGCTCCCCTCTTTCTTTTTTCTGACCCAAGTACAGTGCTAATAATTTATTGACAATATCATCCACCAAATGGTAAAGGAACCAACAACTGCAATTTCTATTCCATTCTGAATTTTAACCAATAAGTTCTGTTTACTGAGGGAGGAAATAATGTAGATCTTGGGGGACATTTATCTATCTTACAATTTGTTACTAAGAAGAAAGGAAAGCCAGAGAGGGTTGGACATGAACCATAGATTTTAGGCAAACACTTTTCAAAAGATCACAAATAGCACAGGTAAGATTACAGGGCATAAAATTCTACTTGGAAATCAGGCCAGGAGGGGTAAGAAGCTAAAAAATGAAATTCTGAAAACGAAAGAAAAACAATTTTGATAAGGAAGAGAGAATGTAAAACTGAAATAGAAATAAACTGTACATAAGGACCATTTGATTTAGAAAATCATGCTTTTAAAAGAAAATTAATATATCAACACATTAAAATCTGAAAGAAACTACATTTTTATCTGGTTCAGGACATGGAATCTTGTAGACTACATTTTAAAAATCTTTAATTTAGAGATACTACTGCAGATTCATGGAAAAATCATCAAACTGTTTTCTGAAAATCCAAGAGGAAGGCAAGGGCAACAATGGAGAATGAATACAAAATTACATTATGTTTCTGTAAGAAGAATATCAAGAAGTACAAGAATTCAGAATAAGTTGAAACTGGTGAGAACAGTTAAAGAAAACAAAAAGTTTATTTTATACAGTTAGACTGAGGAAAAAGCAGGTCAAAGAAGGGATAACACCATTGCTCAAGTGGGATGAGACCATGACTAAAAGACAGAGCAAGAAAATTCATAATTTTACTTTTATTTGTACTGCACCAAGGAGAATGATATTTAGATTGGAAAGAAGGGAAGAAAGCCGTTCAAGTGATGTCAGCTCATTCCCAAGAGAAGTTTGCTGATAGTAAGAAAGAATCTTGAAGCCCCTGATAACTCCTAGACATTAGGTCCATATGAACTATGTCATGGAGAAAGGCAAATTGTCCTGATTGGGGGTGGGAGCGCCAAAAAAAGAAATTGGAATTTGGGTCAACAGGGTTCCCTATACTTCCTTTTTTTTAAATTAAAATTAAAATTTTAATTTTTTAAAATAACTTTTTATTGATAGAACCCATGCCAGGGTAATTTTTTACAGCATTATCCCTTGCATTCACTTCTGTTTCGATTTTTCCCCTCCCTCCCTCCAACCCCTCCCCCAGATGGCAAGCAGTCCTTTACATGTTGAATAGGTTACAGTATATCCTAGATACAATATATGTGTGCAGAACCGAACAGTTTTCTTGTTGCACAGGGAGAATTGAATTCAGAAGGTATAAATAACCCGGGAAGAAAAACAAAAATGCAAGCAGTTTATATTCATTTCCCAGTGTTTTTTCTTTGGGTGTAGCTGCTTCTGTCCCTCTTTGATCAATTGAAACTGAATTAGCTCTCTTTATCGAAGAGATCCACTTCCATCAGAATACATCCTCAAACAGTACCATTGTTGAGGTATATAATGATCTCTTGGTTCTGCTCATTTCACTTAGCATCAGTTCATGTAAGTCTCGCCAGTCCTCTCTGTATTCATCTTGCTGGTCATTCCTTACAGAACAATAATATTCCATAACGTTCATATACTACAATTTACTCAACCATTCTCCAATTGATGGGCATCCATTCATTTTCCAGCTTCTAGCCACTACAAACAGGGCTGCCACAAACATTTTGGTACATACAGGTCCCTTTCCCTTCTTTAGTATCCCTATACTTCCTAACAAAAATTCTAAAATGTCTTACTAAAACATTCTAAACATTCTAAAATGAAAGCTTGGTTTCATCATGAACAGGGCATGCCAGATGAACTTCATTATCTTTTTTTGATAGGATTATTCCTAATCACAAGAATGCTGATAATGATAGTTTACTTAAATTGTAGCAAAGATTTACACAAAATCTCTCATGATACTCTCATGAAGAGAAGATATGTAGCTAGGCAGTCATATAATTAGGTAGATGTAAGACTAGATTCAAAGAGTAGCTGTTAATGATTCAGTATCATCTTAGAAAGAAATAAAGCGGATTATCCCAGGAAATTATGTAAGTCAATCAGTCAATAAGCATTTTTTTTTTTTTTTTGCTTGAGGCAATTGGGGTTAAATGACTTGCCCAGGGTCACACAGCTTGGAAGTGTTAAGTGTCTGAGGCCACAATTGAACTCGGGTCCTCCTGAATTCAGGGCTGGTGCTCTATCCACTATGATATAGCTGTCCCACAAGCATTTATTTTTTAAAAAAATATTTCATATTTTTTCCCCAGTTACATTTAAAACAAATATTTTTTACATTCGTTTTTAAAGTTTTTGAGTTCTAGGTTCTCTCCTTTATTCCCACCCACAGTTAAGAAACCACATGTGAAGTTATGCAAAACATTTCTATAAAAGTCATGTTGTGAAAGGAAACATAGCTCTCCCACTCTAATGAAAATAAAAATTCCCCCTCACCACCCCCCCCCCCAAAAAAAAAAAAAAAAGGAAAGGAAGAGGGAATGCTTCACTCTGTTTTTAGTTATAATCAGTTTATTCTCTGGGTATGGATAGGTTTTTTCATCACAAGTTGTGGATTATTGTATGGCTGAGAGTCATTCTGGTCATCCCTGGACATTGCTATTACTTTGTATATAGTACATTTCACTTTGCCCATGAAGGATTTTCCAGGTTGTTGCTGGTTTTTTTCCCCCCCCCCCACTCCTAAAAGCACCTTGCTCATCATTTCCCAGAGAACAATAATATTCCATCATAAACATACCACACTTTATTGAGCCATTTCCCAACTGATGGGCATCCCTTTAATTTCTAATTTTTTTTTATTCTGAGAAGAGAGCTGCTATGAATATTTTTTGTATGTATAGATCATTTTCCTTTTTTTTTTTTTTTGAAATCTCTTTTGGTATTCATGCCTAACAGTGGTGTTGTTAGGTCAAAAATATGCATGAATTTATAGCCCTTTGGCATAGATCATATCTTTTGATCATTTATCAATTGGGGCATGGCTCTTATTTTTTATAAATTTGATTCAGTTCCTGTCTATGCTTGAAAAATGAGGCCTTGTGAAAAAAATCTGCTTCAAAATTCTTTTCATAATTACTTTTGCTAACTATATCTCCCCCCATTCTCTCTCTTTTCACCCTATCCCTACGCAAGTGTTTTGTTACTGACCATTTCCTCCCCCAATATTCCCTCTCTTTATCATCCTCCCGCCATTTCTCATTCCCCTCTTTATTTTCCTGCAAAGTAAAATACATTTCTTTACCTCTATTGAGTATGTTATTTCCAATTTGAATCAATTCTGATGAGAGTAAGGTTTACTTACTCTCCTCTTCCCCTCCATTGTAAAAGCTTTTACCTGACTCTTTTTATGGCAAATAATTTGCACCATTCCATTTCTTCCTTTACCTTGCTCCCACTACATTCCTCTCTCACTCCTTAATTTAATTATTATTAAAAAAAGATATTATCCCTTCATATTCAACTCACATCTTTGTCCTTTGTCTAAATATACTCCTTCAGTCATAATAATGAGAATATTCTAATGAGTTACAAGTATCATCTTCCCATGTAGGAATGTAAACAGATAACTTTATTGAGACCCTTATGAAGTCTCACTTTCTTGATTATCTTCTGGTTTTCAGTCTTATCTTTGAAAATCAAATTTTCCATTTATCTCCAGTCTTTTCATCATGAATGTTTGAAAAGCCTCTATTTCTTTCAATGACTACTTTTTCCTTTGAAAAATTATACTCAATTTTGCTGGGTAGGTGATTTTTAATTGTAATCCTAGCTCCACTGCTCTCATATTCTAAGCCTTCTGGTCCTTTAATGTAGAAGCTGCTAAATCTTGTATTTTCCTAACTATAGTTCCACTATGCTTGAATTGTTTCTTTCTAGATGCTTGGAATATTTTCTCCTTGACCTGGGAGTTCTGGAATTTGGCTATAATATTCCTGGGAGTTTTCATTTTGGGATCTCTTTCAGGAAGTGATTGGTGGATTCTTTCAAATTTCTATTTTGCCCTCTGGTTTTAGAATATCAGGACAATTTTCCTTGGTCATTTTTTTGAAAGGTGAAGTCCAGGCTCTTTTTTTGATAATAACTTTCAGGTAGACCAATAATTTCTAAATGACTTCTCCTAGATCTACTGTCCAGATGAGTTGTTTTTCCAACAAGATATTTCAACTTTTGTTTTCCTTGTTTTGTTTTATTGTATCTTAAGTTCTCATAAAGTCATTAGCTTCCATTTGCTCAATTCTAATTTTTAAGGAATTATTTTCCTCAGTGAGCTCCTTTTCCAATAGGCCAATTTTACTTTCTGAGGTGTTCTTTTCCTCAGTAGCTTTCTGTATTTCCTTTTGCTCCATTCTCAATTCTTTTTCTAATTTTTCCTCTCTCTTTCTTGTTTGACTTTCAAAATCCCTTTTTAGCTCTTCCATGGTCTGAGCCCAATTTTTATTTTTCTTGGAGGCTTTGGATGTAGGGGCTTTAACTTTGTTATCAAGTGCAGGTGTGTGTATTTTGATCTTCCTTGTCACCATAGTAACTCTCAAAAGTCAGAAACCTTTTCTGTTGTCTGCCTATTTTTCTAGCCTATTACTCTGCTCTTTACTTTTTGTTAGAGTAAGGCTCTGTTTCTAGGGTGGAGGGTGCCCTGTCCCAAGTTTCAAGAGTTTTGTGCAGCTGTTTTCAGAGATCCTTCTAGAAATCTGAGCTTTGCTGATGTGGGTGAGGGCTGTTCCTTGGTTCCATAGACATTTTCTGCTGAATTTTCAAGTCCTCTTTAGAGTTTCTGGGCTGAAAGGTTTGGAAGTCCTAAGGTTTGCCATGGCCACGGCCACGCTGATGTGGCCTGCACCAGGACTACCCCTTGGACTCCCATCCTGGTCAGGGAGTCAGATTTTTTTCTGCTGATCTTCTAAATTGCCTTCAGCTGGAAAATGTTCTATTCTGTCCTTTTGGGTGTTCTGATGTTCTAAAATCTGTTTAGAGTCATTATTTAAAGGAATTTGGAGCAGTTTGGGTGAGAAGTTGGGTGAGTTCCTGCCTTTACTTTACCATCTTGACTCTGCCTCTTCAATAAGCATTTATTAAAGTAGTGTTTTATACTTTTATACTTTATATGCCATAGTACTTAATGGTAAGCAATTAAGTCAGCAAATGAAAAATACAAGGTATACTTAACAGCAAAAATTAGTCTGGATCCAAACATAGCTTGACAGGTTAGGATATAGGATGAAATTGGTAGAATGAAACTTAATAGGGATAAATGCGAAGTCTTACAATAGAATCCAAAAATCTTTTTCATGAGTGCAAGATGAAGGAAACGTGTAGATAACAATTCATGAGAAAAAGACCTGAGAATTTTAGCAGAAGAAAGTTAGCAGCATGATACAGCAATGAAAAAAAAAAAAAAAGCAAAAAGAGTAGTAGGTTGCATCAAGGACAAGCACAAGATCCAGAATTGAGGAGATCAGAGCCATTGTATTTTGTGTTGGTTCCAGGGATGTGATTTTAGGAAAGATATATTTAATAAACCTGGGATTAATGGTAAAAACTTAAATCATGCCTTAAAGACTTTGCTGTAGGACTTAAGGATGTTTAACCTAGAGAAGAGAAGAATGAAGGGGAAATGATGACTATGAATTTTTAAAGAGTCGTCACCTGCAAAAGAATTAGCCTTCTCTTTGGCCCCAAAGGAATTACAAATCCACTTTTATTTTTCACAAAGGATAGAAGCTGCAAAGAGGCAAAATGAGGCTTAATGCAAGGATAAATTGTCTTACAATTAGAACAATTCCAAAAGAATATACTACATTGGAAAGTGGTGAGTTTCCTCTCATTTTGTAAGGTTTCAAACTCATATTGGACAATTATTTCCCAGGCTTCTGAAGTCTTTTCAAACAAGCAGTCTCTGTGACTAAGTGGTAGAAATGCATACTAAAGGTTTCCAGACTTTAAAGGAGGGACAGAGATCATTATGGGTTAGTATAGCCATGGGTAGTTACAAAAGTCAGAAAAACTAGAAATAAGTAGAATAATGACAGTCAGCAAAGCTGAGGGAGAGCATTTCAACCAGAGACAACATATTATGAGCAAAGGAAAATAGGTGGGGAAGTCATGTAACGTGTTTCAGATACAATAACCACAAATTTTCATGGTGAAAGTTTCAGATACAATAACCACAAATTTTCATGGTGATTTTCCTCATAGCTATGAGGAAATCAAAGTAGATAAAACTTGAAAGTAGGTCTGGATCACATTATAAAGGTCTATGAAGATCTGGATAAAGATTCAGATTTTCTTTCAAAGAGCAGTTTGTTTTCCAAATTAGATTGTGAAGGGACAGGGGAGGAGGGAAGGGAAGAATTGTGTTGAGCTATGATTCAGGAAGATCTCTTTTCTCATAAGAACTGACCTAAGACAGCCACTGAGGTTTCTTCCAACTCTGAAATTCTTGTGAAGGGAGATGAAAGGCACTTTTTTTTCCCCCTGAAAGCCTTCGTGAAGGAAGAGGAGGAAAGGGGTGATTGCATGGTAGAGTAAATAAAGCAAAAGATAGGAAAAAGTCTTTTGTCTCTGGTTACAATAGGGAGAAAAGTAAGCAGTTGGAAGATGATGCAATGGTGAAATCATCTATAATTATTCAAGTATATTTTTGGGACAAGAGAATAGGACAGATGAGGTGAATCCAAGTCAAACAGAAAGCTTTCGATGAATTTGAGAGACTACTGAAATTTAGGCTGAGACACCTGGAAACAGAAGTGTAAACTGACTGTTATGGGAGAGAGGGTAACACAGGACATTTCTAAAGCCTTTCCTCTAGCACAAGAAACTTTGATGGCTCTCCTCTTAGACATTTATAGGCCTCCTAAAACAATGGAAATCCAATGCTAAAAGTTTGGTGACTTACTTTAGTCTGCTCACTTTCTTCTATTCTGTATTCCATAGGATATTAATATCCTCTCACCAATATTAATATGATCAATTACTGTGTTTCAAGCCTCAAAGTATTACATGGTCAAAAGTTTGTGGAATTCTGTTTTAGGCAACAGAGCCTAAATTGAAAGTACATTCAAATTACTTTGTCAAGTGATCAAAAGCAAAATTGTTGTAACATTTTATGTGCAGAAAGAGTCTTCTAGATTGTTATTGGTCATTCCCTTCAGTCCTTTGTAACTCCACTTGAAGTTTTTTTGGCCAAGATTACTGTACTGGTTTGCCATTCTTCTCCACTTCATTTTGTAGATAAGGAACTGAGGCAAGCAAGGTTAAGTGACTTGTCCAGTGTCACACAGCTAGTAAGTGTTTGAGCCCAAGTCTAGTCTTTTATACAAGGGAGATCCTATCCTAAAGGTTCAGGGAAAGGTATGGTGAGGAGCAAGATGTTATCGCTGCTCCCAGATTTGTGATTCACAATCTCTGCCTCCTCAACTAACTACCATGTTTGCAGAGAAGAAGGGAGAGGAAGAGTCTGACTCATTCCATTGCTGTGTTGGGCCAGCTCTCATTAAGAGGAAGCCTAACCTTCATAATCTTGGGCAGAAGTCCAAAGGGGCCAAAGTTTCATGATCTCAATTATATTTTTTTCTTAATATTTTCATTTTTCTAACTACATATATAGTTTTCAACATTTTTCGTAAGACTCTATATTTCAAATTGCTACCCCTCCCCCTCTTACCTGTAAAAACTTTTCAATTTAATGCAATCAAAATTATCCATTTTGCCTTTCACAATATTTTTTAATTTTTGTTTGGTCACAAATTCCTTCCTTTTCCACAGATCTGACAGGTAGTCCTATCCCTTGCTCTATTAATTTGCTTATAGCATCACCCTTTATGTAAAAATCATGAACCCATTTCAATCTTAGTTTGATATAAGGTGTTAGATGTTAGTCAATGTCTAACTTCTGCCACATATTTTCCAATTTTCCCAGCAATTTTTGTCAAATAGTGAGTTCTTATCCCAGAAACTGGAGAGTCTCTGGGTTTATCAAACACTATATTACTACAGTCACTGATGACTATATCTTGTGAATCTAATCTATTGCACTGATTCACCATCAAATGATTTTGATGACTGTCGCTTTATGATATTTAGGAGCAAAACCCACCTTCCTCTGTATTTTTCCCCCCACTGATTCCCTTGAAATTCTTGACCTTTGTTCTTCCAGATGATGAGGGAGAAGGAAAGGGAGGAGGAGGGAGAGGGGGTGAAGGGAAGAGGAAAAAAAGGGGAGGGAGAGACATGGAAGGGGACACAGAATAAAGCTTCCCACCCCTTGCTTGTTGTTCATTTGGACCTACCTAGTTGAAGGCCAAGCATTGTAGTAAGATTTTAGTCCTCATTTTGTGTTTGATCTGTTGCTGATGGTTCTAAATTTTGAAATTGTTTTTCTTTTGGTCAGAATCTGTGATTTCGTTGCTGTAAAAAAAAATCCCAATGAGGAAACTCCCTCAATTAATGAGGGTCAGCATTTGGCTCTGCAATGTTTAAGTCCAATGTCTAAGAGCTGAACTGAAATGATCTGCTCTGGTCCTGAAGCCCACATGTGTCGGGGGGGGGGGGAGGGGGGCTGACAACAATTTGGGCTCTTTCTGTTGTGGGCAGACTTCTATCCATTGCGTAATGTGGCCTTATGATTTCACAATTAAAGATTTTTTTATTCTGTGGAACTCCTACTGAGGCAATTTATAAGCAAAAAGTTACTTTCAACTTGGGAGGGAAATCACAAGGGGATTTTAATTAGCCTCAAGATGCCATCATGCTTTTACACAGTTGTTTGTGCCAGGTGGAAAAAAGGACAGGCAGGACTGCTGAGAGAGCAAAGCAGCAGCAGCAGTATAATGGAAAGCAGGATTTGAAGTTAAGGGATCTCAGAAACTCAGATCTGCTCTTCCTACAACCTCTGACCTCACAGAAATCTTTGATCCTCTGGATCTTAGTTTCTTAAATTATAAAATACTGGGATTATTAAACTGATAATATGGAGATCTTTTCCAGCACTCAAGCTATGAAATAAAGAGATCCTCTGTGAGAGCAACAAAGACTAGGACTAGAAATCACAGTAGTGACACTACAACACCAACTCCTAATGAAGTTATAGAGGTAGGGAGTCTTACACAAGTCCTTTACAACTCTTTAATTAATTTAAATTAATTCAACACAGAATGTGAGCCAAGGCTTTTACTCTTTGCACATACTTTTTTTGTACTTCCTGGTTTTCATATCGTCTCTTAGCAGACTGGGAGCTCCTTGGAGAGCAAGAACTGTCTTTTAGCCTGTCTCTGTAATTCCTTGACCATACAGGGCTTGGCTACGGTCCAGTGAAGAAACCTTATCCAAGGTCACAAAGGCAAAAGTGTAAAAGTCAGAATTCAAAGTCAATTCCTGTGATACCAAGGTCAGTGTTCTTTCCATTGCCTCACCTCCTTGCCAATATGATCTAGACCAAAGCTTCTTAAACTGTGAGTCATGACACCATATGGGGTCATGTAAGTACATGTGTGTTTATGGGGGGGGTTATGAATTTATGATTTATCAGTAAATCTTTGGTTCATAAACCTATTTTTATATACCCATATATCTGGGGTCATGTGAAAACTTCTTGGGTGAAAAGGAGTTTCGAGAAGAAAAAGTTTTAAAAGAATCTAGATTCATATTTTAGAGGCTTTAAAAACCTTTAGTATTAAAGAGAAGAGGCATCTTTTTCTCAGATGCCACAATATTATGTCATTACCAGTAGCTGTATCTCTGCAATTAAATAATAATTAAAATGGATTCAATCTCAGGGGGAAAATGAGGGGAAGGAAACTTGAAAGGATTCCAATGAGATTTTAGCTGTAGCTTCTGCATAGTAAAAGAGTAAAGAGTACCATGATTCAAAATTCCCTTTAATTTTAAGAAAGTAAAAGCTGAAGATTTCTAGATTTTACTAGACTATAATCAAATATGTCACAGGTCTACATGCCATTTGCTTGCCTTGCCAGTGACAGAAATCTTCCTTTCCTCAGAGATTCCCTTAGACAATATATCACTATGTCAGAAGCTGCTGGAAGCCAAAAGGAATTTCTGTGAACAGAAACTGGACTCCTACCCTACTAAAGACCAGTGGCTTATAATAAATTAACCACTTAGTGGCTAGTATTATTATCAATAGTTCATGATAACTAGATAGCTGAGCTTCTGGATGTATTTTTTGTACTGCGCCACAGTGCATACTCTGTTCCTAAAAGTTTCAACTTAAATGTTTTCATTTGTTTTTCCTAGACAGGAGGGTGGTATAACTGGTCGATCCTTAAAATACATGGTGAAATCAATAAATATGTAATTACTACATGCAAGGCATGGGAGACAAAGAAAAAGCTGGTCAAGGAGTCTTTGGTCTAGACTGTTTTAATGTAGCAGTATGTTTTTTGGTCCACAACTGTGAGATGGCATGGCAGAGTGGAGAGAAGATGGTCTTGGAGTTGGGCTGGATTCAAATCTTCACTCTAACACTTCCTGGCTAGGCAACTGCAGACAAAATCAGACAATGCTTTAAACCACTAAGTGTTTGCAGGATGCATCAGTGATGGGAGTGTCTATGCTGAAAACTCCACACTGATGACATGGCTAGACATGGCAGTGCATGTCTACTCCTTGCTTCGAGAAGAGGCTGAACCTGGTGAATCGCTTGAGGACAGAAGTCCTGAGCTGCAGTAAAGCTCAAGTTGATGAGGTATCTGCTCTAGGTCTGGGTAAACCAGTGTAGGTTGGAAAAATAAAACAAACAGGTTAAAACTTGTCTAATGATCAGTATTGGCCATGCCCTGGTAAGGAGAAAAGAGAGACTCTCTCTCTCTCTCTCTGTCTCTTTTTCTCACACACACATACACATACACACAATAATAATAACATTTTAAAAATTAAAATTAAACTTTATTTATTTTTAATGTGTAACTATTTCCCCAACTGTAATGGACCAGCATGGCATGATTCATTACAGGTCCTGTGAAACCGTGTCAGCTATTATGCTGATTAGAGTTCCTAAGTCTTTCAAAATTGTTTACCTTTACAATGTCATTGTGTAAACTGGTCTCCTTGTTCCCTCACTACACTATGCATTAGTTTATCTATAACTTCACAGGTTTCTCTGAAACCACCCTTTCACCGTTTCCTAAAGTACAATAATATTTTCTTTGTTCATATATAGTTCACATACTATAACAATATTTATTTGTTCATATATTTCTTAAATGATGGGCACTTCTTTCAGTTTTCAATTCTGTGCCAATGAAAAATGGTATAAATATTTTTGTGTATCTTTTGTTTAGGATTCATATCTTTTAACACGCCCTCCATTCTTATTCTCTCCTTTTCTTTTTTAATGAACAACATTTCTATCATGGTGCATATATGTGTGTGTGTGTTCTCTCTTTTAATCAGCTCAGATGCATGCGATTCAAGGGTTATTCCACAGTTCTTGCTTGCAAAAACTTCTACTTAAATACCTGATTATGTGAGATAATTTCCTGTAATCTCCTTTCCGTTACTAGTATATTTCTCTTTTTCTACCTTTTCATCCTTCTTTTAAAATTATAAAATTTATAATTTAAAATTATAAAAATTCTTTAATTTCATTGAAAGTTGATTTTTTTTCCTCTTGAAGGATTAAACTTAGTTTTGCTGGGTAAGTTATTCTTTGTTCTAAATCTATATCCTTTACTTCTGAAATATCACAATCCAAGTACTACTCTTGTTAAAGCAGTGGCTGCTAAAGTACTGTGACTTCATGGTACTTGAATTCTTTCTTTCTGGCTGCTTGCAATACTTTTTTATTTGACATGGAAATTCTGGATTCTGGCTATAATTTTCTATAAATGAAGCAAGCTTCATACTGTAGTCTCTTTCAGGATGTAGTTGGCAGATTCTTTATTTTTCCTCTTCATCCTTTAGTCTTTCATAACTTTTTGAAAAATGATTTCTAAAGGCAGCTAGGTGATACAATAAGTAAAGCACCAGCCCTGAAGTCAAGAGGACCCGAGTTGAAATCTGGCCTCAGACACTTAACATTTCCTAGCTGTGTGACCCTAGGCAAGTCACTTAACCCCAAATCCTTATCCAAAAAAAAAAAAAAAAAAAAGAAAAAGAAAAATGGTGTCTAGAGGCTCTTGTATAGGGTCATGGCTTCCAGATATTCCAATGATCCTTAAATCTCTTCTTGATCTGTTTTTCAGGTCAGCTGCTTTTGCTATCAATACCTTATACAGTGGTATCTTGTCACTTCTCTGCTTTGAATTCAGTATTTGATGGATTTTGAGGAGGAAAAAAAATGTTTCAGCACACTTGCTTGTCACTCATCACACTTGGTTATTGTATTAACCGAGTAATAGGGAGGTTGGGCCAGATGTACTTTTCAGTCTCTGCCACCAATATTATAGCCCTCAGCAAAGGGTAGCTCTTCTCTAGCAAAGGTGGTGGTGCCCAGGACTGTCAGGCTGGAGCTCATGATGCTGAGTTTGTGCACACTGGCAGGCAGGTCATAGGGCAGTACCTGCAGGACAATGTGGTTGCTGTGTATAGTTTCTTGCATCCCAAAACAGTAGTCCTGGAAAGGACACAGAGTGGCTGGTATAATCTGCAGGAGAAGCAGCAGGAGCAATGGTGGGAGGCCAGGCAGAGGCTGCAGCACCAGTGAAGGACCCAGGATTCCTGATAGCCCTGAGATCCAGGTGGCAGCCAGGGTCCAATGGTGGCTAAGAGTACAAGACCACAGCTTCCATCTCCATATCCAATGCACTCCCCACAATCCTCCCCAAAACTTGGATGATGTGGTTTGAAAGAAGAGTAAAATGCTTGGTTCTTCTCAAAAAGTGAATTGGATCAAGAAGGGAAGAGCTTGGCTGGGCTGGGTTAACTTGTTTCTCTGTAGCTAGAAATCCCAACTGACCTTTTGAGGGTCTAGGTGAGAAGGATGGTTAGGCTATGGCCTGGAGGTAAGTACTCTTTATGGGAAGAATTCATTTGATACTTGTCTTTTCGCCATCCAGTAAGCTTTCTGGAACTAATTAATGATGAGTACTGAGATACCAGTATATTTTTTCCCTACATTTTCAAGTTTTTGTTTGAATATTTCTTTACTTCCCTTTCTGGTACATTGTTTTCATTTCTTTTTATAAAAATGTTTTAAACTTTTTTTTTTAATACTTGGTTATCTTCCAGGAATTCTGGTTGACTTTGTGTCCAAAGCGCATTTTTGTTTAAGGATTTGCTTGTATGTTTTGGAGTCATTCTCTTCTGATTTTGTGTTTTTAGTGTTCCATTACTGTAATAGCTTCTTATGATAGGATGTGTTTTTTGTTTGCTCATTATTTCACCCTTTCTGATTTCAGACTTTGTTAACGAAATAATCTGTGTTCTTCTGTAAATACCAATCTGGTCCTATTCCTGTTCTTTGTTGTTTGTTTTTGGAGGGGAAGGCTTATAATGAATTTAGTATAGTGGATAGAACACTGGGCCTGGAGTAATGAAGAAGAATTCAAATTTGGCCTCAATCACTTACGAGTTGTTTGCCTCTATTTGCCTCAGTTTCTTCAAATGTAAAATTGGGATAATAACAGCATCTGCCTCAAAAGAGTTGCTGCTCAAAGGGGATAATATTGGTAAAAGATTTAGCATAATACCTGGGATCTAATAGGCTATATACAAATGCTTGTTTCCTTCTCCTTGTAGTTAAGCATATAAAGAAATATTTCTTACATTAACCTTATTTACATCACTCTATTCCTCAGATTGAGCTAATGCAATGTGTATTAGAAAGTGGATTTACTTTTTAATGGAAGATCTATTCTTAGGTCAAAAATTTATTTAGGACCCTGGAATTAGGAATAACACCAGAAAGGGATGTTTCACTTAATCTGGGAAGACTCAGCAAAAGGTTGAGAAGATTCTTGTCATAATAAAAGGTGACAGTGAAGTGAGCAGGAGAATGCTATACACAGTAACATCAATATTATACAACAAAGAACTGTGAATGACTTAGTCATTCTCAGTAATACAATGATCCAAGACAATCTCAAACGATTTATAATGAAGCACGCTGTTTTTCACTTTCTCTTTCCTTAATTCAAGTCTTCCTGTACAAAATGAATTAATATTTATATGACTACACATGTATAAACTATATTGCTTGTTTATCATCTCAGGAAATAGGGAGGTAAGGGAAGAGAAAGAATTTAGGATTCAAAACTTTAAAAAAAAGTTTTAAAAAATTTTAAACATGCAATTGGGGAAAAATATGTATGTTCATAATACATGAATCTATAAATAATAAAAGTGACTATGTCTTCTATCATCATGTGATCCTTATAACAATCTGGTGAAACTCTGGGTAATGTTTTGGAAAGTTCATCTCAGATGTCCTAGGAATTGATATTAAAAGTATCAAGCAGTTTAGCAGGGACCTCGTCAATGTTTTATTAATTTATTTCCTCAAATGGAATATAAGTGACATTAGGACCCAATCTTATGTTTCTTTCATATCCTATAGAGTTCTTATTAGCACTGGGTATAGCAAGCCCTTTTAAAATAATTTCTTAATGCTAAAACAGTCACTACTTTATTTCTTGGCTCAACCTAAGCAGAATAGATCTGCCTACAATAAATGGTACTGGTTTGAGAGAGTAACAGAGGAATGAATAATACAACAAAACCAAAGTGCATTTTTGGTTTGAATAAAAGTGAAAATGAAAAAACCTAGTTCATGTTTTCTGCAATTTGGAAAAATCACTGCATATTTTCTTTCCTTATAAAAGGATCACCCAAAATTCCTCTAAACACATAATGCAATGTGGTAGATTAGAGAGAACAGTAGCATGCTATTAAGAAACGTCTTACAGATTGTAAGAGATTACTCTTAATGCTAGAAAAGTTAATATTATAATTAAGCCACAGTGAAAATAACTTTTTCTATGAACATAAACAACATTTGCCATCTGAGCTACTTAGGAAGTAGTATATTTGCAAAACAGAGCAAGCTTGGTATATAACATGTATTTCCACAGGGTCTATATATATATAGAAAATGTTTCCATATAGTCATTAATAGCTTTAGTTTCTCTTCCCTTTTAAAAATTAAAAACATATCTCCCAGAGGTCACAGTAAAGCCATGGCAGGTCTTTGTCAAAGAACTGGCATTCTGTTTCTATACAAGATAATGAATGGAGACAACTACTATTCAAGAATTTAATACTAGGGTGGGAAGAAATAAAATAGCTATTCCCACAGCTTGGTAAATTTTGCTAAATCATCATTCTAAGAGTTTTTGTTTTCCCCATGGCTAAGATGTAGAGATAGTAGCTAAGAGGCACAAAGGCTAGAACAAGCTCTTCTAGCTTTTCAGAAAAGAAAAAGGCTCTTCAGTGTGGCAATCTTTTTCTCCAGAGAGCCATGGAATCTGCCATTTTTCAGTTTTCAAACTAGTGGGCCAAACTGGATCTTACCTATCCTTATAAAGACTGGGAAGATTTTCTTAAAGACTTGGCTCAAGGGAAATGTCTCTTTGTCAAAAGATGTTTACCATTAAGAATGTTCTGCACAAGATCCAAATGGCAAAGGAATTTCCTAAGAATGGTAAGATTCTCCAGAAGTTCCAACTAGCACATGATACCACATTGAATGTGGGAAGACCTAGAACATCAGTCAGCAAATTCCAGTCTGTGGACTGTTGCTGGGACTTGTTTTTGTTTGTTTGTTTTTTAGCCCCAAGGCAAGAATGATTTTGACTTCTGTAAACAGTTTTGTTTAAAGATGGTAAAGCAATACAACAGGTGATAAGGTGGCCGGCTATTTGCTGATGCTAGCTCTAGAATACAACAAAGCTTCCTCAATGAGATTATTCCCAATGCTTGATATACAGACGTTCTAAAACATGGAGCTGTCAATCCAGTCCATTGAATTAATGTATCAGTAAAATACACATCTGGATCAAGCATTTGAAAAGTAGCTGGTTCCAGAATGGAAAAAGAAAGTGGACTGCCTGGCACTTAAGAAACTGTTTAGTCTTTGCTGGTCCCCCTGCTTCTTAAGACAAAACAAATAAGAAAACAAAGCCTCACTATTTTAAAATCCCAATGTTCTTCAGATGATTAAAATGTGATTTCAAATCCTGAGAAACCACAACATCTGAAGTTTTTCAATGGAAAGATGCAAGTAGGGAGCAACAACTGTGCCTTTTTCTAATGGGACTTATATGCAAAAAAAGTATTGGAAGAGATATCACCACTGAAATATGTATAATGTCAGTCACAGATGGAATGAAATATGGTTGGAATGCTGCACCAGTTCACATATGTATCTAGAAAAGACCTAGGAGAAGCCTCCTTTGTAGACTATAAAGGGACACTGATAAAAACTCTAAAGGAAGAAGTGGGAACTGGAATTTAGACTGATGGAAAGAATATCTACATGCATAAGAGAGATCTCAAATTTAAACCTACATGAGGTAAAACTTCTTATAATCAGAGTAGCCCCAAAATAGAATGGATTGCCTCAGGAGCTAGTGGGTTCTCCTTGGCTAGAGATCTTCTATCAAAGGCTGGGTACGGTGATAAGGGAGATTTGGTTTTTAGGTACTAGCTGACCTCTGAGATTCTCTTATTTCTAAGGAGTTTATTTCCTTTTATCATTTATTTAGCAACGAATTGACAAGTACTTATTAAGTATCTAGACTGTGCTAGGTAGTTGGAGTTTTCTAGTCCTAGGGGTACCAAAAGTAGTAGCTGTATTGCATTCTGATCAAGATAGGACCCTAGCTTAGCAGTGGTCACCCTACCCAGCACTGATCAGACATTTTCTGTTCCTTCTCAGAATGGTGTTTTGTATGTAATGGACTTTAATGAACTGTATTACATGTAATTAGTTCTCATTTTATGTACATACTCCATTCCTCCAACTGGACTATAAGCTGCTTTAGAACAAGAACTATTTTTTTATAAATCTCTCCTGATGATCTGATCCTTCTACCCCGTAAAGTAACTAATTATAGCAGGTAATTAGGGACAGACCTGTGATTTCATTGATAGAGGAAATTCTAAGATGGGCTAACTGTCTCTCTCAATACAAGCTGGGACCCTCTCTGCAGCTTATAGCCTCAGAGAATCTCCTATCAAGCAAACCAAAATCTATGTACAACAACTGTAAAAACCATCCTCAGCTTGCAATCAGGACAAAGCCAGTTTAAGGTGCTGTTTAGAGTTAGGATTTGTGACCCTTGGTCTAGGGCCCTTCAAGTGGTGCTGTGACCTGTCCTGAGTCACGCAGCAGGTATGTATCAGAGAAAGGCCTTACATCCATCCAGCCTTCCTAGTTCCAAGGCCAGTTCTTTATCTAGGTCATCATGTTGCTGCCCATAACAAGTGCTCACCAAACAGGCATCTCTAAGGCTCTGTCCATGGCCTCCTCTTCTCTCTTTATATTTTTTCCGAGGTGACTCCATCACTCTGATAAGTCAAATCCTCCCTAGGCGAGGATTCCCAAGTCTCTATGCCCCATGACATCAATCCCACATCTCTTCCTATGGGATGTCTTTAGCCAGAAGTACTCTCAGCATCTCCAACTCAGTACGCCTTCTTGCTCTTCCCATGAGTCCACGTGTCCCTAGTTATATAACTGCCACTGTTATGAAGCCCTCCTGATTTCTTGTTCAGATTACTGAAAGATCAGCTTCCTAATGAGCCTCTCTCCCACACTTCATGTAGCTGCCAAGAAGACAATGTTGCTGAGGTGCCTGTGTATACCCATGTCATTCCTTTGTTCAAAGCCATTCCATTAGGACTCACCAGTCTAAACACAAACTCCTCAGCCTAATGTCAAGCTCTTCTGTCATCCAGTTTTAATCTACCTTTTCTTCCTTATTTTCCACTATTCCCTTTCACATACTTTATCCAATTGGACTTGTAGTTCCCCCCAAACTTATTCTTTCTTCAGTCTCTATACATTCAAAAGTCATTCTCTATAATCAAAATGCATTCACACCTCATCTTTGATGGCTGAAATTCTCTTCTTTCAAAGACTTACCCATGTACTTTTTAAAAATGAAGTCTTTCCTGATCCAGACCTCCCTTCTCATAAAAATCCTCAATAAAAATGTTTTCTTTTGCTCCAGCATAATATAGCATTAATAGCCAGCATTTACAGAGCACTTTTAGATTTACAAAGCATTTTAGATGTGCTATTTCATGTGATCCTCACAACCACCCATATATTGGGGAGTTATCATTATCCCCATCTTATAGAACAAGAAGCTGTACACATAGAGACCAAGTGACTTGCCCCTGAATCACAGAAGATCTTTATTCATTACCACAGTTAACTACCTATTAAAGAGGGAAAAATCCTTTTTAATTTTTTCCTTCTGCCTAGGATAGTGCTTTGTACATATAGCATGTGTCTTATAACATTTTTAGCTGATAGAAACATTACTGAATCATCAAAATACACAAGACACACTATCACACTGACAAATTACTCAAGTCATGTTACAAATCTTGTCCTTTTTTTTTTTTTTTTTTTTTAGCTCAATGAAAGCTTTGCTGACAAATTTTACTTTCTGTCCTTGGAATTACCAAGATTTAAATTCAAAATAACTAAGTGGGATCATATAATCACAGAGTTGGAGCTAGAACAGACCTTGGAGACACTTGTATTTTTATAAGGATATAAGGCTTAAGAGTCACTTACATTAAATGGACCAAACTATGTTTATTACCTATGCTGCAGAGGTTCAATACTATGTACACTATGAAAGGGCCTGTAAGCTTTGAAGGCTGGAGACATAAAGGCTTCCCTCTTAAAAACAAGACCAAGTTAGTACTTACTGGATCTGTAAGCATAGCCCGGAAGTGAGAAGCCAGAGCCAGGAAAGCAAGACTGTTGAATATTACTCCATTGATTGTACTATAAATATAGTTTCTTGATGGAATCAGCATGACAAAGAGGACCACAAAATCAGCGTACACGACCAGGAGCCAGGTGATGACAGCACATGCAATACCACAGCCATCTCGGATAAACCACATGGTTCCCAGAGAACCCGGGCGAGGAGGAGGGATACACTTCTCTGGGTGGAGGTATTCAGGTTTCCTCTCAATATCTCTGAAGCGGTGGACCGGAGAAAACATTATAGGCTTTTATGTCCATACTTGCATCTGAAAGAGAATAAAGAGAACGTAAACCTAAGCTCTAGTCTTGGTTCACCAACTACCTAGTGGACATTTCAAACTGGATGTCCTAGAAGATTCTCAAATTCAACTCTTCCAAAATAGAACTCTACCCTATAAAGTAACTAATCTTTCCTCCCAAACCCAACCTTCTGATCATTCCTATTTTTGTCCAGGGCTCTTCCATCCTTTCAGTCAAGGTGGGTAATATTGACATCATTTCAAACTTCTCACTATATATATGTCCTCACGCCACCATATATAAGCAATTGCATGTACCTCACAATATGTCCCACATACATCCTTTTCTTTCCAAGTACATGGTTTTCATCACTTACTACTTCCTCATTGGGCTCTCTCAACTCTTTTCCCCTTCTCTGATCTAACTCCATACAGCTGGTAAAGGGATTTTCCTAAAGCAAAAGTGTGATGATCATATCACTCTCCTATCAAAAAGCTTCAGTAGCTCCCTATTACCTCTAGAATCAAGCACAAACTCCTGAGCTTAGCACTGTTAACATTTAAAGCTCTTCATAACCTGCCTCCAACCTAACCAACTATATAAGGCTTCAATCCTCCTGAGATCAGCTGACCTGGCATTCTTGTAGTTCCAGGCCAGGACATGTCACTTCACACTTCAGTTTCTGCATAGGCTGGTCTGTACCTTGGGTCCCATATTTGCTTCTTCTTCATTTCTGCTTCTTAGAACCTTGAGTTTCCTTTAAAGCTCCATCCAAGAGCCATCTCCTTCATGAGGATGTTCCTCATTTCTCATCACTACTGATGCCCCTGCCTGAAAGTACTGTGCATCTATTTGGTACATGCTATTTCCAAACCAGACTTAAACTCCTTTTGGCAAGAATTATTTTATTTATGTTTTTTAATTCTCTTTATCATAGAATGTCACACACAGTAGGCACCTAATAATCACTTATCGATAAGTCATGTCATCTTATAAAGGAAACAAGGAGAGATCACCTTTTCTTACCACACTGAAAGAAAAACTCAGTCCAAATGCGTTTCCTATGAATGTGGTTATAATAACTTTTTTCCTACTCTTTACAAGACACTGGAACTTATCACTTTCATTATTTGATTTTTATTATTATATTTACCACTATACCAAAAAATGACTACCATTTACCACTGGATAAAAAGGAAAGTTCTAATTCCTATGGAGACTAGTTTTATTTTACACAAACACATCTTTGCTAAGATGAATGCGTAACAAATATTGAACAAAAAGATTACATATTTTGCTGTGTATTGTTTTTTCCTTCTTGATATTAAGAGGCTTCCTAAATGATCCTGTATTTATTTTGTTATGCATATAATACACTCTGTACATAGTAAAATATGTATAATATATATACAATGTATATAGCAGGTACAGACTATCATTCTTATTTTCATATCACTAGCATATAACACAGTGTCTCCCGTATTAGCATTTGCTTAATAAATGCTTATTGACTATTTGATTAACTAGTAGCACAATCAATTTCAGTCATGACCTAAATTGAAGACACCACAGAGGAAAAGGAACTACTTAGGACTAAGGCAAAGTTCTTGAATAAGCCTTATAATTCAAGCCTATAAATGGGCCCAAATGGCAGCACTTCCCACGATGAGAGTCCTTCTATGAGTCTAATAATAAAGCTTATGTTTGTGGAACTCTTTATGGTTGCATTACCTTATTTGAGTCAAACAAAGTGCCCTGAGCATAAGAGCATTTAATGTCTGTTGAACTTAATTGGGCAATCCTGTGAGGTGGTTAGTGCAAGCATCTTTGTTCCTACTTGATGGTGTGGAAACAAGCTTGGAGATGATAAGATGACTAGTCAAGATCTCCCAGCTGAGTAGTGGCATAGCTGCAAATTCAACTCAGGTCTTTAAAGGACTGCGAGGTCAAGTACTCTTTTCCCCACACACAGCACCTCTTCTGTTCTCAGATTATTCGGTCTTAGACCAACGGTTTGCCAGAAGAAGAAATACAGACTTCCCCTCAATTTAAAATATATATATATTTTATTTTTAATATATATATATATTTGTCTAAGGAAGTTTTATGGGTGTAAATTTAAAAACTGTCAAGTTCAAACACTAGATGACTCAAATAAAGCATTTCCCAATATTTCCTTGTTTGCCTCGGTTCCTTCCTCTGTAAAATAAACTGGAGAAGGAAGTGGCAAACCACTCCAGGATGTTTGCCATCTTTACCATTTTCAAAAATGGTTTTATGGAGAGTCAGATGCAACTGAAATAAGAGAACAAAATGTTAACCGTTTGAGAACCCAGGGCACAGTAAATTTCACTGTAACCAAAATTGTGAACCCAAAGAGGAAAAGTGGCTATTCAGAACTAGACAAAGTTTTTGAATGAACTTTTTAATTCAAGCCTAAAAATGGGTCCAAATGGCAGTACTTCCAAGGAGGAGACTATGAAAAAGAGGGAAAAAAAAGTGACACTGAAAAATCCAACCCAGACATAAAAGAAAAGAACAAAGCCTTGTAAGTCTTTCTTATAAAACTTTCCAAGACTGTAAGTTGACTTGTATATTATTATAAACTTTCTTCAAGAAGACATTTAAGGAGTGCAACATGGCAAACAAGAAAAAAATCACCAAGAGTGAAGCTGAATCTATTTTGCTAGATGACTGTTCACCAATCATAAACTTTCACCAAGTCAGTTTCTCAAGTAACCTCTGGAGAAGGAAATGGCAAACCACTCCAGGATCTTTGCCAAGTATCTTTACCATTTTCAAATGGTTTTATGGAGAGTCAGATACAACTGAAATGAGTGAACAAAATGTTAACTGTTTGAGAACCCAGGGCAGAGTTAATTTCACTGTAACCAAAATTGGTTACAGAAGACCAGAGCCTTCTATCCTTGCTCCATTTTGCCGCTTCTAATCTGCTAGGACACAGTGGTGATCAGACCAATGATTCCTAGAGCACTAGATCAAAATCAATATCAAATTAGAAGAACCAAGATGGAAAAATATGCTAGGTAACTAAAGTAACTAAAAATTGACCTGTCTGAATAAGTTGCTGCCATGTAAAAATGGGAAATGGATCAAAGAAGAAAGTTCAACATTACCACTATTTCCTGAACATCTAACTCAGTGTTATATATAAGTTATAAAACAGTAATGCCTTTGTGGAGTCAATGATGTACATAGGGCATTTAAATTTTCTTTTATTATGTATATATTGATGTGTGCATTGTCTCTAACTAAAGAAAGTAAGCTTTAATTTGTCCCTATATTAAGTAACCAACTCACATTTGCTTTTACTCAAGCTCATCTTTGCCATAAGCTCTCACTATTAAATCAGCCTGTCTCTCAGGAGACCCCTATATTAAGCCTTTCATCCTTGCCCCAATTTGCTGCTTCTAAAATGCTATGCCCTAAAAAAAAAAAAAAAAAAAAAAAAAAAAAAAAAAAAAAAAAAAAAAAAAAAACAGATAAGTAAATTGAATTAAAATTATTTTAAAGGGAATCAACTTAAGTCAGTAAGTATTCTCAAAATGAGAATCTGAGATCCTTTCATAGAGTAAAATATATGAACTTTATGGCAGCAGTTCCTATTTCTCAGAAGACTTTATTTTTTCTTGGCAAAATATCATTTTATCACATTTGATTAAACCCAAGTGTTTCCTCCTATGATTAGGCTGAAAAAATTGTCAAAGATTTTTCAGAATCATACAAATGAATCAGAACCTGCATGAATACTGCTGGATTGAGGATTTGTGCTTTCATGTGCAAGCATGCAATGAGAAGTAAAACCCACTCTACAATAGTTTAAAGGTTGATATTACATGCTGAAGTACAAAGTAGGTATAACCATGTTTTAGTTTAAAAATAATTCAAACTAAAGACAAATGAGATAATTTAAAAATACTTAAAGGTTACTCAGTTGAATATATGAGCAAGTGAGTTTGGTAACAAAAAGCTTATTTCTAACAAACACACACATAGACCCTCCTCCACAATAATCTTCCCCTTCCTTTTTAAAAAAAATTATAAAATAGCTTTTCAGAATACATGCAAAAAAAGTTTTCAACATCCATCCCTGCAAAACCTTGTATTCAAAGTTTTTTGCCCTCCTTCCCTACCTCCCCCCTCTCCTAGACAGCAAGTAAGCCAATACAGGTTAAACACATGCAGTTCTTCTATACATAATTTCACATTTATCATGCTATACAAGAAAAATCAGATCAAACGGGAAAAAAACAAGCAAGCAAATAACAACAAATGTGAAAATACTATGCTTTTATCCACATTCAGTCTCCATAGTTCTCTTTCTGGATGTGGATGGCTCTTTCCATCACAAGACCATCACAGCTCCATCAGCTCAATCACCTCACTGTTAAAGAGTCGTGTCCATCAGAATTGATCACTACACAATCTTGTTGTTGCTGTGTACAATGTTCTCTTGATTCTACTCACTTCACTCAGCATCAGTTCATGTAAGTCTCTTCTAGGCCTCTCTGAAACCATCCTCTTGATCATTTCTTATAGAACAATAATATTCCATAGCATTCATATACTATAACTCACTCAGCCATTCTCCAACTGATGGGCATCCACTCAGTTTCCAGTTTCTTGCCACTACAAAAAGAGCTGCCACAAATGTTTTTGCACATGTGGGTCCCTTTCCCTTTTTCATGATCTCTTTGGGACACAGGTCCAGTAGAGACACTTTTGGATCAAAGGGTATATATGGTTTGATGGCCCTTTGGGCATAGTTCCAAAGTGCTCTCCAAAATGGTTAGATCAGTTCACAACTCCACCAACAATGCATTAGTGCCCCAGTTTTCCCACATCCCCTCCAACATTTATCATTATCTTTTCCTGTCATTTTAGCCAATCTGAGAGGTATGTAGTGGTACCTCAGAATGTCTTAATTTACATTTCTCTAATCAACAGTGATTTAGAGCATTTTTTCATATGATTAGAAATGGCTTAAATTTCTTCATATGAAAATTGTCTGTTCATATTTTTTGACCATTTATTCACTGGAGACACAATAATCTTAACTGTTAAATTTAGGAATAATCTCTTTCCTCTACAATTTTGAGAAATTCAGCATTGTATTGCTACAGACACCTAATAGGAATTCAATAAATAGTCAACAATTAGAAAAAGGACAGTTGGAAAGCAGCAAAGTCCAATGAAGCAGGTTCACTCTGTGTCAATGAACAGCAGAAGAGTAAAGAGACTGTTGCCCACGTGCTCATCATAAACAGTCACTTCAAGGTCTAAGCAGGAAGAACACCCTTTCTTCCTTAGTTTTCACTTCCTTCACCAAGTCTACTCTCATCACCCTGAGATTCCTGCTTCTTTTTGTCATCCCCTCTGAGCTTTCCACTGTTATTTCTTACTATCAGATTCCCAAGAGGGCTGAGATGAGAGCAAATATTATAATGAAATATTATATAGTTACTTAATTATCATGTAACGATGTTTATGTCCATTTTAAAAACTTGCTACTCCTCCCAAGAATAACCTCCCTTACCAGGTACCTTTTGTACCCACTCAACAAAAATAGTGAGGCACAGAAAAGTGAATTATCTGCTTGCCCCTAGATCATGCAGGAGTCCTTGACAGAAGAGTACAGAAAAATCCAAGCTATTAGGCCACAAGTTACCCAAGGCTGCTGCTTACAAAAAAAGAAAATATTTTACTAGGATTCTCTGACCTCTGTGGAAGTGTTGTAAATGTAACTTGGTTTTTATTTCTTGAAATTTAGAAGAGAAAATGAAAAAGTGAAGCTAAAAAGCTCATTTTATTTATTTTTTAACCTGCTGTGCACTGGGCCAAAAATAACTTCTCTAAATCTACATATAATTTATGGGCTGACCAAAGCACACAGTTTCATTTAAACATACACACACAGATAATATTTATCAATATAGAGTTGTCTCATCAATATTATTTCACAACCAAACACTGAAATCATTATCTCTCTATCACCACTACCCCATCCTTCCAACCCTCTTCCCTTCTAGAATTCACTATTACCTTCCTCTCAATCCTAGTTGTCATATTCCACTCCTCCTTTGGAAGTCCCATGAACAGTCTCTTCTAAAAGCCTACTGATTTCCACCTTCATAACATGTCACACAGCATCTCCCTTCTCTGACACTGCAACCACCATGGTGGCAGCCTGGAATAACTGGTATCCCTACCAGAAGTCTCTTGTCGTTCCAGCCCATCCTCTACTAAGCACAAGTCTGATCATGTTACCTCCTTAATCCATAAACTCTAGTAACTCCTTATCTCCTCCAAGAGCAAATACAGGATCCTCTGTTTAGCTTGCCCTGCCCTTTTCTTAAGTTTTTTTTAACCCAATACCTACCTTTCAGTCCAATAACATTGATCTCCTTGTTATTCCTTGAACTATCAAAGTACTCCCAGCTCTTTACACCAGACAGTTCCATGGGCTGTTCTCCACTAAGAGAATGCTCTCCCTCCTCCCTTCCATCTTCTAGCTTTCTTGGCCTTCTTCAAATCCCAGCTAAGATCCCACCTATTCTAGGAAACCTTTCCTGAGCCCTCTTAATTCTAGCACCTTCCCTGCAATGATTATTGTCAACTAAGCCTGCATACAGTTTATATGTACATTGTGATTTGCATGTTGTGTCCCCCAACAGATTATGAGCTCTTCCAGAGGAGGGACTATCTTTTACTTTTCTTTGTATCCTTAGCATTTAGCACAATGCCTAGAACCTACTTAATAAATGTTTGCTGGCTGACTGACAGTTTGGCTGTTGTCCACATAATTTATTACCACGCCACAGTATTCCTTTAATTTTGTGTTGTCTTACAATTTGGGGTTCATTTATTTGGCTGAAAAGTAGTATCAAACCCCTGGGTTCAATCCTTACATAGACCAATGAGTTTCAATGGTCCATGACTCTTGTCAAATGCAATCTACTGGGAATAGGTAGAATTTAGCTGGGGCCATATAATAGACTAAAAAGTATAGTCCATTTCTAATTACTAATGGAGTCAAAAAGATAACTTTTTTTATTTGTAAGTTTATTTATTTTTGATACACAGTGTTTTATGAATCATGTTGGGAGAGAAAAATCAAAGCAAAAGGGGAAAAAATGGAAGAGATTAAAAAATAAACAGAAAAAGAAATGAACATAGCATGTGTTGATTTACATTCAGTCTCCTCAGATCTTTTTCTGGTTGCAGATGGCATTTTCTAGCCAAAGTCTATTAGGATTGCTTCAGATCATTGAACTTTGAGAAGAACCAATCCTTTCACAGTAATCATCACATATTCTTGCTATTATTGTGTACAATGTATTCCTGGTTCTGCTTGTTTCATTCAGCATCAGTTCATGTAAATCTTTCCAAGCCTTTCTATAATCAGCTTTTCATCATTTTTAAAAGAACAATAATGTTCCATTACCTTCATGTACCAAAGCTTATTCAGCCATTCCCCAATTGATGGGCATCCACTCCTTTTCCAACAAAAAAGTCATTCTTATAGTAAAATAAAGTTATTGTAAATGGAATTATAACCTCAAAATTCTTTTCCTCTTCTCCAAATGCATTAATTCTACTACTGACACTGGAGCTGAGCAGACTAATTAGTATTGGAAGATTCATTTCCACTCAAGAAGATACAGAAAAGAATAGGATTTAGAGCTTCAAGAGATACACTATTTCTCATCCAATCTCTTCAACTTTAAAGGGAAGGGGGAGTAGGGAGGGAGGAGAGAGAAAGCCAGGGAAATGGAGTGATTTGCCCAGCATTAATGCAGGACATGGTAAAGACACAATTCAGAAATTTCCCAAATAGTATTTCTGAGACATTTAATGGTTTCAAAACATCTTTTTAGAATCCCTTGTTCTGCTTTTTTTCTACAGAATATGATCTCTCTGTCTCTTTCACACTTCAAAAGCACTCATATATGACAAAGGAATCAAGTAAATGTGCAACCAAAATACCTTTAAAGAGTTTGAGAATGGATGAGATGATTTTTCCTAAACAAACCATTCTTAAAATTATGCTGTGATTTTAAGACTTTGGGAAAGCATTAAACAACTTGCAGAGACTTTCAATCAATCATTTAAATCTTCCCATGAAATCTAAACTAGAGGACCTCTAAAATCGGGGGCAAAGGGATCACTACCAAACAAAACGTGGTTTTAACAGACCTTATGTCCTTAGCAAAAATCATAAACTACCTAATCAAAACCTGAATGTATCCCAGTTCCTTGTCTATTAACTGTGACAGTTATTTTAAATGCAAAATTCATTTTAAAAAAGGCTTTATGTTGATGATATGAAGAATCTTAAAAGAAAGTGGATAATGTAGATGGCTGGGAAAAATTTCACTCTTGTATTTTTTACCCAGGCCACACAATCAGTCTTTGAATAAAATGACTTCGAATACCTAAAATATCACTTATAATTGTTTTTGAACGAATAACACTAAAAATTTTTACCTTATCAAAAATATACACAATGCACCAAAGGAAAGAAAATCCATATGGATGAAATTACAAACTGGTAGCACATTTAAACTCTTGCTTTAGAAAATAAAAATTCTCATCTTTGGTCACAGAGACCATTAGCGATTTAAATTTTAATAAATTTACAAGTGCATAAGTGGTCTACGAATTTTTAGGATCCTTTGAATTCTAGATCTAGGAAAATTAAAATAATAGAGTTCTCACAAGTAGCTAGACTGTGAAAAAAGATGAATGATCCTCATACTAGTTTATTGGGACATGATGGTGATCAAATACATAATAAACTTAGCTAATTACAATTACATAATTTATTTTCAACTATCATTATTAGTAATCATTATCAATATCACCAATTATCACATAATCATTAAAATCAATAGGATTTTAATTTTATGTAGTATTGAGACAAGTAGTTAGGAAACCATCAAGTGATTCAAAAGAAACACAGATCTAGTACCAAGAGTGCTAACATGTTTTGCTGCCAAAGAGACAAAAGGGACATTATCATTTTTATCACAGTGCATCAAGGAAAGGTGTTTAAACAGACAGGAAATTCCTTTCATTAGAAAAAGGCATTTTCAAAGACTATAAAAAATTATTCTCAGTCAAGATACTTCCTTTGATGATGAATTTCACATTAATTGGGACTGTTTCTACACATTTTCATTTTGAAATAACAAAAGAAATAAAGCCTGAAATAAAAATTTTAAAAGTCTAACATCCGAGAAAAATTTGATCACTAAAAATGATCACTTGTTAGTTTAAAATTTTTAAGTTTTCAAATATAGATCTTTAGAGGTGAAAAGAAGAGTTTAAAACTTAAGAATATCCTCCTGCTTTTGGGTAACATTGACTGGTTGTACAATCCACTATAACACAAATGGCTTTCCACCTTTTTCAAAGTTACATTATTCCCACTTCCATGAACCACTTTGTGAAAACAGTAGCCTATTCTGCCTGAATAGGCCTTTTGTAAGAATGGCCTATTCACTTGACCATTTCAAGCTCTTCAGCACTCAGACAAACATTCTTTGCAGAACAGATATAATGAAAGAATCATAAAATTCTAGACGTTGCCCCTACTACATAAAGAATTAAGTGAATGGTATGTTTTCAAAATAAGAAATGGAAACAATCAACAAAGATTAGAAGACTATTGATTTAGAGCTAGATGAGACCCTGGAGGTCATCTGGTCCAATCCCCTCATTTTACTGATATAGGAACTAAGGCCCAGAAAAATTTAGTGGCTTGCTACCAAGGTCACAGAGGAAGGAGTTGACAAAGATAGGATCTGAACCCAGATTCTGAGTTGAATGTTCTTTTGGCTATGAAACCATTTGAAAGGATCTTCTAAATCTATTAACAATAAGAGAAATGCAAATTAAAACAATTGTGAGGTTTCACTTTCCTATTAAATAGGCAAAGATGACAAAAAGCCAAAAATGGTCACTATTGCAGGGGCAATTGGAAGATAGGAACACTAATTAATGTCTTGCTTGTAGAATCTTGAATTGGAAAAAAATGTGGAATTACACTAGAAATAGCACTAAATTGTATATACTCTGGGACTCAGGATTGACACTACTAGTTATATATCCAAAAGAAGTAAAAGACAGAAGGAAAGTTTTAACATATGCCAAAACAGTTAAAGCAGCATCTTTTTGCTTTAGCAAAGAAATGAGGCCCATCAATTGGTTGTTTTTTGTCCTTTGTTCTTGAAGATGACCAGAATGACATCACTATGTTAGAGTTGAGTTACAGTGTGTCCAACTGTGGCTGATCAAACCAATACAAGCTTGGAATGCTCTGCCACAGTTCAGACACAAATAGTCCCTGTGAACATTTAGGATGGATTCTCCAACTTTGAGCCTCTTATATTTCATTTGGGCTAATTCATTTCTGTTTTGCTCACAGAGCACAGTACCTTCTCTGAGGAGGGCACGCCATGTTGGATGGTCCTGTGCCAGTGTCTCCCATGTCACACAATCATTTCTAAAGTTCTTAAGAGAGATCTTGGGAGTGTTCTTGTATCACTTTTTCTGACCACTTTGTGATTGTTTTATGGAGAATTCATGCATGGCAAGCAATCTTTTTTGCAAGTGTACATTTGCCATTTGAACAATGTGGCCAGCCCAACAGAGTTGTGCCCTCTGCAGAAAGTTGGAATGCTGGGCAGTTTAGTTAGAGAAAGGACCTCTGTGTTTGTACCTTATTTTGCCAGGTGATCTTCAGAATCTTCCTGAGACAATAAACTGAAGTGATTCAGTTTCCTGGCATGGCACTAGTATACTTTCCAGGTTTCTCAGACATATAACAATGAGGTCAGCATAATGGCAGCCTTTAGTTTGATACTCTAAAAATGTCTCCTCTCTCACACGATCGATTGAGGAATGGATACAAGATGATCATAACAGTGTGAAAAACAATGTATTGTAGTGACTGTGTAAATTATACTAGCTCTGCGCCTGCAATTGCATCCATTCATACAAGTGTTCTAAGTTTCCCAGACTTCATATATGTTTTTTACAGCACTACTGTAATGGGCTGAGGCTTGAGTTGATGCACTGAGGTCCCAAGCACATGAGGCTAAATAGTAATTGGACCATACTCTATTAATAGATAAGCTTGGAGAGAGAATGGCCCCCACCCACTCTTTGTGCAAGTCCTGATGTGTTGTATAGGAAATGACGATTTTGGTGGGTGGAGGCAGGGGAGTGGAGAAGGAAGGGGAGGAGAGACCTTTGGGACGGCCATTGCCACAGTTGCCGACACAGTTGCCTCCATGGTTGCCTCGGCTCGCGTCGCTCTCTCTTAGCTGGCTTCCTGTCGCAACTGCCTATATTTGCTATCGCAATCTTTCTTGCCTATATTTGCTATAGCAATCTTTATTCACCTCTTCGCTTCAATAAATATTGAAGATTTTCCCCTTAACCTGAATTCCTGACTCCGGCTGACTTTAAATACGCGGTCATTACATTTGGCGCCCAAGCGTGGGAACCAAGGACCCTACTTTCACTGAAGAAGTCTCCAGTGACCAGGAACTTAGGTGAGTATAAGACAAACAGGGAACTTATTTTCTTAAAGACGAAAGCAGTAACTTTTTGGCTGAAATGGGACAGATCCTAGGTAAAGATTCTCCATCCCCCACCCCAAACCCCCCAACCCCTGCCCCACCCAGGAGTGGTGTTATAAAAAGCCTGCGTGACCTGATAGAAGAGGAAGGGCTAGTTGTATCTTGGGAACACGCAGCTAAACTTTTGAGTACATTAAAACTTACCTCCCCTGGGTTCTTAGAGGAAGAGCAAATCTCTCTGGGTAACTGGGCATTGGTTGGTCAACAGATCTCTGATTATAACATTGACAACCCTCAGTCAGTTCCCTTCGAGGCATTCTATTTATACAATACGATACAGATGGCCTTAAAATACCGTACTAGTTTTAGGAGAAAAGGAAAAAACTCTAAGAATGGCCAAATGCGGAAGCCTGAGGTAAAGGAGGAAGACAAAGAACAGATTAATGGCCATATCCCCACAGGGCATGAAGACTTAAGTGAGGCTCAAGGGCGGGTGAATCTGAGGCAGCTTTAGCCCCACCTGAGGAGCAGGTAATTGACTCTCCTCCATCAACTCCACCCTCCGGGATGGAGGGAGGAGGGGTAGTGGGGGGGGCAGTGACAGCACCAGCACCTCCCCCCCAGCATCCAGCCTCTCCCCCACAGCGTCCAGCTGCTCCTTTGAGTAGATTGCAAAAGGCACTAATTAAGGCCAAAGAAGAAGGGAGAAATGTATTGGAAATCCAACACCACATTTTTCCAGTTATTCAACAGTTTGATTCTTCAGGTCAAGAAAGTAGAAGATACTCTCCTTTTGATATAGATATCCTCAAAGACCTGAAAAAAGCTTGCACTCTTTATGGGGCTACATCAGCTTATGTTAAGATGCTATTACAAAATTTGTCTTTTGAAATCTTGACCCCTGATGACTGGAAATCTATAGCAAAGATATGCCTAGAACCTGGACAAAACTACTTGTGGCTTTCTGAATATAGTGAGCTCTGTAGGATACAAGCCCAACAAAATAGTCAAAGTGGAGTTCATGCTGCAATCACCTATGACCTACTTACAGGTACAGGTCCTTATGCAAATGTCGCAGCACAAATTAGTTATTCTGTAGCAGCATATGAGCAAATTGCTGTTAATGCTATCAAAGCGTGGGCTTCCCTCCACAATAAAGACGACAAGAGGGGGGCCTTCACAAAAATAACACAAGGGCCAAATGAACCCTTTGCTGACTTTGTGGGACGCTTGCAGACAGCTATCACAAGAACAAATGGAGAAAATCCAATAACAGACGTTTTGATAAGGCAACTTGCTAAGGAAAATGCTAATGAGGTTTGCAGAAGAATTATACTAGGACTGCGCAGGGATGCTCCTTTAGAGGAGATCATAAGACGCTGTGCCACAGTGGACACAGGTGCCTTTTATAGCCAGGCTATGGTGCAGACTTCCCAAAATCCAAACATGGGAAGACAGAGTCCCTCCTGGCAAGGGACTTCGAGAGAGACTCGTAGATGCTTTCAGTGTGGAAAAGTAGGGCATCTGAAAGCTCAATGTTGGTATAGAGATAGAATGGGAAAACAAGGTGGGAGAACAAGACCCCAAACCCCATGTCCAAAATGCAACAGAGGCTTCCATTGGGCCTCAGAATGCAGACAGATTCAGGGAAACGGGATGAGGGGCCCAGCCCCAGGGCCCAAGGCAAAAAACACTTGGGGCATGATGGCAGCCAATGGTGCACCCAGAGAGTGCCTAGAAGTCCAGTACCCAGACATGACCAATCAGCCAGAAAGCCATATGATGGGAGAAGGGGATTACACAGTCAACCAGCCAGGAAGCAACCTGATGGCAGAAGGGAATTACAATTGGGGAGAATAGAGCTGTATGCAGCTGGGACAACTGAGATACCCCCTGGAGAGGTGAAATCTGTTCCTCTCCAGCCTATGGATCCCCTACCTCCAGGCACAGTAGGCTTGACCATTTCACCTCCTTTTTGTACGTACAAAACAGTGTCCATCCACACACTGATGTGGGAAACTGGGGAATGTGTAGATAATATCCCAGTCACTAATACAGGTAGACAATGTGTGACTTATCACCCAGGAGAAGTAGTAGCATCAGGTTTACTCATACAGAATCCTAATAAGCAACCTGGTGAAAGTCACCCAGGTTCTGACTCCAGACCACAAAATCCAGGAATTTACTGGACAGCAGCTGTAACAGCTGACCGACCTATGCTCACGATCTATATAAATGGCCTACCATTGGAAGGATTGGTAGACACAGGTGCGGATCGTACAGTTATTAGAGATGCCAATTGGCCCAGTCACTGGCCAAAGATTAAAGCAGACACCTATATGTCTGGAGTAGGAGGATCAATAGCAGCTGAAGTTAGTGCTGCCCCTATGAGATGGACTTTTGAAGGCAAAACAGGAGTTTTTACTCCTTTTATAGTTGAAAAACTCCCCATCAATCTGTGGGGAAGAGATGTTTTACAACAATTAGGGTTAAAAATGAGTACTTCGGTTTTTTAAGCAGGGCTGCTGTTGAAGGCCTGCCAACACTTTCACCTGTTCCTATCCAATGGAAAACTGATACACCAGTGTGGATAGAACAGTGGCCCTTGGGTAGCGATAAAATTCAGGCCTTATTAGATATAGTACAGGAACAGCTTGAACAAGGACATTTACAACCTTCTCTAAGTCCTTGGAATTCCCCAGTGTTCGTTGTAAAAAAGAAATCAGGAAAATGGAGGATGCTCACTGATTTAAGAAAAGTAAATGAACAGATGGAAACTATGGGAACTCTTCAGCCTGGACTTCCATCTCCTACTCAATTGCCTAGAGAGTGGCCTCTTTGGGTCATCGATATTAAGGATTGTTTCTATTCTATCCCTCTGGATAAGGAGGATATGAAAAGATTTGCCTTTTCAGTGCCCAGCGTTAACTTAGCTGAGCCTTATAAAAGATATGAATGGACAGTTTTGCCACAGGGAATGAAAAACAGCCCCACTATGTGTCAAATGTATGTTGCTGCTGCTCTTGCTCCAATAAGAAAAGAATTTCCAAAAGTTATACTATTACATTATATGGATGATATATTGGGATGTGCACCTGAGGAACAAATGTTAGAAGCATGTCTACAAAAGACCATAGAAACACTAAGATACTACAAATTATACATAGCTGAAGAGAAAATTCAAAGACATGCTCCTTTTCAATATTTAGGATATGAAGTATACCCTAAGGTGCTTACAGTACAAAAACTGTCCTTAAGAACAGAGAAGCTAAACACCTTAAATGATTTTCAGAAATTGATAGGAGACATCCAATGGATGCGACCAGTGTTAGGCTTGACTACCTATCAGTTACAACCATTATATGATATTTTAAGGGGAGACAGTGCTTTAAATTCACCACGCCAGCTTACAAAAGAAGCTCAAGAGGCTTTGAGAGAAGTTGAACTGGCTTTATCCAATGTGGTTGAGAGAGTCACTCAAAAACCCTTGGAAATAACAGTTTTTGCCACACAAGAGGCACCCACAGCAGTCCTTCATCAAGGAGACAGTGTGATAGAGTGGGTGAACCTCCCGGCACAACCAGAACAAAGCCTTACTCCTTACCCAGTGCTTGTGGCTAGAATTTTGTTAAAGGCCATTAAGCGAGCAGTACAATTATCTGGGGCAAGACCTGATAAGATATACACCTTTTACACCAATACACAAATTAATGTGTGTTGTGAGACCATCCCAGAGTGGCAAATTTTATTAGCCATGGCTCCTAATTTTATACATAGGTCTCCATTAAAGATAACCAGACTTTTACATAATTGGCGATGGATTCTTGAAGAAAAAGTTTCTAAAGTTCCCCTTAAAGGACCAACTATCTTTACAGATGCATCCAAACACAATATTTGTGCTGTATACTCTCATGATTTAACCATAAAGAGAGTAGTCAGAACTCCTTTTCAGTCCACTCAGCAGAACGAATTGTATGCAATCATGTTAGCTCTCACTTATTACCCAGGAGACATAAATATAATATCTGATTCAGCCTATTCAGTAGGTGTGGTACAAAGAATTGCCACAGCCCAAATAAAATTTGCAGCTTCTAATATATATCAGCTCTTTAAGGAACTTCAGGAGCAAGTGAGAAAACATCCAGGTAAGATTTATATCTTGCATGTCCACTCACATAGTGGACTCCCAGGCCCTATTTTTGATGGGAATTCAAAGGCAGATAGCCTTTTAACTATGTTAGCCAGTACACCTTTATTTCAGGAGGCCCAGGAATCCCATTCTAAGTACCATCAGGCTGCTCGAGCTTTGCGTTTACAATTTGGGATTACAAAAGAGGAAGCTAGGAGCATAGTAAAAAGCTGTACGGCTTGCCTTCCTTTCCATGCTCCTACACTGCCTCCAGGGAAGAACCCTCGTGGTTTGAGACCCAATGAAATCTGGCAAATGGATGTGACCCATTATAAATCTTTTGGTCGTCTGTCTTTTATCCATGTTGTGGTAGACACCTTTTCAGGATTCACTTTTGCCATACCAGCAGCAAAAGAGACAGCCCGAGTGGTCACTGAATTCCTCATGCAAGCATTTGCCATTATGGGTGTGCCACAAGCAATAAAAACAGACAATGGTCCTGCATACACCTCCAAACATTTTGCACACTTTTGTGCACAGTATAAGATTTTACACACCACTGGCATACCCTTTAATCCTCAAGGACAGGCAATAGTAGAGAGGAGAAACAGAGATATTAAGACGCTGCTCCAAAAACAAAAGAAAGGGGGAGCCACAGGTAACCCTAGAGAGCTTCTAAATCTAGCACTTTATACTATTAACTTCTTGATTTTTGACAAAGATGCACTGGCTCCGGCAGACAGGTTTTATAACCCACCGGAAGGGCAATGTCCAGTGCGAGCAGCTCCACTATCTTTAGATAATCGCCAGGTGATGTGGAGAGACCCAGAAAGTGGTGAATGGAAGGGACCAGATAGGCTAACTGCTTGGGGGAGAGGGTTTGCTTGTATCTCTACAGGTGGAGAAGGAATCAGATGGGTGCCAACGAGCCGTATTCGCCTTGTCCATCGCAGAGAGACGGAGCAGACCCTTGAAACGAAGGAGAAGACCCAAGAAACATCGGGTGGTTCTGTTGCTGATTGTGCCCACCACTGAAAGAGTGTGGCAGTTATGGCGTTTGACTCATGGACATAGAAAATCATTGGACTTCAAAACCCTCAGAAATCATTGGATTCTCTGAGACATAAGATTGTTGTAGGACTTTAAAGCCCTCAGGAATCATTGGATTTTCTGAGAAATGATAAGACTGTTACAGGACTTCAAAATCTGCTGGAATCATTGGATTCCCTAAGACATAAAAAGACTTTTGCTGGACTTCAAAAACTTGGGGGGATCATTGGATTCCCTGATATGTGAAGCAATGGACAATAGACTGGTTTTGGACTATCTCTTGGCTGCTGAAGAGGTGTATGTGTGACTGCTGTTTACATACTCTCCTTCTAGGACTTCTGGCAATCTTTTACATCATACTGTTGATTTATATTGTTTGTTATACCGTTACTTGGGTGTATAATTCATGTTTGTTACACCACATCAAGCCTGCACTGACTGTGGGGAGAGTCATCATTAATAGCCTCTGCGTTGTTGCTATGTGCTATGTGCTATGTGTTCCCATGCTGATGGGTTTGTGCATAATAAGACCCTTGAGCCAGAAACCTGCTAGCAACCCCCACTTCCCTTTGGTGCTTTTCATCTCCCTTCCTGAGATGTCAGGGAGGGCGTGATTATCTCCTTTTTAGTGCTTTCACCTCCCTTCCTGAGAAGTCAGGGGGGTCGTGATCACTTCCTTTTCGGTGCTTTCACCTCCTTTCCTGAGAAATCAGGGAGGGTGTGATCACCTCCCCTTGGGGGCTCTGACCTCCCTGAGGAGTCAGGGATGGCATGATCACCTGTGTTCTAAAACAAAAGAAAGCGGGAGATGTAATGGGCTGAGGCTTGAGTTGATGCACTGAGGTCCCAAGCACATGAGGCTAAATAGTAATTGGACCATACTCTATTAATAGATAAGCTTGGAGAGAGAATGGCCCCCACCCACTCTTTGTGCAAGTCCTGATGTGTTGTATAGGAAATGACGATTTTGGTGGGTGGAGGCAGGGGAGTGGAGAAGGAAGGGGAGGAGAGACCTTTGGGACGGCCATTGCCACAGTTGCCGACACAGTTGCCTCCATGGTTGCCTCGGCTCGCGTCGCTCTCTCTTAGCTGGCTTCCTGTCGCAACTGCCTATATTTGCTATCGCAATCTTTCTTGCCTATATTTGCTATAGCAATCTTTATTCACCTCTTCGCTTCAATAAATATTGAAGATTTTCCCCTTAACCTGAATTCCTGACTCCGGCTGACTTTAAATACGCGGTCATTACACACTACAATAACTCATTTACAGTCAAATGCTGCTAACTGTTCAACCAGTTCTGATGGCATCCACTGTGCTTCCAGTTCTTTAGAATAAGTCAAGAAAATCTAGGTTTGAGCCCAGGTACAGTCACTTGCTATTTATATAACTTGGGAAAAATCACTTGATCACAGAGCCTTGCTACCATAGCAATCAGAGATCAAATCCCTTGGAGTTTAGGAGATCTACTACATTTCAAGTCTTGCTTTTAAATGTGATGGTTAGAACCTAGAGCAATCTGCTTAACTACTGACTTTGCTAAGATCTATTGTACAGATCAACTGACTATAAAATCAGTAGAGAAATCTAGTTAAGCAGCTCATTTAAAAAATGCTACATCCTTACAGTACACAAACATTTACTAAATTAAAACTCTTCCTTTGTTCAGGAAGTTTTGCATGAAACTTTTCAAGCTGATGTTTGGGAATCACAGAAAACCAGACAATTTCTCTTCTGAAAGGGCCCTCTGGTCTCCAGCCCTCTCATTTGAAATGGGAGGGAAAGGGAGAGAGAGGGGATAGTAGTGGAAACATGCCCAAAGTTACATAAGAATTAAGCAGCACAGCTAGTATTCAAACCAACTGGGAGTGCTATTTTTTCAGTATAGAATGGATTATGGAGTAAAGTTTCCTACAAGCCAGGATTAGAAAACTTCTTCTCCTTCTTTCTTCATCTCCTTTAAAGTAGACTTCATCATGTCTCAAACATAAGGCATAATTTCATTCAAATATAAAACAGAAAAGCAAATTCCAATAATAAATATAAATGATAGGAGGATAATGTACCATGCTGTATTATTCATGCTTCTATTCTCCTCAAACTATTGCTTAGGTCAGACGAGTCAAATATGGGCTGGAAAAAGCAAAGATAATGTTAATTTATGCTTTTCATATAGCTATTAGTATCTAGCTGTAGGATGCTTTACACATAACCATGAGGTACCTCTAAAGTCTTCCGTAAGTAGGTTTTGTCTCCCCCTGCAGCAGACTTTAAGCACTTTGAAGGCAGGTACTATGTGCTAGTCTTCTTTGCCTCTTGGTGCTCTAAATGCTAGATAAATACCATGGAACTTAAATATCTTTTAATAATCATTTTAATTTCTCTGTAGCTCAGTCTTATTAAGACATATTTCTCAAGATGAGAAAGTGGGGCTCAAAAGTTTTCTAAATCTATGTTCCTTTGATCCCCATGCCTACTATGTTTAAGGTGTTGCCCTGGACTTAGGAGATACACAAAGACAACGCAATCCTTGCTTGCAAAGAGTCTACACTTCACTGATTAGTACAGAGAAATGAACTTGGTCAAATTAAGATGAATCTCACAATAGATATCAAGAAGTTCCTCTCTTTAAATGCCTCCTCTGGATTGATACTACTCTGTATGATCTTTCCCTGAACAAGTCACATATCTATTTGACAATACTTGCAAAATATATTTTAAGTGACTCAACAAAAGCATTGTTTTCCAATTTTCGAGAAGCCACAGAACACCAAGGTAACCAATTTAAGGTAATGCAACTTGCTTTGCTAAATAATCAGTTTCTTTCCAGGAAAATAATGTTGATTTTTCAAGTCATTTTTATGAACTTGTATTAGTTATTGTCTAGCAATTCGTTCTCTAAATGGCCAGAAACAGAGCTGATGTGTTCTATACTGCCTTCCTTCAGAGGTTCTCTCAAAACTTACTTTGTTACTGGTCAACTTACATCATGAATCTAATGATTCCTATTTTTCTAATTAAAAACCAAACAAAATCACAACAGAAATCTATACATCTAATATCCAAAATGACCTTGTCATTTGTGCACTATGAAGATTAAGTGATTGTCTCAAGTTCACATGGAAATAGGATTTACGCTCAGCAAATAAATCTTAAAATAAATTCATCATCTATAATTGCTCCGATAGTCAGTTTTCCTGAGTCTGAAAAAAACTGAAAAGTTTTTTAAAGGCTTAAAATATGCTATTTGATTTTTATTGATGTCGTTGAGACAAAGAAAACTATCAACAAGGAATGAAAGAGAAAAGCAGTTAAGTGTTAACTGTATTCCAGGCATTGTGCCAAAAAGGAGGGGATTAAGTAAAAGCAAGCAAAGAGTCTCTACAATCTCTGTCCTTAAGGAGCTTACAGTCTATATGAGAAGATAATACAACACATACATCAAATGGAAGGTGGGGAGGAGAAAGAGGGAAAAGAGGGAGATACAAACACACACATATGAGGGAGGGAGAAAGAGACAGAGAGAGAGAGAGAGAGACAGAGACAGAGAGAGAGAGAGAGAGAGAGAGAGAGAGAGAAAGGGAAGGAGGGAGAGAGGTTGAGAAGGAAAGAGGGAAAGAGAGAAAGAAGCTTGTCCTAAGAAATCTATTTCTCCAGGTAATTTAGAACTGCCAATGCTTGGCTTAGAAAAGCATATTTTTAGGTCATTAGCTTCACAAATTTGGAGCATCAACACAGCCACAGTCTGTTTCCTTAATACCATTCTCTAATTGTACCACCATGTCCATCCTCCTAAGGTTAGGAAATTAATACTACCCAATTTACGTTATATCTCTACTGACCTTGAATATGAGACAGACATTGCCTCATACAGCATGAAAAATACATAGGCTCCACATTCGAAGAAGATTCTGGTTTTGAACAAATTATAGAATAAATTTTCTCCTATTAATTTTCATTGATTGGAATGAATAGATGTGATCTGCACTTACATGTCACTTTTTATTTGGAGAGCTATGAGAATAATACTATTGCTTATCTCCTTGAATACTACATTGGTATTTCAGATAAGGAAGGTTAATTTTAAAAATGCAAAGGAGGTTAGAAACAATGGGCACTAAAAGACATCTTTCACCATTCTATTAATGTACACAACCATTCTTTTTTTACTCTCTGACTTGTTTTTCAGAACATAAAAAAAAAGGCAAATCTGAAAATGAAGCTATTTAATAGTTCACACATTTGCAATTAATTGTACAAATTTTTATATGAAACATCTTCAGAAACAGTTTTGATTACAGCTAGCTTAATATGTTCTTCAGGATGCAAAAGAGTTTTACAAAATATTTACCTTGAAACAGAATTTTGTAAAGAAAACAGTTTCAACTGTATTTTTTTTGGGGGGGCGGGGGAGATACCTCTTGTGAGAAAGGGATAAAATCAGACACAGAGCTAGGGATGTTATCTGGCCCTAGGTCATTAAAATATGAAATAAAATGTTCACAAGCTGTGCTTTTAAAGAGTTCTCGGCAACTATAACACCACTGCTGCATTGCCCTGAAGCAATTCTGTAATAGTCTTTTATTGCTTTAATTAACTAACTCTTAGGTAGGACAAAGATTTGCCAGATCTCAGCCTGAGAATATGACAGTCTCTGTTGTCACCTTTCCCACATGCTGTCTGCCTGTGAGGCACAATTATCCCCTTATTATATATTATCCTATCCACTAATTATCTGTACTGCAGTATTTAGCATTTTGTTAATATTCTCTTGTTCACTAATTGTTTTAAGTATCCCTAATTGGATAGTAAGTAACCTTGTAGGCAGGACCCGGTCTCAACTATATACAAAGCTTGCATCTCAGCCTAGCTGAGGGCTAGAGCCATGGCAGCCAGTAGCTAGTAGTTGGTAGTCAGTAACTCGCATAACAAAATGTGTTGTGGACATGACCCTTTTAGTCCTGGATCACACAGCCAGTAAACCAGGAGGAAAGCAGGGACAATCTAGGTTTTCTGACAGGAAATCGTCCCTTGCTGCCCTGACACCTCTGTGCTGGCTGTGCTGATGAATATACCCATTCAGCAGGACACAAACGAAGAGGCCATCCCCATCACTTGGGGAGGAATTGTCACAGCTATCCATTTTGTCCTGATCAACTCCTTATGACTCCATGGACCTCTCTGTCCATGAGGTTTTCTTGGTAAAGATACTAGAATGGTTTGCCGTTTCCTTCTCTGGTGGCAAACAGGGCTAAATAACTTATCTAAGCTCACACAGCTAAGAAACTTGAGGCTAGATTTGAACTTAGGTCTTCCTGACTTCCAGCCAGCACTCTCTACTTTGCCATAATCAAAGGAAAGAAGAAAGCAAGAAATGAGACTTGTAGCCAGGAGATGTATTCACTTATTTCAATAAGCAGTTACCTAACATGTGCTGCATAAAACAATGTACAAAGTGTAATGGAAGCCCACAACTTAATTGAGGAACTCAGACCTCTGAATTCAAGAAGCTTTGCTAAGAACTTGGGAGGTAACAGGAAGAAGAAAAGGGAAAGTTCTGCTGAAAATGAGAAATAAAGCAATTTCAATTTTTCAAGGCAGTGACAGGAGTTTATTAGTCATTCCACAAATGTCATCTAAGTTTTGGGGATGGACAATGCATCTGGCTAGTGCTAGAAAATAACAAAACTAAGTTCCTATACTTGAGGAGATAAATGTAATAAGGACAAACCAATATCACAAGTTGGTAAATTCTGTTATCCTATCCATATCTCAGGATTTGAAGGGATGCAACTCCTCCACAATCTGGAAAATTCAATTTTTTGCCCTCCCTTCATACTAGAGAAGTCTAAATTATTATGTCATTAGAAGACAAAATATTACATTATTCAATACTATACACATTTTATCCATTTGCATTTCTAATTTTTTTTCTGTATCATCTGCTGGTGTTTGCATGTTGTCTGTGCATCAGCAAACTCCTTCAAAATTCCCATTTAATCTCCTATACCGACTCATGATATATCAAAACAACGATGGAGAAAGTAATGATGTAGAAGGGATAACTGTAACTTCTTGTTAGAATGTAAGTTCTATGAGGGAAGAGACTGTTTCATTGTACCAATTATCTAGAACAGTACCTGACACATAGTTGGTGCTCAATAAATGCTCATCGATTCATTATTTAAAAGTGCAGCTGACTAAACAGTATGTCCAAAAAAATCATCCCACACTGGTACAAAAATGGATAAGTTTAATATTTGATCGTTTTCCAATTATGGCTTTATTCAGTAAGTAGCATAGGTTATTTCAACTTCACTAAAAGGTTATGAATTTATTTCCTGTTAATAATGCTTTAATTCTCCTATCAATCACAGTTGACAGTCTAAAAACGTATTGACTGATCAATTGCAATAAGTACTAAAGAACTCACAAGAAGTATAGTTTTGGCAGTAAGCTGAAAATGAACATACTACTGCTTTAAAGATCTCAAAAAAAGCTAACATATGATACTAGTGTTTCCAGCTCTCATATTTGCAGAAAAGCTCACCCCCATAGGAAAATCCATTCAGAATATCACTCAGAAATGTAAAAAGAACTCCTTTCTTGAAATTGAGGATCATTCACAGGGCTTTCACAGAAAGGGTTATACATTCAATAGGATTATATACATATTAAAAAACATCAAACAACCATTTTCCAACAGATAAGTGGTCAAAGAATATGAATGAAAAAACAGTTCTCAAAAGAATTACAAAGAATTCAAACCATTTGAAAGAATTTAAAATCACTACTAAGAGAAATGTAAATCAAAACAACCTCTGAGATTTCAGGTTTGGCAAATTGGCAAAGATGACAAAATGTGGCCAGTTAATGTGGGAGGGATTGTAAAATGATAGGCACTTTATCAATACATTATTGGTGAAGCTGTGAAATAGTACAACCATTTTATAAAATAATTTGCAATTATGCAAATAAAGGGTATACTCTTAACTAGAAGAGTTTGTTACTGGCTATACCCCAAGGAAGCCATTAACAAGAAAAAAGACTCCATATACACCAAACTATAATAGTACTTTTTGTGAAAGCAATGAAATGGAAATAAAGGAAATGCCCATCAATTAGAGAATGGCTAAAAAAACTATGGTACATTCATGTAGTGGATGTCTATGCAGTCAGAACATATGACTATGTGTGGGAAATAGTAAAGCATGGAAAGATCTACATAAACTGACAAAAAGTCAGCAAAAATCAAGGAAATAACATACAAATTAATTACAAAAATGTAAATATAAAGAATAAGAGTATGCCAAAAAAATCAAAAGTGAACATAATAAAACCATAAAACTCAAGCATGATTTGAATGAAGAGAGATGAAAGGACACCCTCAATCCAGCTCTTTGTGAAAGTGGGAGATTCATTGCCCATGTTAAAAAACTTTGACAAAGTACCAATCAGTTCTGTGAATTTTTTTTCCTCTTAAAAAAATGCCATTTGTTATACAAAGATGGCTTTCTGGGAAGGGAGGGCATAAATGAGATGATGTTAAAAACAAAACCAAAAAATCCCAGAAGACATCAACAAAAACTTATAAAACAAACAAAAGCATTAGGAAGAAGCAGTATAAAGAATGTCACATGGGGGCCTACGTGACAAGTCCCAGGTCTAAAACACCCTTGCAGAACATACTAACTGGCCTCAGGGGAAACATTTACCAGGACAGATCTTCAGTCTCTTTATCTGTAAGAACAGTAAAACTGGAGGAGATGACTCCAAGGTCTCTTCTAAATCTATACTCATGGCTATGAGAAATCAAAAAAGGCCCCCATAATGTAAAGTGAGACCACAGACAAAAACTGCACACAAAGGCAGACAAGGAAGGCAACAATCTGCATAATGGAAAGAAAAAACCAAGGATAAGGTCATGGATCAATTGAAGCAAACCCAACAAATTGTTGTAAAACGTCAACATTTGAGATCATCTGATTAAGCTGCACAGCAAATACTTTATTACATTCTTGCAGCAGCCTATGTATTTGAAAAGCATAATTATAACATCCTAAAAGATTTCCTCTAAAGCAGTGGCATCAAATAGAAACAGGAGCCAATAAACTATCCACAAGGATCTCTGGAGGTCCCATATTGTTTTACTGTACTTTTATTTATTGTGTTTAATATTTCCCAGTTACATTTTAATCGGGTTCATGCTATATTTGGCAAGTGTTGTAGGCTGTCCCAGGCTACATATTTGACACCTTTGCTCTAACACAGGAGCCCTTCACCTCTTTTTGTGTATTAGATGTCCATTCTGTCAGTTTGGTAACTGTACAGTTCCTTAGTCTGAATGTTTTTAAATATGTAAAATACATAGCATTAGAAAGAAATCATGCTATGATGCAGTTATCAAAATATATACTTAAAAAAATGTTTGCATCCAAGTTAAAAATGTATCTGCTTAAAGACTAGTCTCTAACTTCATTCTTTTCTCTCTATGGACCACTTCTTGGGTTAGTCTTTTCTTCCCTTTTCCCATCCAGCAGACATGCTAGCTATTACAATCTTATTTTCAGATCTCTATTTCCTCTCTACCAAATATCTATCTTCTTTTCCTAAAATCCAGCCTCATGTCACCCAAATCATTCAAATATTCTTTAGTCTTTCAATGCAACATGGCCCTACAACACCTGCAGCATGGTGTCCTTAGGTCACCTTCCTTTTGTTTACTACTTTTATTTATGCTGTATTCACCTCATTTGCACATTTTCCTTTGCATAGTGTCTCCTCTGTCAGACTTTAACATCCTCAACTTTTGCCATTCTTTGTATCCCCACTGTTTAGTACAGTGTCTGGCACATGATAATAAATGCTTATCCACTGACTGGCTGATCTACTTCTACGCACTCATTTTATAGAAGAGGAAACTAAACTACAGTGAAATTAAGTAACTTGCAGCAAAGGTCACATCATTCCTACTTTGAGGATTGATGCCTGGATTGAATTTCAGGTCATTTGACTCTTGGGAGCACCTGTATGGCCACTTTTGTATGGGAGGAGTTGGGAGAAGGATGGTCATCTCTTTCCTTTTCCAATAAGGGAAAGTCTTAGTATAAAACAACAAAACTAAAAAACAAAAACGATGTCTCAGTGCCTTGTGAATATTAACAAGTCAAAAATCTACCCAGTGGTAAGGGAAGGGTAGATGAGTTCTTAGTAGTCTACATTACAGTGCTTTCCCAGGTGATTAAAAATGTCAAGATGCAAGTACATAGGCGCATGAGGTATTTAACTGGGGAACATTCCATACTGGAAAAGGTTAGGGGAAACGGTCATTTTACTTTGGAGAAAAAAGAGGATTCCTTGAGAGTGAGTTATTAAAACTCTCTTCTTTTTCCATAATAGTTCTTTAAGATCTGTTTTCCTTCAACAAATGTCTTTTAAAACTAATTCTGCCCAGTCTTGATTGCTTAGAAAAATGGATTCCCAGGACCTTGTAGGTATCATGCCCCTAAAAGACACTGCCTGCCTTGGCCACTGCCTATAAAGCTCACTACCTACCCCGAGAAACACTGGCCCCAAGAGTCCTGGCTTGTTGGCTAGTGGCAATGGCCAGGGTTGCAGCACCTGGGCCTCTTCAGTTCCTCCTGGCCCGGTGCTAGGTGAAAACCTCTTCTCTCCCCCCACCCCACTCCCCAATTCCTTCTGCAGCCTTCCGTCCTCAAGCAAGCAAACACTAGGCTTTCAGAAGTGCTGCTGGTGCTCCGCACCAGCTGGGAAGACTTCAGACTCCCACTGGTCACACAGCATGGTCAGAGTCCATTTGCCCCAAGCAAACTCCCCCCACAAGCCTCCCCAGCTTCCACTCAGAGCTCAGGCAGGCCAGTTTGGCCCAGGCCAGCTTCCTACCGTGCAGCATGGCTATCAGGAAGGGCTCTGCCCCTCCTAGTTGTTCCCTCCCACTGCCAGTAGGCTCACAAAAAGAGCAGGAAGTGAGCTGCAATCAAGGAGGTAATCCCCATTTCCTTCCACAAACCATTCTCACCTAAAATCTCAGAGTGAAGCCATAGAAAATCCCCATCCAGCTCATCAGAGTTAGGTGGTGAGGGTCAAAGCATGGGGAGAAGAGACTTAGATAGAGCCTTATCATTTTACCAGAATTCCCCTCTCTAACCGGCTGGTCCCGGGGCCTTGGCTTTAAGACCCTCCCATTCCACTCAAAGACTGCATTGTTGGGCAATTTCCCTTACCCGGAACCTAAGCGAGCTTCTCTGCAGCTCCCACCTCATGCTCCTAGCTACCAGCTCTTCCACAAGAGTGCCCTTCAGTGGAAGATGGCACTGTCCCTTCTCTGCCCCTCCCGCTTGCCCCAGACTCTCTGGTCAGTGTCCTTCCTAAAAGGTGGCATCCCAAGCAGAACGTAAGATCCCGAGGAGATCTGAGAGAAAAAGCCTCCCTAGTTCTGGACACTGTGACTACTCCCCTAGTAATGGCATCAGCTATTTGGCCAATGTGTAAGAACACCATGGACTCTTTTGTTGTAATGAGTTATGTGTGTCATTTACAAATTTGACAAGTTTGTCTTTCTCCAAGTCACCGATTTTTAAAAAGTGCAAGTAGCAGAGGGCCAGGAAGGCAGGGTGGCGGTGGAGAGAGACTGGCTCAGCTCTGGCCTCTGCTACCTGTGTGACTGGGAACAAGCCTCTTCTCTCCGGGCAGCATTTCCTCGTCTGTAAAGCGAGGGGGCAGAAGTAAATGACTTGTGAGGTTGCGACTCGCTCCAAGATCTATGAGCCTATGATCTCTGGGAACTCCACCAGAGACGTCTATCTACCCGACAAACTTTTACTACAACATGCAAAGAATTCTTAGACAATGAAAAACAATCACCGACATAAAAGCTTTCCACTCAATGCTCTTGAGAGATACATCGGTATTGCTACTGTCACGTTATAGACGAGGGAGCCAATTTTGAGAACGGTTAGGTGATCGGCTCATGATCACAAAGCCAACAAATGTCAGACTGGTTCAGAGATTTGTGAATCCCGAATCCGAGGTGAAGGGGGGAAGCCTTATCTGGAGGGGAAGGAGGAAGTGGGGCAAGGGGAGCAGAAAAGCAGGACAGAAACGGGGGGGGGGGTAAGATGAAGGGCAGAAAAGAGCAGGGAGGTGACAGGTGAGAGGATGGGAAAGAAGCAGAAAAGGGGAGCAAAGGGAGGGGCAGGGAAGAGGGGATCGAGGGAAAAACAAGCAAAGGGTGATGGGAGGAAGAGCAAAAAGAGGGGCAAGGGACGCGGATGGAGTGGGGGAGGGGGAAAGGGGAACAAAGGGAAAATCAGGGTAAATAGGGGAGCGGGAACGGGGAGCAAGGGGAGGGGCAGGGAGAAAGGAGGGCAAAGGGAGGGGCAGGGGGTAATAGGGGAGCAGGGTGGGGGCTATCATGGGGAGGGGCAAGGGGAGGGGCAGTAGGTGACCGGGGGTACTGAAAAGAAGTGTGTCCGGTGGGAAAGCAACCAGAGCGGGACAGAAACATCCAGAGAACGGGGAGAAGAGCAGCTCCAGGGATGAGTGGGACTACCGGAGCCCTGGTGCCGGCCTGGCCCGGCTGACTTAACCCAGCTCAGAGCGGAGAGAGGGCGCCAAGGAAGAGCCGTCCCGGCCGGCCGGCAGGTGCCGGGGCCGCACTCCTGCCCTCCGTCTGCCCTCGGTCCGTCCCCAATTGCCCCCCAGCTCCGCTGCCGCCGACCCCTCGCCCTCCCGCCCCTACGCGAGGAGTCGCGGCCGCTCCCGGGCTCGGGGGCCGCGGCTCCCGAGACTCACCCAGACTCCGGGGCGGGGCGCAGGAGCAGCCCATCGGGCTCTCAGGCGGGCGGCGGCGGCAGCGGCAGCGGCGGCAGGAGCGGCCGCCGCTCGCTGATGACGCGGCGGGGAGCGGCCCCCGGGGGCCCGGCGCGGACGGATGACGCCACAGTCGTGCAGGGAGCGCGACGTCCGGAGCGGCGCCGAGGCGGAGGGTTCGGAGGCGGTGGTGGCGGTCGAAGCGCGGCCGGACGGGGCATCATGGCGTCCGTGGCGCTGAGCGAGGCGGAAAAGGTTTACATTGTGCACGGCGTCCAGGTAACAAGCGAGGAGGCGAGGCGAGGCCGAGACCCCCTCCCGGCCGCGGCCCCGGCGCGCTCCCCCTCAGCCTTCCCAAACGCCCCCAACGCGCGTGCGCCCCTGCCCCACTCCGCGCCGGTTCTGCGCGCGCATCCTGCCGCGCGCTTTAGGGGGCCGAGGATTTGGGGAGGGCGGGTAAGAGTGAGCCGGTGTGGAGGGGACCCTCGGTCTTTTTTCTCTTACGGAGAGAAACTGAGACCCTAGAGGAGGGAAAGCGACTGGTCCCTGCCCAACAGAGTTAATTAAGCTGCTAGTACCATGGTGAGTCTCCAATGAGATGCCTGTTTGTAAAGCTCCTTATAAATGTCAGCACTCCTTAGTGTTACCCAGAATCCTTTAAGCAGCAGAGAATTGGAACCCAGGACTTGGGTCTCTGGGTGCTCGGCTCTTCCCCAGGCGGACCCATCCTTGACCGGCAATCCTGTGCTACATTTGTAGCGGGCGCTTCTCTGGCTCCGCCCTCCGGGACTTCGTTCCGTGGCCCCCGAGGCTGCCTTCGTTAGCGTCTTAGCGCTCCGTCCCACCTGCTCCTGCCACTAGTGGGGAGGAAAGGCCCGTCTTCCTCGCCATCCCCGTCTTTTACCTTCGGGATAGAAGCCCGAGGTACTCTTGGACAGAGTTCCATAGGCGGGTGAGGCGCTGTTAGGGAAAAGAGGTCAGTTGGTACAACTGCCTTGGAAGCTGAGACAGCTGGCTGTCAGTTACCCCCGGGATGTCCGCACGGACCTCTGACCCCCACCTCCTTAAACCCAGAAAATAACCACAAAATGTCCACCTTTCTCCGCTACCCTGGCTCTTCGCCTGCGCTCTTCCAGGCAATCTGGGAGGTGCGGCTACAGTCACTCTGTGGAGTCCCTATTTCCTTTTCTCTCCCCTCTCCTCAATATAATCACACTTAGAGCTGTCCAAAACGTTAGCCGTTGCCTGCCCGACTCATTACGTTTTATTGGCTGGGATCCTTAGTCCTCTCTGTTGTAGATGAATGCAAATTTGGTTTTCTGTTGTTCTCCTCTGCCTTCTCCATTATCTCCATTTTATAGCCGGGGAAACCAAGTGCACAGTAGCAATTTACCCACTGGTTGAATTTTATGCCTGCGGGTAATAGAGGCTCTTCATTCCATTTTTTTAATCTCTAGTTTATCCAACTGAACCCCAGGCAGTCTTCCTGGGAAGCTGGGGTAGTGAAAAGGAAAGTATTAATTAGACTTCGCTAAACCAATCACCTGGCTCTTCTCTTGGCAGGTGCCACATTCAGTCATTTGCCTTCTTTCAAAAAAGGGCTTTTCACTACAGCGGATTTAATTGGGTATGTCTGAGATGGTACCTATTTATGTTGCCCCTTATTTATTTTATTTTCCTTTTGCTGCCACCACAGGAGTTCATTCATTTGGATTTTGGTTTGTTTACCCCTCATTAAGTCACTTCAGCAAATATTTGTTAATTGCCTACTGTGCGCCTAAGTGCTGAAGATACCGAGTCAAATATGAGAGTCCAAGTAGCTTTAATTCTACTAGAGGGAAACCACATATACATGGATAAGGAAAGGAAAAAATGTTTTTAGTGTGTGGGCAGAGGGCACGGAGAGCTAAGGACCGTTCCATCACTCATTGCACTAAAGGCTCCCAAAAGGCCAAGCATCCCCAGCATGGTGTTCAGCTCAGGCAGCATGGAGGTCAGAGGCAGAGCGTCATGTACAGGACACCGCAAGGAGGCCACTCTGGCTAGGATGCAGAATGGCCAAAAGGGACGAATAAGAAATCAGTCTGGAGTGGCAAGGCTGGGGCCAAATTGTGAAGGTCTGTAAATGCCAAGCCGGAAAGGTCCCCAAAAGGGAGCTTGTTTTAATCTTGGAACCTCTTGAGCGGGGGAATGACAACATCTGTATTTTATTTAGCAGTGTCACTTATGGCAGTTGTATAGAGCATGGGTTGGAGAGAGGAGAAGCTGGAGGCAGGGAAACAATGAAGAGGCTTTTGCAAGAGTCCAAAGCAGAGATGACGAAGCTGAGGGGCTATTTGAATTGGCCATTCAGAGGCCGGAGAGCTATAATGGGCCAGATTTGATAACTAAGGAGAGTGAGGAAGATGAGGCTATAAGGGGGGTTCAGAGTCAGTAAGAGCTTAATGAGAGCCCAGAAAGAAAGGGCCAGGCCAGAACAAGTGAGGACATAGGAAGTGTCCAGTCGTTTGTATGTCTTCCTATATTTCTTTGAATTTCTCTTTTTTGGTAATTTCTTATGTCAGACTTTCATGACATTTATAGACTTTTTTCAACTGTTTCCCAGTTGATGGACACTTAGAGATTTCCTTTTTTTTTTTTTTTGGCTACTATACAGAATGTTATCATCACTATTTTGATTGTGTAGGTAACCTTTTTATTTTTTATCTATTGGGGTATACCCCAGTAAGTGATATGATTAGGTGTGACCAGTATAGGAACTTTTTTTATATGACTTCACATTATTTTGAAATGTTGGATCAGGGCCCCTCCATGACCATGCATGTATGTTGGTGATATAGGAAGAAAGGGCAGATGATGCATTAACTCTATAGAGTCAGGACCTGGGTTCAAATTCTGCTTTTGATATTTACTACTTTTATGACCTTAGCCAAGACTTTTAAAAAATTTAGTTTTTGACATAAGATTTTGATTTCCATTTTTTCTCCCTCTCTCCTCTCATCCCTTCCCAAAGACAACATTCATATTAAATATATTTCCACATTAGTCATGTTATGAAAGAACAATTGGAAGAAAAGGGAAAAATCAGAAGAGAAAACACCACCAAAAATAAAATATGTTTCAACCAGTCTTCCCACCCCATAGTTCTTTGGATATGGATAGCATTTTCCATCACGAGTCCTTTGAGAATTGTTTTAAGATCATTACATTGCTAAGAAGAGCAGAAAGCTGATCATCCACACGATGTTGCTGTTATTGCATATAATGTTCTGGTTCTGCACACTCTACTTTTGCATTGATTCGTGTATGTCTTGCAGGCTTTTCTGAAATAAGTCTGCTCATCTTATAGAACAATAGAAACATTCATATACCACAATTTTTTCGGCCATTTGCCAATTTTTGGCCATCCCCTCAATTTCCAATTGTTGGCCACTAGAAAGAGAGCTGCTGTAGAACATTTTTGCACATGTGGGTTCTTTTTCCATTTTTTTATGACCTCTTTGGGATTACAGACCTAATAGAAGTATTGCTGGGTCAGAGAATATGCACAGTTTTATAGCCCATTAGATGTAGTTCCAAATTGCTTCCAGAATGTTTGGGTCAGTTCACAACTCCACCAGCAATGAATTAGTGTCCCAGTTTTCCTGCGTTTTCTCCAACATTTATCATTTTCCTTTTCTGAAAGGTGTCAGAGAGTCCTCAGAGTTGTTTTTTAATTTGCACTTTTCTTAATAATGATTTAGGTCATTTTTATATGATTACAAATAGCTTTAATTTCTTCATCTGAAAACTGTTTAGGCAAGACTCTATGGGCCCAGGAATTTACACTTCTAAAATGAAGAGATTGGATTAAGTGGAGGCAGTTAGGTGGCACAGTGGATAGAGCACCACCCTGAAGTCAGAAGGACCTGAGTTCAAATCTGGCCTCAGACACTTAATGCTTCCTAGCTGTGAGACCCTGGACAAGTCACTTAACCCCAATTGCTTCAGCAAAAAAACAGAGATTGGATTAGGTGGCTTCTCAGGTCCCTCAAGCTTCATTTCCAAAACCCAGTGATATCCTGTAAATGTTAACGAGCTCCAGCATTCACAGGTCCCATTATAGTTAAACCCAGAGTTCAAGCCTACCTACACTACAGCAAGTCATCCTGGGAGGGTGACATAGGCAGGTGGATCAAATTGCTGCCACCGCAGCAGGAGGTGGTAACCTTCTCTCAGGCCTCCACGAAGATAGCCCAGGCTCAGAAAGCTCCTAAAAGGGAAGCAGTCCCCAGACTCTGGCCCCCTTTTTCTAGCCTGAGCCCTGAAGCTCTCAGTCACCTCATTGTTGAAAAGAGCCACATCCATCAGAATTGATCATTGTATAATCTTGTTGCTATGAACAATGTTCTCCTGGTTCAGCTCATTTCATTTAGCATCAGGTCATGTAAATCTTTCCAGGCTTTTTGATATTAGCCTGCTCATCATTCATTATAGAACAATAATCTTCTATTACATTTACATACCAGAACTTATTCTGCCATTCCCCAAGTAATGGGCATTCACTCAAGTTTCTTGCCACTACAAAAAGAGCTAAAGCAGTTTTTTTTAATTGGACCTCTATATGGAAATAACTAGTCCAGTTAAAATTAATACAGGGCAGCTGGGGGGTTGCCACAGTGCACAGGATGCAGCTGGTCCTGGAGTTGGTAAGACTCCTCTTCCTGAATTCAGATCAGACACTTCCTAGCTGTGTGGCCCTGAGCACCCCTCATTTGCCTCAGTTTCTTCATCTGTAAAATGAGCTGGGGAAGGAAATGGCAAAAACCACTCTAGTATCTTTCCCAAGCAAACTCTAAATGGCATCACAAAGTCAGACAAGATTGAAAAATGACTGAACAAAAATTACGCGCACACACACACAAATATTTTTATTCTGTGATTTAGACTGCTTATTAGAGCAATCTCTCCAGTTGATCCAAATCAGAATAGTTTTGCTGCTTTCTAGTTTCATCATTTCCTTTTTCTTCTCTCAGGGAAAGTTTCATTTTCTGTCATGCATGCAATATACTTCAAAATATAGTATCCTTAGAAAGGGAATTTAAGGATGAAACTGAAACTACAATAAATAGGTGAAAAATAGAAAACATGTATAAAGATTTCTGTAATCTCTTTTCTTCATCAGCAAGAGTGAAACCAACCAGTTTGCACTCTTAACTTTACACTTCTCACTGTGGTGCCAGAGAAAACAAAGATGGGGAAATCAGCCAAGCTAAACCAAGTATATATGAGGAGGAGATACTGGAGGTGACATAATGTAGGGAGTATTGAGGGATCAGCTCTCAAGTTCTCAGAAAAAGGTGATAATAGAATTTTTGTTTTCTAAATTATTTTTTGCAAAAAAAAAAAAAAGCACCTTTGGAGGGATGATTTAATTAGCATTAACAAAATAGCAATAACTACTGATACATATGTCTTATTTTGTCATAACGCTATAAAATTATAAGAATAGCCTATACACAGTCATTGAGGACATCCAAGAAAGAGGTATATAAAGAGAACACGCAACCTTTTGCAAACAATATTCTGTAACAAATTGAATTTTAAGAGTCACTGGCTTGGCTCAAACATTTAGAGAATAAATTATCCCAACATGTTTACTGTTTGTCAGCTAGTTTTTCTTTAAAAAAAAAAAAAAAAAAAAAGCATTTGACTCAGTTGTGCAAAATGTTGCCTTAAACCAAAGGTTCTTAAGCTAGGGTCCATAAAATTAGAAAATAGATACATAAATATTTAGGTAACTGTTTTGAAATAATTGGTTTGGTTTCCTTTTTAATCATATGTATCTTATTTTATGTATTTAAAAAATGTTCTTGAGGAGAGGCCCATACATTTCATCAAACTTCTAAAGAGATCAATGACACAGAAGAAATTAAGAACCCATTAAGAACCCTTACCTTTTACAAGTTTACTTCCAGTAAAGGTATCTTCCAGGCATTTCAGAATCAGTAAAGATAACTCAAAACATACAAAGTCAGAAGTAACTTTGTTCAACCCTCATTTAACAAATATCATGTGAGTCGTAAGACAGGAAGGTTTATTTTTGCCAAAGATATTTAGCATCATAAACATATTTAGCAAGAAAATCCAGCTCCAATAGAGATTGAGCCTCTAAAGGTGATGGAGTTTTTCCAGATGTTCCTGTTTAGAAGTAACATTATGCTGATTCCATCAATTCCTGGAACACAGTAGAGTCTCCCAAGTGAGATACATAATCACTCAAACGAGTTTGCTAACTAAGTTGAAAAGGTTAAAGGGAATCAGGGAAAAGGTTGAAGTGTATGAAAAATGATTGTTGTTCAGACTATGATGCAATTGAATGGACTACACTACCTTGTTCTGTTAGGTACAGATAAGCCTCTTGTTGAGGAAAGAGACTGTCTTATGCTTCTTTGTATAACAGGGCCAGAGCTCAGATAAAAACTGGTTTTACTAGTTTTAGTGTTATAGAACTTTCTAATTGTATGGATTTACATTTTTTTAATTTAGTGAAAGAAAATTCATTTTTAGAATTGCTTGTTATTATTTAGAAAACAAGGTTTATATTCAGAATTAGGGGCATATATAGTGAATGCTTAGCTTTACAAAGTCATTCTTTAAAACCAATAATGAATTTACAAAGCACAGCCTCTACTTATTTGGGTATGTTACTGAAACAGTATGATTCTAAAATTAGGGTACTACTTTTAAAGTCAGATCTTAATCTGCACTTCTAGTTAATATTGTAAATCAGGTAATGTGCCTTATGGATGTCAAGAAGGAATATCAAGATGTGTTTTATGAAACTACTTTAATAAAGCAAATTGTGTTCAAAACATTCTGAGGCATACATGCAACATTTGACTTAACCAGAACCCAGGATTTATCACTTTATGTATTTTGTTTGGTTTGCTAGTTGTATGTTGTTTGATATTATTTGTTATTTTCCAAGTTAACGTTTAACTTTTTAATCTTAACTTTGTTGGATTTGTTTTTGTAAAAATTTTAGGTCATCCAAATTGTCTGTGTTCCTCTGTAGCACCTTGTCTGGTTAGAAGCTATTCATAGGGCTGAAGGATAGTTTTTACCTTGTTCCTCTAATTTGTTTCTAATGTGACCTTTTATCTAGGTCTCTCAACATTTGGAGCTTATTTTGGTATGTGATATGGTGTGACGGCTGGTATTTATATCTATTTTGTGCCAGACTGCCTTGAAGTTTTCCCAGCAATTTTTTTCAGATAGTGTGTTCTCATCCCTAGTAGTTGGAGTCCTTGAGGTTTATTGAACACTGAGCTACTACTGTGTTCATTGGTTTGTGGGTTGTTTACCTAATCTATTTCTAGTGATTGGCCTTTCTTATTTCTTAAACAGTACCAAAATTGTTTTATGATTATTGCTTTGTAGCGTAATTTAAAATTTGGTACCAAGAGAGGCCCTCTTCCTTCCAACTTTTTTCATCTTTTCCTTGAAATTCTGGACATTTTGTTTCATTCTGCAAAGTTATCCTTTGGGTTTAATTTTTCTTTTTTTTCTTTCTTTTCTTTTCTTTTTTTTTAAATCTTCAGGGGACAACTAGGTGGTTCAGTGAATAATAGTGCCGGACCTGGCTCAGTGGATATTGGTGCAGGGCCTGGAATCAGGAAGACTCATTTCCTTTCAAATCCAATCTCAAATTACATGTGTGTCCCTGGACAAGTCACTTAATCCTATTTGCTTCAGTTTCCTTATCTGTAGAATGAGCTGGAAAAGAAAATGGCAGTATATTTGCCAAGAAAATCCTAAATAGAGTCACAAAAAATCAGCCCTGACTAAAAAACAAAATCTTTTGGTACTTGTATTGATTTGCCTCTGAAGAAGTGGCACAGTGGATGGAGTGTTGAGCTTTTAGTTCAGATCTAACTGTAGCCACTTAGCTGTGATAGTCTGGGCAAATGACTTAACCCCAGCTTTCTCATCTGTAAAATGGGAAATAACAACCCTTACCTACCAAGTATCTATCTGTCAGAGGTGTTGTGATAATAAAATGAGGTATTTATAAAGTGTTTTACAAACTCATAGCACTATATAAATGCCAACTATTATATAGATAATACAATTATAATTTCATCTAATAATAATAAAATTATTTATACTTTTATCTAAAAATAAAATTTAGTGTATTTTTAAATTATATTATGCCAATCTACTGTGAAATAATATTTCTACAATTATTTAGATCTTTTTTTCCACAAAGTACTTTGTATTCATTTAGTTCATATGGATATGTTGATAGATAGACTCTCAAATCTTTTATACATTCTGTATTTATTTTTAAATGGAATTGATCTTCTCTCTTGAAATGAATTTATTTTATCTCCTGCAAGTTTTCTGAAGTTATTAAGAGCTGAAAGAGGCCTTAGGGGAGGTGTCATTTAGAATAATCCCATAAGGGGTCATGTAACTGAATGTAGGGTCATGAAAAATTTAACAGTAAAAGTTATCAATATTTCTCTAAGATCTAATTCTTTATATAAAAATAAACGAGCACATCTGTCTCTAGTGTGTAAATTTGTTTTTGTCTTTAACAAATGGTAATATATGTATACCAAAGAATTATCTTAAAATCAATTTCTTTATGATTTATTTTCATTGAATGTTTGATTTGTATATCTACTTTATATTCTTATATATCTGGGATCATGTAAAAATTTCTTGGGCAAAAAGGAGTCATAAGTGGAAAAAGTTTTAAGATATCCTGATCTAGAGGGTTAACCTTTTTTTGAGTCTCTCTGAAAAGTCCTTTAAGTGATAATGGGGATCATAATAGATTGTGACTGGCCATTTTTGAACAGCTTACTAGATGAATTATTTTGAATAGCTATTTTTCCTTTTAGTAGAAGTTATGTTACACAGATATCCAGGATATATTAAAAGAAGCCAGGAGAAAGTTGGGAAAAATGAAGTGTTCATAGGCATGGATGAGTATCTCTGCAGATTGGGAGCCATAAATGTTCTGTCTGATTTGGTTGATATGTTGGTTAATTTTGCTGAACTGCTTCCCCCCCCTCCCCCCCGCACTTTTTTTATTCTTTATAACAGAGAGTGCTTTTTAGGAAAGGGCGTTTTTAGAAAATGAAGGTGATGTTAAAAACAATGTGCCAATGAAAACATTTTTTAAAAGAAGGTATGGCGGAATCATCATCTGTATCAGTACAAGGAATAAGTACACCAGTGGAATAAGAGATCCATTAAAGTATTAGGGATGATTTTGACTTGCATTATGCACAGTTTTTAATCCACTTTCCTGTGATGTGAGCAGCATAGTATGATTTCCTTATGTAAAGGAAAAACTCTAGCTTACTTAGTTTCAGAAACTACCTGAAATAATATGTAAAAATATTTTGCAAACCATAAAGTGCCATATGGACCAGGATCTTCCTTAAAATGATCCTCTAGATTTCTGTTTAGCCTTCTATAGATATTTACATACTCATGTCAGTTTATTTTGCTTGGTCCAATGTTGTGGCAAAGCTGATTGTATCATTTCCTGTTGTGGGTTCATTCTATGACCAAGGATATAGTAAAGCCAAATTTGCTTATGAGAGTCATTGCCTCCTAAGAGAGAAAGTTAGGGGTTCATTCTATGACCAAGGATATAGTAAAGCCAAATTTGCTTATGAGAGTCATTGCCTCCTAAGTTCCATAGTCTGACGACCTACACTGTCTGTAAATTAGTACAATTTAGTGATTTTCCTTTCTTGGAGTAATATCTAAACTTTCTCATTTCATTGATTCATTGATAAAAGAGGAGAGGGTTGAAACTAATGAAAGAATTGATTTAGTTGACTTTTTTGTTGACATCTTTAACAAGTTATTTTCATTAGCTTGGTCTAACAAAATTCTTCTGTTAATTGGCTTTTTTTCCCTTATGTAAAGGAAAAACTCTAGCTTACTTAGTTTCAGAAACTACCTGAAATAACATGTAAAAATATTTTGCAAACCATAAAGTGCCAGATGGACCAGGATCTTCCTTAAAATGATCCTCTAGATTTCTGTTTAGCCTTCTATAGATATTTACATACTCATGTCAGTTTATTTTGCTTGGTCCAATGTTGTGGCAAAGCTGATTGTATCATTTCCTGTTGTGGTCATGACACTTAGGAAGATCTCCGGGTGGATGGTCGAGGCTGTGAAGATTATCGTTGTGCTGAAGTGGAAACAGATGTGGTATCCAACACCAGTGGGTCTGCAAGAGTCAAGCTGGTGAGTAAAATGACATCTGTTGATTGAAGGCAGATGGAACTTTGGAGTCATTGCCTTTCCCAGGCATCATCATCAAGGTCTGCTAGGTCTCTGGAGTTATGACTTCATGGTCATAGATCTTCTCAAGATATCTTTCCAGGTTTAGTAAGCACTTCTTCAGATGTTCCACTTAAAAATGTGAGCTCCCTTTTATTTAATATCTTATACTTTGCAAAACATTTTATAGACCTCACATTTAGTACCACAAGCCTGAGACAGGTGCTGCTCTTATCTGTATTTTAGAGCTCAAGTGACTTCTAGGATGGGTCAGCCTTTCTCAGCCTCAATATCATCATCTGTAAGATAGGGTTCAGGTGAAATGTGTGTAGGATCCTTTGCAAACTCTAAAGCACTGCGCAGATAGTTAACTCTAGTAGTATTTTGCTCCTACTCTTATGCTCCAGCCCTTCAATATACTGTACTTTGCTGCCTTTTAATCTTACCCAAAATAGATTCCCTCTCTCTTGACCTGTTGATTTCTACCCTATTCTTTAAAGTTTTAAGTCATGCTACCTCCTTAATGAATCCTTTCCTGATCAGACTCATGAATAAGATTGTTTCCCTTTAGCCTCACATAATCCTTTGTTCTAAGGTGCTTGTCATGTAATAATTGGAAACTACTGTTATTTGCCTGCCATGAAGGGCAGGAACTGGGTCTTAGCTGAATTTCGCAGGTTCTCCATCATGAGCATCATCCTTTAGAGATCATTAATGCTTGTTGAGTGCATGAATAAATATGCTGTTTGCCTTGTGGGCGCTTTCACATTCAGGTAATGTACATTTCAAATATATTTTTACAGGGTCATACTGATATCCTGGTGGGGGTCAAAGCAGAAATGGGAACACCAAAGTTGGAAAGGCCAGATGAAGGCTACCTGGAATTCTTTGTGGACTGGTTAGTACAGTTGGGAAATTTTTAAAAAGATAGCATTTTAAAAAATACTGAAAATGATCATTTTGTAAATGTGTAAAATGAACTATGATTCTGTGCTCTGATAATGTGGCTTGGATTCCAGCCTAGCTTCTCTATGAAACTAGCTATTTGACTTTGGTTGGGCATACCACTTAACATTTCTGGATCTCCGTTTTCTCATCTGTAAAATGAGATTTCTACCTCAGGATTATTGTGAGCCTTAGATGAAATGATGTCTGTGAAAAGTATTGTAAAGTTGTATTTTGTAAAGTTTAAAATGTCGTAGACAGCAGATGATAGTGAATTGGGTGCTGGAGTTAGGTTGAAATCTTGCCCCCAGGCATTTACTAATTTTGTGACTCTGAAAAATTCATTTAGCCTCTTTGGAACAAAGGGGTTGGACTTCTAATATCCTTTCCAACTCTAAATCTGTGATTCTCAGTACAAGAATTAGATATGGACAAGTTTTGACAATTTTTTATTATTTCTCCTTCCTGCTGTTTCCTCCTTACCTCCACTTTAGTAGAAGGTGGGGGGGGAGGAAACCAAAACTTTTAGAATTCTTAAAAGAAATATATATACAGTCCAGCAAACTAGATTCTTACCTTGGCCATGTGTCATTGGATAATTGACATTGTATTTGTTGGCATCAGCCATATACTAAGAATTTTATAATTATTATTATTTATTGATTTTGAGTTCTTCAACTTTCTAATAGAATAGTTGGTGAAATCATGATTTATCATTGCATTAGAGTTCTAAAATTTTTCAAAAAATTTTTCTCCCTACAATGTTATTTGTAACTTGTATTTCTAATTCTGCTCACTTCATTCTACAATCAGATTATAGAGGTTTTCCCACTTTCCTCCAAAACTGCATATTATAATTTCTCATGACACAGTTTTTATTGTTCCATTATACTTATATTCCCCTTCATTATTATTTTACTGTTCCATCACATCCACATACTATAGTTTGTTTAGCTGTTTCCTAATAGGTGGAGACCCTTTGCAGTTTCCAGTTATTGTTTCTTATGAAAAGAACTGCTGTAAATATTTTTGAACATATGAATTCTTTTCCTCTTTCTTTGACCTTTTTGGGGTAAAGGCTCAATAGTGGTATAACTGAGTCAGAGAGTAGGCACAATTTTTGCAATTTTGGGACACAGTTCCAAATTCCTTTCCAGAATGGCTAGACTAATTTGAACAATGCATTCATTAAGTGTGCAAAAGTTTGCAAAATAATTATTTCTATAGACATAAAAGACACTACGATACATTTCATCCTGAGAGAAGAAAATGATATTGAATAATTTAAAATAATTAAAAAGTAAAATAATTATTATTTTACATACAATCTTTCTGAAAGAAATTGACAAGAGAATTATCTGGTTCTTGTGGCAGATTTTTCAGAGACAAGGGGTAGTTAATTGTACTGAACAAATACATTTTTTTACTTAAGTTTTATGGATAGATAGTTCTTCTAAGATTTTATTGGTTAACATATGACTTATGGATGGGATCCATCTCTGTTGCACCCCTGACTCAGGAAGAATGTTCTTAAACCTAAATTGCAGCTATTAGATAATATAAGGGTATAGTGAGAATGATTAGAAGATTTTTTTTTTCTCTTAAATTTAACTGCTTGTCAGCAAATTTGAAAGTTAAATGGTTAAATTCCCAGTGGTATAGAATCTGCAAAAGATGGAAAATTAATTGCTTTACTGACAGCCTGACTTTACTCTTGCTCTTGCCAACTTTAAATGTTAAACACATTGAGCTTGAGGCAAAGAACTGCTATATCTATATCTATATCTATATCTCTATATATCTGCTCACTTCCTTAATTTTCCTCTTGATTTAGGAATAAAAAGGTGACTTGATATGTCTTTTATCCTAAAACCCTCCTTTTTATGCAGAAGACTGACAGATCCAGCCTTGTTTTACACACTGGGAAATAAAAGGACAGAGGAGGGCTTTATGACTGGATCAGTAAATTAACCACATCTACATTCTCTAAACTTTTGGGTCAGGATTCTGGATCTAGCATGAATATAGACCATTGTAAGGGCTACTTCTTGAACTTTTGAAAGTTAACTTTCATTAATTCTCTGTAAGATACTGAAGAACTTCTTGAATGATGAGTTGTTCCCTTAATCAGCGTTCCAGTGAATCACAGTTCTGTTGTTTTTGAACCTTAAAGGAACATTTGAGGCCTAATGGGCTAATATATATTACATCTTCAAAAAGTCAGGAAGAATGAAAAGCTTACAGGAATAACTTCTTCAGTTGCCCCCTATTATATTTATATAATATATAAGTTACATTTATATATTATATATATAGCCACAGGAATCTACTTTAGAAAAATTAATTCTCATACTCATGCAGTCTGATGCCAGAGCAATGTCACTTCATATGGTAACTTTCTGGCCTGAAATATTACTTAGTTCCATGAGTTGGTTTTATACATTTATTAGACTTTTTTCTTTTCAACCTGATATAGACATCAATTTAGATTCTCTTAATTGGAACTGTACTTCCATTTTATAGCTGGCCTTACTATTCCCCTGTTACTAGTATTTATTTAGTACAAAATTTTTATGGATATACAAAGGAGTAAATCGAGCACATTTATTGGTATATAATTGTACATTTATTTGATCATCATTATTATGTATAGGAGCCTAAATATGGCCATATAATTTTGCTAATAGGATGAAGACATCAGAATTGTATTTATTAGTATAGAAAGTAATTGGTAAGCAATGGTTTATAATTTAGTTTTCTATTAAAAATATTTTTCTGCCAATAGGCAGATAATAGATCCCATAAAACAAGCTTTTATTTTTATTTATTAGATTTATGTAGCAGTTTTCCAAAAGAAGAAAGGGAACATAATCATAGATTTTCAAATGATGAGCTTTTGTTAAGTGGGAAGAAAATGAACAGGAAAAGTTGGATAACGAAAAGGGATAGTAAAATCGGAAAAGGAAAGTACAGATGAGGGAGAAGTAAAGCTACACTTTTCTACACTATTACTATTTTCAACAGACTGGCCTTATATCCATTCCTTTCAATGTTTCTGTTGTTGAGGAAATAATACTACTATATTACTAATTATATAAGCATAAAAAACACAATTTTGAAGATAATGTTTTATATGATAGTGTGCTTCGTGGAATTTGAAAACATAATGTTCTAATTTTCACAGACTTTGCCTGTGCATTAGACAAATTGTTTATTTTTTTGAAATTGAGAAGGCAACATGATATATAGTAGATAAATGCTCTGGATTTGGAATCAGGAAATCTGAATTCAAATCCCATTGAACCTAATAACTGTGTGACTTGGACAAATCACTTAACCTGTTGGGCTTCCATTTCCTCTTCTGTTTAGAGAAGGGATTGAACCAGGTCTTCTCTTGGATCCCTTCTAGCTGTCAACTTATAATCATATTATTGTGCCACTCTGAGTTAGGATTCAGTGTGTAAAATTTATATTTCTCTGACCACTGAGTTGTAAAGTTTTAAGGGGAAACTTGTTTGAGTACAGAAAGCTAAGATATAATTCTTGGAATTGTTGAATATTGCTTGTATTTATTTCAGTAATTTGGGCCATAATTGTATTTTATTTAATTTTTTAAATTTAAATTCTTACTGCTTTTTTTTTTTTACATTATTTTTATTTCACTACACATTCTTCTTTCAGAGAATTATCTTTTTTAACAAATAAAGAGAAAAAGGAGTGGGAGAACCAGTACAAAACAACCAACCAACACATTACCCATGTCTCACTTATTGTGCAATGTTCCACAGTTATAATTCCTTATTTCTGTAAAGAAGGAAGAGAAATGCATTGTCACATCTCTGTGAAGCCATGCTTGGTCATTATAATTATGCAATGTTTAGTTTTATGGTGATTTTGTTCTTTCCATTTATATTGTTGTAGTCATCGAGTCTATTTTCCTGATTCCGCTTGCTTGACTTTTTATATAAATGCATGTTAGTTCAAATAATTATTCAGTATATTCTTCATATTCGTTGTTTTTTACTACTCAGTAATATTCCATTGCATTCATGCACCATGGTTTTAGTTATACCCAAATTAATGGGCATCTACCTTTTTCCAATAAATGTTAATAAATTGGTGTAGATGGTAAAGATCTTTCTGCCTTTACCTCTTTTAGGTATATGCCTAGCAGTGGGATGATTATTTGCATTTTTAATGAAATTTGTGTTCTACTATGTCCAAAAGGCTATCAAACTGTCCATACCTTTTGGCCAGCAATAAGTCTACTAAATCATAAAAGAGATAATAAAAAAGGTAAAAGGACCTACATGTGCAAAAAATGTTTGTAGCAGCCCTGTTTGTGGTGGCAAAGAACTAGAAACTTAGTGGATGCCCATCAGTTGGGGAATGGCTGAATAAGTTATGTATGTGAATGTAATGGAATATTATTATTCTATAAGAAATGATGAACAGGCTGGTTCAGAAAAGCTTGGAGAGGCTCATATGGTCTGATGCTAAATGAAGTGAGCAGAACCAGGAAATCATTGTACATGGCAACAAGATTATACATTGATCAATTCTGATGGACGTGTCTCTTTTCAACATTGAGATAATTCAAGCCAGTTCCAATGATTTTATGATGGAAAGAACCATCTGCATCCAGAGAGAGGGCTGTGGGGACTGAGTGTGGAGCAAAATGTAGTATTTTTTTTGTTGTTGTTAGCTTGCATTTTATTTTCTTTCTCATTTTGATCTGATATTTCTTGTGCAGAATGATAATTGTGAAAATATGTATAGAAGAATTGCACATATTTAACATGTATTGGATTGCCTTCTGTCTGAGAGAGGAGGGTTAAGGAAGCGGGAGGGAGAAGGGTTTGGAGCGTTAAGTTTTATGGGATATTAAGAGACTATGTGCATATATTTTGAGACTAAAAAGCTACTATTATTTACAAAAATAAACCAAAAAAAATACATACCAAAGAATAGTAAAATACCAAACTTAACCAGGATCACACAGCTAGGAAACCTTAAGTGTCTGAGAGTGGATTTGAACTCAGGTCCTCTTGACTTACAGGCTGGTGCTCTATCCACTGCACCACCTAGCTGCCCCAACATATATAATTCTTAAGAATATAGCAATACTATTGATCGCTTTGTGTTTAAATTAAAAATTTTTTTTGTTGACATAGCAAAATAAACTTATTCCCTACTGACTCGATTATTTAGTTATTAATTAATTTCTCTGCAAATCTTGATTATTGAGTTAAGGCAGAAGGCAGGTGAGTGAAATAGCAAGGTTGCTCTATGTTTCTCTTGCAGGTTTTAAGTTCTGGTTCTGGTGGTGGATAATGATTTGGGATGTATAATTATAATATAGCTAAGTTATATTTCAACCTATTTTTAAAGATTCTTCTTGTATTTATCAGTATTACAGTGCAGACAGACAAAGGAATTTTATTTTTTAATTTACATTTTAAACAAGATGTTTGACATTTCATTTAGTTGTTGTAAAATAGATGTGCATCTCGGAGAAATAGCCATAAAGGAAGGGACATAAAAGATAACTCTGTAAGAACAGTTGAATACTATTTCCCTGTCTATATTGTGCATGTGCTTAACAATTGCCAGCCCAGGTTGTATTCTCCATAGATTTTCTTCTATCTCTGTAGGAAGTCATTAAGAGCCCTTAATTGAAGTCTTTGTGTATATTTTGAAATTAGGTTAGGAGAGTTGTTTGCCTCATTGCAGCATCTTCCAGTGAGGTTTCTTGGCTTTCAGGCATTGCTTCCACTAACTAGAATTAAGCCCCGGTCTCATGTTTTGTCTCTTGATGTAGCTCAGCCAACGCCACTCCTGAATTTGAAGGCCGAGGAGGGGATGACCTGGGCACCGAGATTGCCAACACACTCTACCGGATATTTAACAACAAGGGCAGCATAGACCTGACATCCCTCTGCATCAGTCCAAGGGAACATTGCTGGATCCTCTATGTGGATGTGTTGGTGAGTCCTGGTCTGTAGGAAGCTGCCTGGCTGGCACCCTTCCTTAGGCCCCTTTTCCTGTTCTCTTGTGCTTCTGGGCTTTAAAATTATTATGACCAGGATTAAAGAACATGCAGTCATGCTAATAACATATTTTTTTAATGAGAATCAAATGAGACAATGTGGGTTAAGCACTTTGTAACTTTAAAGTGCTGTATGGATTATTTCTCTGTCAGAGTATAATAAGGTTCATGAAAGCATATCTTATCTAAATTTTATATCACATAGTGCTTTTATTACAACACTGTTCTAAACTCAAAAACCTCTTATTAAATGTTTATTGAATTAAATTGATTTCTTGTTTCCTATGAAACTGACTTCAAAAGACCAAAGACCTTACTTTAGCTTAAAAAAAAAATCTGAAGACCTAAGTAAACAGATTCCCAAAGTTTTAGTGAGATAAAGGTAATCTTGTATCAATGAATATAAATTTATGAGAAAGAAATATCACTAATGTAACAATGGACTTTTTATTTTTTTGTTCTAGTGAAACAAATGAATTTTTGTAAATTAAAATTAATGAGAAAATAATTGATTTTTAATAACTGCTTACAGTTGGCTAACATAGCATTTTATTAAGACAATTTAATCTAATGGTTAAAAATACAATTTAAAATCTCCATTTGATTTTTTTCCCTAATGTTAGGTAAATATAGTGCATGCATATATTTATCACTGGTACAAAGAGAAACATGTTAGTCTGTTTATATGTTGTTTTACCAGGTAATTTAGTGAGACCTGGTTCAAAAATTATACTTGTAGCCAGCAATTATTGCAAATTAAATTCATGCTCTAGGGAGTCTTCACCAAAAGAAGAAGAAATCTGATTTAAAATAAAACAATACCTGAGCTATTAGCATAAGACTATCCAATGAAATTAAAATATAGACAGTAGGAATTTAGCTATATACTACATTGTTCATTTTTTTTTGGTAGTTTTGCCCAAATTTTTCCCTTACTGTATTTTAGTACTGTTTTTGTCTTGAGAAGAAAAATCCTAACAATAGAACTTAATTCTCTTGATTTAATTTAATTTAGATTGATATGGGCGTATTCTTCTAGACTGACTTTTACACTGATAAGTATTGTGTCATTGTCTTAGAGTACTTTGTAATAACATTATTTTATTCCTATTTTATAAAAAACCATCTACTACAGGAATAGAGCTTTATTTGGTAACCGTGTTATAACTGTATTAGTATCATGGACTAGCAGGAATATAGTCATGTTAAAAGTTTACTTAGATTTTCTTTTGGATATCTGAACTTTTTTTCTGACTTTCTTTTTTTAAAGGGAAAAGGCAGTGGAAAGTACATTGCATTTGAATCAAGAGGGGTAGATCTTAGTCACAGTTCTGCATCACTTCAGCTTTCTGGTTTTCAGTTTCTCATCTGTAAATGGGAGGAGAGGCAGGTTCAACTACATGAAGTGACTTGAGGTCCTTCCAATTCTAAAAAAGTTTGAAATGGTAGTCTCCCTAGAATTTTATTTTAACTTTTCACGAGTGAGCAATTATAATGTTGACTTGTATTTCCTTTTTGGACTGGGCCTATAATTTCATAATTGTCAGGAGCTTTTAGGCCTTCTTTTCCATTGTAGAGCAGTACCTTCTCTGCTATTTAGATCTTCAAAGAATGGAATCCAAAACTTGTTGTCTGCCTTCTATACCACACTGCTTTCATGTGTTATTGATACATTTATGGTAAAGTAAAATTTGTCTTGTCATAAATGTAATTACTATTTTCACAACAATGATGGGTTTGTAGTGGTATTTTCCTCTTCATGAAAATAAATGTTTTCCTTTAACATTGATGGAATTTTGTATTTTAAGCCATAATTAGATTTAGCTTTGAATTTTCCATTATAATGGTCTAAGGAGAATCAATAAAGGGTGTTTATTTTAGATGCAAGTTGCTTTAATTTTACTTTTATTAGAGTAGAGAAGCTTGTAAAACAGTCAGCTCATACAATGTTGAAAGGTTTTCTTGTTCTTTTCCTTGCTTGTTTTGTTTTTAGCTAGTTTTTTGTTAGATTTTCCTATGCTTTTAACATTTTGCAAGGAAAATTTTAATATTTGTGTGCAAAACTAATACTACTCAAGATAGGATTGACAGCCTAGGTACCTTAAAATATTATCACAATTTACATTGGTATTCTATCCATTATAACTGCTAATAGTTCTAATCAGCATGTGCTGGAGCAGCTCAAGCTAGCTAGTGAGAACCATTGTTAAATGTTCAGTATGCACATTTACAGCTCAAAAATCTTCAAACCCTATCAATCAGGACTTGATTTATTTATTTTATTGCCTACATTTAAGAAAGCGATAAGATAAAATGTCAGCAATTTAAGTTAAACCCCAAAATGTGTTGTGTATGATTTTTTTGGTGGAAAGCTGGTTGTTAAACATTTGCCAGAGCATGCCTCTGTATACCCACCAAGTTTTTTGTAGAGTACATTTTTCCCCAACAGTCTTATGATATGTAGTCCTAGGAAGTGTACTTTTTTTTTTTTTTTTTCAAAATGAAGTTCAGAGAAATCCAAGTGTAGAACTATGTAGCCTATATTCCCTCACTGCTGCTAGGCAGTAGTACTTATTGCTTCATTCTACCACTTTCCTCAGAGGCTCTCCCAAGCCTTCTTATCCCTTCTCAAACTTCTCAGTGGACCTGTCCTCTAGCTGAGATCCTGGCCTTATATTTTATAGGGAAAATTGAAGCCATTTACCATGCACTCCCTCTTTGCCCCTTGTACTCATTTCCCACCTCCCAAATGCCTTCTGATGATAAAATGGTCTCACTTCTTAACAAACCCTTCTACCCATTCAAACCATTCCATTCCCTCCCTTTGCCTTAAGCAGGCTGTTGCGTCTGCCATGTCCCTGCTCCTTCAGTTATTTCCAGCCTCTGTTTGGACTCCTTTTCTATGGGACACAAATGCACCCATTTCTCGCCCATTCTGAAAAACTCTCCCTTGCTGCTTCTGTCACTGTCTCTCACACGCTACTGTCTTATGATTGAACTTCCCAGAAAGGTCCCCAATCAGGGCCTCCACTTGGTCTTCTCTCCTCCTCTCAAGGGCTTCAGACCTGCTCATTCCACTGAAACTCCTCTCTCCAATGCTGCCGGTGATCTCTTGGTGGCCAAACCCAGTGGTCTTTGTCTTCCTCGGCCCTTCTGCATCCTGTGGGACTCTCCTCCTTGGTGTGAGGATTTCAGGACATGCCTCTGACCAGGACCTCTCACCTCCTGGGTGCTCTTCTGCTACACTGCTTCTCTTGGCGATCTCGCCTCTTGTGGACTTTAATGAGCACCTGCTTCAGGTTCGATGTTGACCTCCAGTCTTTATCAGACACTCGCCTTGTCCAAGCTGAACTCATTGCCTTTTCCTCTAGACCTTTCCTGTCACTGGATGGCTCACAGCCGCGGAGTCATCCTGGACTCCACACTGTCCCTCACTTCCCATTTCTAATCTCACATTGGTAGTGTCTCTGGAATCTGCAGTGGCTGCAGGCCCTCATCACATCCCCACCAGCCTCCCACAGTGACCACCCGTAGTGTAGGCCCTTGTCGTCTCCCCACCAACCTCCTGCCGTGACCACTTCAGCAGCTCCCTGTTATCTCCAGGATAAAACACAAAATGCTTTTTTTGACCTTGAAAGCCCTCCGCAGCCTCTCTCTGCTTCCTGCCACATGGTCTTCATTCTAGTGGCTCTAGCCTCAGGCTGCTCTTCGGACAAGACAGTCCATCTCTGGACTTTAGGCATTTTCACTGGGCTGTCTCCCATGGTTGGAATGCTGTTCCTTATCTCTGTGTAGTGGCTTCCTTTGCATCCCAGGTACAGTCCTATCTTCTAAAAGGAGTCTTTCCTAACTCCCATTAATTCCTGGTTTGTGATTTCTGGTTTATTCTGCTATAGAGCTTGTTTGTACATATTTGCCTATTTGTTGTCTCCTCCTTTAGATTGTAAGCTTCAAGAGGATGGGGACTTTTTTGACTCTTTGTGTATCCCTAGCTCTTAGCACAGTACCCATAGTAGGCACTTACTGAGTCCAGTGTGAATTAAAGCCATTTCAGGGGATAAACAAGTGAGTGATTTTCATCATCATCTTTGGAAAAGATTAATTCAGTAGTTTCTATATTTGTGATATTTTCAAAACCATAATCTGCTTGGAAACCTAAATGGAGAGTTATATTTTATAGATTGTGAATAGCCATCATCAAACAAAATGATTATTAAAAAGAAACTTTAGGAAACTTTCTTCCTCTCAATGCAAAAATTTGCAGTTCATTTTTACTCTTTTATTATTGTCAGCAAGTTTTTAAAGGTAATAAATATTTTAATTCCTCTTTGATCTCACCAGTGTGTGCCTTTACCCAACAGAGCTAATCACAATCTGTCTTCTGGATAGAACTTCAGTGATCATCTAGTTCAGCCTATCTAATTTTAGAGATGGGAAAATTGAGGGTCAAAATGGCCAAGTTTCTTCTTGAGCTGCTTTGCACAGAGAATAGTAGAACTGGAATTCAAATTCCAGGCCTCTGACACGATCAGCATTTTTTCTTCTGTATTGTGCCACTGCCTTCTCACTTGTTATTGCATCACTTAGAAGGTCCAGCCAGTGTTCTGGGAGCTCCCTTCTGTCAGTCTGAACACTATACAAATGATCCTGGTGAATAATGTAGCCTTTCATTAGTTATCACTTGAATCTTTCAAGCTGAACTTCCTTAATGGTCATACATCTCTCTTTGGATAAGCTTTCTGTTGCTTTTTTCTCCACAATTCTTCACTGGTAGCAGCCTGCTACACTCCTTGTGTTAATCTCCATTGCAATTGGGTGACTTATTTTTAATTATTTGGAGACAGTAGGATTTTATTTATTTATGATGCTTTTGTCATGAGAGGTGCATGATCAGAAAAAAATTAGCCGTGTCATGCAGCTTTAATCAAAGAAATAAATGAGACTGTGAATGATATAATAGAAATCACTTCCACTAAAATAATTCATCAGAAAAGTTTTTGAGTGTGGGCAGTCTATCATAAAAGTTGCACCTGGAAGCAATGACATTTTGGTATTCAAAGAACCTTAATATATGTATGAGAGAAAGTTAGTACTAAAAGCTATGTAATTTCTAATATAATTTTTTTCTTTAAAAGGACTTAAAAATCATGGAAAATTTTAAATATATTTAAAAGATACTTTTAAAAAAAGTATTTTCCTTTTACAACTTTGAAAAACAAAATCATAATTACCATTTTCCATAAATTCTGTCTCTGTATATAGTTTAAGAAGAATGTTTCCTATTGTTTTGCAAAGAGGGTAAAAATTCATTATATGTAAGTCCCATATCTAGGTGGCATAACAAAATAAAGCTATTGTAGCATTATGTAGTCATATTACATTTGTCAAATCTCTATAAATATTTAGGTTTGTAGCTGTGCTTTTCTGTATCTGTGAGTAAATGAGCAAAAGTATTTATTAAGCACTTAATATGTACAAGGTACTGTCTTGAGTACTGGGAATACAAGTACTACATTAAGACAGTCTCTGCCAAGTCTCAAGGATCTCACAACAAAGGTTCCAGGGATATGTCAGATAGAAAGATCTCATAATTGTCAGGGTGACAGCAGAGCCAATAGCAAAGCCTCTTCTTTGAAGTCATTTTAATCTATAAAGTGAAATCACTTTGTGTTGTTGAACCATTTGGCAGGACAGAGGACCTTGGCCATGAGAGCTTTGCTTGTAGCACTCCAGGCCGCATCCTCCAGGGGTGCCCAAGATGGTGGCCGAGGGCACTCGGCTGGAAGCGTTGCTATTTCCAATACCAACTCCTTGAATTTCAAGCCTCTTCAAATCCCCTGCTTTCTTAACTCAGTAACAAGGGGCATTTTTTTCCACATCATTCACATCATTTGAAATATGCTTGTTGAGAAAGTTTCTTGAAATCTGTGTTGACCACAGACTGTCTTACTGTTTGGCCAACAATGTAACACAAAACATCTTATAGCTCAATTTCTGATTTGCTTTGTGCTCCTTCACAAGGCTGTACTGCACATTTCTGTTTATTTTCTTTCTTTTTTTTTTTTTATTAAATAACTTTTTATTGACAGAACCCATGCCAGGGTAATTTTTTACATTATCCCTTGCACTCATTTCTGTTCTGATTTTTCCCCTCCCTCCCTCCACCCCCTCCCCCAGATGGCAAGCAGTCCTTTACATGTTAAATAGATTACAGTATATCCTAGATACAATATATTTGTGCAGAACCGAACAGTTTTCTTGTTGCACAGGGAGAATTGGATTCAGAAGGTATAAATAACCCGGGAAGAAAAACAAAATGCAAGCAGTTTATATTCATCTCCCAGTGTTCTTTCTTTGGGTGTAGCTGCTTCTGTCCATCATTTATCAATTGAAACTGAGTTAGATCTTCTCTTTATCAAAGAGATCCACTTCCATCAGAATACATCTGCTCATTTCACTTAGCATCAGTTCATGTAAGTCTCGCCAGTCCTCTCTGTATTCATCCTGCTGGTCATTCCTTACAGAACAATAATATTCCATAACATTCATATACTACAATTTACTCAACCATTCTCCAATTGATGGACATCCTTTCATTTTCCAGCTTCTAGCCATTACAAACAGGGCTGCCACAAACATTTTGGCACATACAGGTCCCTTTCCCTTCTTTAATATCTCTTTGGGATATAAGCCCAGTAGTAATGCTGCTGGATCAAAGGGTATGCACAGTTTGATAACTTTTTGAGCATAGTTCCAAATTGCTCTCCAGAATGGCTGGATATGTTCACAATTCCACAAACAGTGTATCAGTGTCCCTGTTTTCCCACATCCCCTCCAACATTCCTCATTATCTTTCCCTGTCACTCTAGCCAATCTGACAGGTGTGTAGTGGTATCTCAGAGTTGTCTTAATTTGCATTTCTCTGATTAATAATGATTTGGAGCATATTTTCATGTGTCTATAAATAGTTTCAATTTCTTCGTTTGAGAATTATCTGTTCATATCCTTTGACCATTTATCAATTGGAGAATGGCTTGATTTCTTATAAATTAGAGTCAATTCTCTATATATTTTAGAAATGAGGCCTTTATCAGAACCTTTGATTGTAAAAATGTTTTCCCAGTTTATTGTTTCCCTTCTAATCTTGTCTGCATTTGTTTTGTTTGTAAAAAACTTTTTAATTTGATATAATCAAAATTTTCTATTTTGTGGTCAATAGTGATCTCTAGTTCTTCTTTGGTCATAAATTCCTTCTTCTTCCACAGGTCTGAGAGATAAACTATCCTATGCTCTTCCAATTTATTTATAATCTCATTCTTTATGCCTAGGTCATGAACCCATTTTGACCTTATCTTGGTATACGGTGTTAAGTGTGGGTCAATGCCTAGTTTCTGCCATACTAAGTTCCAGTTTTCCCAGCAATTTTTGTCAAATAATGCATTCTTATCCCAAAAACCTGGGGTCTTTGGGTTTGTCAAACACTATAGTATTAAAGTTATTGGCTGTTTTGTCCTTTGAACCTAACCTATTCCATTGATCAACTAGTCTATTTCTTAGCCAATACCAGATGGTTTTAGTAACTGATGCTTTATAATATAATTTTAGCTCTGGTACAGCTAGGCCATCTTCATTTGATTTTTTTTTATTATTAATTCCCTTGAAATTCTTGACCTTTTGTTTTTCCATATGAAATTTGTTGTTATTTTTTCTAGGTCATCAAAATAATTTTTTGGGAGTCTGATTGGTATAGCGCTAAATAAATAGATTAGTTTAGGTAGTATTGTCATCTTTATTATATTTGCTTGCCCCTGTTTATTTTCTATACATTCAGCGTCTATTGCCATGTTAGGCCATTGTTTGCTCTCTTTAGGAGACAGGATAATAATGTGTTGGATTTCATTTTTATTGAGCCATTTTTTTGGCAGTTGGATCTCTCAGTAGAAATGCTTCTATGGGTAGGTAGAGATCTGAGAGTCAGGCTCATTTTCTTTAGTGTCCTGTGTTAGATGCAGTGTGGGATAGTGGTTTGAGAGCCGGCCTGCCAGCCAGGAAGACCTGAGTTCAAGTTCCTTCATCACTGATACATACTATATGACAATCCTGGGTGAGCAGATCACTTTATCTTTCTTATGTCTAGGTCAGAGGGATCATTGCAGCCAGCTTGATTAAAATGTAATTGGGTTATTTTAACAAAATAAAGAAAAGTACAGTTTTACAAAGCTAAAGTTAATTTCTGGGGTCTGCAGGGATCCCTCGACAACGATGCTCTCTGAGGTTGCAGAGAAAGTGGTGCCCTGAGTGGGTAGAAGGAGTGTCGTTGGCCAGGAGCTCTTTATACCGATGAAATCCCAGGCCGACCTCTGCCCTCTCCTGCCTGCGAGGGATTGCATCAGACACGGCTGGAGAAAGCAGCCTGCTGACAAATGGACGAGGAAGTGGGCCGTCACCTAGAGTAAGAACCAGGAGGCCTTCGTGCCCTCTTAAAAACCAGGAGGCCTTCGTGCGCTCTCGTCGATGGAAGGTCATAATTGATGTCACGGAGAAGAAATAGCATGTTTTTGTGAATTAACAGTAATATTGGAAATGAAAATTTTCATCTAACCTCAAAGGAGGAGGCAGCAGTATGTAAAGGACCGGAGCCAGAAAGCTTGTGTTCAAGTCCCATTCCTGCTGTTAACCAGCTGTGTCATAGGGTCAGCCAGGTGGCACAACAGTAGAGGGCTATGCCAGAATGAGGAAGGTTAGAGTTCAGATGCAGTTGCAGACACTTAGTAGCTATGTGACTGCAGCAACCCTGGGATGTAGGTCTCTTGATTGCCCCCATTTTACAGATGGGGAAACTAATGGAAGACTCCACCTTGGGTCTCCCTGACTTCCAACACTCTCACCACTGCCTAGCCAACACATGGGCTCTGAGCGTGATTTTATGGTGCTTTTTTTTTCCTCTGTGTCTCAGTAGGTCCTGGAAACCTGAAGTGACCTAGGAGTCAGCTGTTTCGTCCTCAAGGTCCCTTAGTCCATGGCAGCACCCTAACTTAGACACGGGTATTCTGACTCTTACATCCACTTCTATTTTCAGGACATTCATCAGGGATCAGAAACTACTTTAAAAGTCAGCAGTGATTACTTTGGTAATCTGTGTACAGAGTGAGTGCTGGAGACAGTCAAAAGAAAAGAGGGGTGAGGGGGGAAGAGCATGGCTTCTGGGGACGGGAAACTAGGATCAGCTTCAGGATCTGCCCAGGACCCTGGCCAGAGGCAAATCAACCTCTCGGGGACTGAATTTTGCTCTGTTTAAAATGGATCCTCTGCCCTCCCTACTTTATACAGGGTTGTAAATGAAAATCAAAAAGATAATGTATGTAAAGTGCTTTGTAGATTGTGAAGCATGATGCAAATGTGAGTTATAATTATACTATGTGTACAGAAGTGCTGTAGTAGAGATTAGTGGTATTATTGATCCATTTTAATTCCTATACTTGACAGCAGAACTCTCTCTGAGTGCTCCTGTGTTCAGCATTACCCTAGGAAAAGCCATGCGTCAAGATGGTTGTGCTCCAAAAAAATGTATTAGGACATCCTTAAAACTAGTTATAACTGGGGTAGGAGGGCATTCCTGCAAAATTGCATATTGTGGTACTGGTGAGACAATTCCCTCAAAGATGGCTTCTTAGCCAACTCTTGGGGTCCTGAAAAAGTCCCATCTCTGATGTGGACTCCTTCCTTTTCGAAGATTCTAGAATGGTGGATGAGTGGGGATCCTTGTTATTTGTTTCTCCTACCTCCCTATTCATTGAGTTCATTGAGTTCAATCATTATTTGAGAAGTATGAAGACTTGAAATTGAACTATTTCCCAATCCACTCAAGATTAGTTAACAAAAGGGGGATGTGGAAGATTTTAACTATGATCACATATGATCTTGGGCTGTTTAGACCCAAGTGGACATTATCATTGAAACAAGAGCCTTTTCAGCTAGTTTCAGGGATGAAAGGAAAGAGCAACTAAAACTACATGGGTATGGAGGGACAGTAGTTAATTAACATAGGCATTTGAGTTCAACCTCTAAATTGCTCAGTCAGCCCCAGAAAAAATGACTGGTTTGTTTTCTCAAGTGAGATGTAGATTCACTCACTTTTATTGGCCTGTTTCTAGCCTTTTCTCTTGGGATTATACATATGGATACAAACACAAATTCTGAGAAGGGAAGGGAAATAAAACCTAATAAACCCAAAGTCCTAACATGGGGGCAAAAATCATCGATATAGCTGCTTATAAATGTGTGTATGTATATATCTTATATAGTAAGCGATCTTCATTTACCTTCCTCAGAAGAAGAATGGTCCATGTAATATATCCTTGTATATCTAATAAGGAAAGCCATGGAAACCTACAGCCATATGTTATGAACAAAATCACAACAGTCGTTTAACAAGCCTATGACAATTGGAGGAGGCAAGCCTGGGTAATGTGAGAGAAAGGAGTGGTTTGGAAAAGGCCTGAGAGCTCACGAAGAAGAATGAGCCAAAGCATGGAGGGCCAGGAGAGAGGCAGGCTGGGCAGATTGGCTGAGACAAAGCAGAACACAAGAGCCCTACGGGTCAATGCATTTCATCTTTTCCTGAATTTTTGGCTCCATTTTTTCCCTACCAGTAGCTTGTTAGATTTATGAATCAAGTTCTCTGGCTTTCCCATTCTCTCTTATGAGTTCCAGCCTTATATAGCCCACTTTTATTGGACATTTTGAATTGATTATCCGATAAGCACCCGAAGCACAGCCTATCCTAACAGGACTCGTTTTCTGCCCTTTCCCCAAGCCCCTCTTGGTCCAAACATCCCTTTTTCTTTGGAGGGGTGCCCTCCCACCCTCCTGCATCTCTAAATAGCAGCCTCAGAGTCGGCTCTTCCCAGTCTGGATGCCTCGCTTGCCTCCCTGCCCTGCCTGCCCACTCCGTTCTCCATGCAGTCTTTGGTAAAGTGTATAAAGCTCAGGTCTAACCCCGCCCCTGCCCTGCTTGGGAGCTCCCATGACTCCATTTGTCCTGTAATATTCAGTACCAGTTCCTTCATTTGGCAGGTAGATCCCTCCTCCACCTGATGTCAGCCTACCTCTCCCATGTTGGCCTTTGGGCACCTTCCTGACCTCTTCAGCATAGCACATGGTCCGGTGAGCTTCCAGCCCCTTCCATCTCTGCCCCTTGGCACGGGCTGTTCCCTTCAGGGCTCAGCTAGCTGCCTTCAGATACAACTGTTTCATTGACGTGGACTTATCATACAGATTGCCTTCCCCAGTAGAACTCTTCAAGGGCAGACACAAGTTCATTTTTCATCCCTATTGCCTGCCACAGTGCATGGAATATAGTAAGGATTCATAATAAATGCCTGTAAAATTGTTTGCTTCTTTTTTCTCCATCCAGTGGAACCAGTAGAGCTTGCTGACCTCCCACAATTGGGAGGCATAATATATACTAACTTTAATTAAATGAAAGACAAGGATAAAAACAAAGTCTAATGTTTATTCTTTTGTTTATTCCATTGGTTCTGCCCTTTGCATGGTATGATTGATGCTTAGCTATAACAAGTACCTCTTTTTCCTCTTTTCTCCCTCAGTTATTGGAGTGTGGTGGAAATTTATTTGATGCCATCTCCATTGCTGTAAAGGCTGCTCTCTTCAATACAAGGTAAGATTTATGAGCCTTGTGTTTCCCATGAAAGCAGACCTGAAGTGCTCACTGAATGTGATCTGAAAATGTAAAGCATTTGGGCGGTTGAAGAAAATGTTTTCCCTATTTCTATTGAGGGTGAATTCATTCCATTCTGTTCCATTCACCCAAGATCACAACCTCAGAATCATCCTGTTCTGATCCTTCTCTATCTCCTTGTAGCCATTTCAGATTTTATTATGATTTGACTTCCACAGAATCTAGTCTAGAGTTCATAACATTATATTCACACTCTTACTGCCTTCCCTTGGGCCCTAGTCACTCTTTTATTTATTATTTTTATTGTATTAAGTTTATTTATTTTTTAATACACATTGCTTTATGAATCCTGTTTGGACAGTAAAATCAGAGCAAAAAGGGAAAAAAACATGGAAGATTAAAAAAACAGAAAAAAGAAGTGAAAATAGCATGTATTGTTTAACATTCAGTCTCCTTAGTTCTTTTTCGGCATTTTTCTGTCCAAAGTCTGTTGGGATTGCTTTAAATCACTGAACCACTGAGAAGAACCAAATCTTTATAGAACAGTAGTACTCCACTACTTTCATATACCAGAACTTGTTCAGCCATTCCCCAACTGATGGGCATCTACTCATTTTCCAATCCATTGCTACCACAATAAGAGCTGCTTACAAACATTTGTGCACATGTAGATCCTTTTTCTTCCTTTGTGATTTCCTTGAGATACAGACCCAGTAATGACACCGCTGGGTCAACAGGTAGGTACAGTTTGATAGCCTTTTGGATATAGTTCCAGATTGCTTTCCAGAATGGTTGGGTCATTTCATAACTCCATCAACATTGCATTAGTGTCCCAGTTTTCCCACATTCCCTCTAACATTTATCATTATCTTGTCTTGTCATCTTAGCCAATCTGAAAAATGTGAGATGGTACCTCAATTGCTTTAATTTGCATTTCTCTGATCAAGAATGAAAGTAGTTTTATATAACTATAGATGGCTCTAATTTCTTCATCTGAAAATTGTTCATATCTTTTGACCATTTATCAGTTGGAGAATGAATTGTATTATAAATTTGACACAGTTCTTTATATATTTTAGAAATGAGACCTTTATTAGAAACACGCTGTAAATTTTTTTCCCCAGCTTTGTACTTCCCTTGTTTCTGTTGCTTTTGTTTGTGCAAAAACTTTTTAATTTACTGTATCAAAGTCAATGGACAAAGTTGTCCATTTTGCATTTCACTATTGTTCTCTAGTTCTTCTTTGGTTATAAATTCCTCCCTTCTCCAAAGGTCTGATGGGTAAATTATCCCTGGCTTTCCTAATTTGTTTATCGTATCGTTTTTTACGCCCAAATCATGTACCTATTTTCACCTTATTTTGATAGGTGATATGTGAGATGACAGGTTGATGCTGAGTTTCTGACATTCTTTTCCAGTTTTCTCAGCCATTTTTTGTGAATAGTGAGTTCTTATCTCAGAAGCTGGGAGTTTGGGGGGGGGGTTTATCAAATACTATATTATATATTACTTACAAACATTGATTAAGTTTTCTGACACCTGGTTCATTTGTTATTATTTTAATGAAAAGGGACTAGAATTCATTGGAATTATTCAGCATGGTTTTTAATCTGCTACCTTTGTATTATCTTTTTCAATAATAAAAAACAAACTTTTTGATAATCTGCTTGCCCCTCAAAATCACTTAACTATTTCAAAAGTAAAGAAACAAGAAAAGTTTTGTCAGTGGTTTCTTTGTTACCTTTATGATCAGTTAGATATTGGGCAAGTCAAGTTTTCCTCATCATTCCTATGGATATGTCAGCCTGCAATTTTAAGTACTCTGCTCTGAGGTCATAGTATAACATCTATGATAGAATACAATACTTCTTATTGTAATTACTGTAAATAAAAATGTAAGTAGTGTATCAGTCTACTAAAACACAAGTGTGTTCCTGTTTAAATAATGTGGTGAATATGGCAGGGATTCCTTATCTTTTAAAAGTTGAAAAGTACAACAGTTACTTGATTATGTAGTTCTTTTTCCTCTAGTTTTCCTAGTCTCCACTCTGTGCCACTCAATGCTTTATGGCAAACTCTTTTTTCCTTTAAAAAAAAAAAAGCAAATCAGAATATACTTTGTGAATCACTCCTCTCTTCCCTTATATAATTTAACATTTTGAACACTTAGTCACCCAATTAGTATCAGTACTGAATGAGAAAATTTTTCAGAAAGGAAGCACTGCAGCATAGCTCCTTGAGCTTTCCCTTTCCTTAATCTCCAAGCTCATTTCTGCAGTGACCCAGGGCTGCTGCCCTCCTGCTGAGAGATGAAGCTGGCAGTGTGAACATAACACCAATAGGAATGTTAGTTCAGAGCTGTGAGCTCCTATTGGGTTTTTGTTGACACATAGGGATTGAGGTGACAGACCAAATTCAGCAGCAGCCTCCACCAGCTCTTAGGGAGAGGAGAGGAAATGGCCACAGTTGTTGAATTAGTCTCAAAAAATGGCTTTCTCACATCCCCTCTCCTTGCAGACAACCCCTTCCCTGTGACTGATTTATCTTGGCTTTGGGAACAAGAAAGGAAGCTAAGAGACAGAACAGATTGTTTGGCTCTGGAAGTAGAGGATGGATAAAATAAAATCAGGATGGCAAAATGTAACTGCTCAGATGAAGGAGTGAATCAGCCAGAAAGATTCTGGGTCCTAAAAAGGAGCCAGTTCTGCAGGGCTCTATTAAAAAGTAGAAGGTTTTTTTCGTACTTTGGACTCTGTGGAAAGTCTCCTTGACTTTTTTTAGGGGTGGGGTCGGGTCTCATCTTCGTGGTTTCCTTGTTGAATAGTTCTTTCTATATCACCTCCAGATAGTGTCTGGCTTCTGCTTCTTTAAAAACAACCCTCTACTTCACTGCTCACTCTTCCAAATCCTCTCACTTTGGGAGGGAAACAAATTGATATTTCTTTCTCCCAAGTCAGCACTGAGGTCTCTGTGGCCTTTCTCAATGACCCGTCTGTAGCATTTGTCAAGCAGGAGTTCCCCTCCCTCTCCACCTTACACCCCACCACATCGTCTTGGATCCACTGACAGACAAAAAGTCCAACTCTTTGTGACGCCTTTTGAGGGTTTTTTTGGCAAAGCTCCTGGAGTGGTTTACTGTTTGCTTCTCCAGCACATTTAGCAAATGAGGAAACTGAGGCACACAGGGTAAGTGACTTGTCCAGGGTCAGTCAGTAAGTGTCTGAGCTGGATTTGAACTTGGCTGTCCCCATTCTTCCCTCTCTTCTTCTCTCTTGGCTTTTCCTCAAACAAGACCTTGGCCTCTGGCTCCAGTTTGCTTCTCTGGCCTGTCCTGGCTCCTCTGAATGCTGGTGCCTTCCCCTTTGTTTTTCTGTCCCATTAGACTGTGAGCTTCTGGGAAAGGCTGTGTGGGCAGCAGCCCCCATAGAAGGTACTTAATAAGTGCTCACTGACTGGTGGGCTTTTCCTACCAGATATTTTCTTTTCTTTTCTCATTCTCCCTCAAGAGTATGGGACCTTTCCTAAGTCTCAGGATTCTAGAATTTCAGAGTTGGGATGGATCACAGTAGCCAAGGGGGGTCCAAGGAGCATCCCCCAGAAATCCAGATTCCCATTAAACCATGCTTGCCTCCAGTTCTCCTGAGGATGTGTATTCACTCCCATGCATCATTCTGAATGGTGCCCTCTACTCTCCAGCCAGCCAGAAGAAGGCTAATCTCTTCTACATAAAAGATCTTCCCCCCCCACCCCCTAATTTTAGCAAAGACCAATAATATTTCCATATGTAAAGTGGAATAGAAAAAAGATAATAGTACACAACCCTGCAAATCTCTCATGTGCCGTTTATTTTTCGTTCTGACTGCCTTCCATTTCTGTGCATCATTTAAACATGTTTCAATGCCTCTCTTTTCTTTTTCTTTAGGAGGGTAGGGGACAACACTAATTGCTTTCTCCTTTCTACAGCCCATTCATAATTGAGGAGGGAAAGAGAAAAGGGGACAAAAAATTTCTACACTGGCTCTGTCAAAAAGTGTGTGCCTCCTTTTGTTCTTTAGCCCCATCATTCTGTCATGAGATGGAGACCATATGCCTATTTGGTCCTTTGGAATCATGGTTGGTCATTACAATGATCAGAGTTCTTAAGTCTTGCATAGTTGTTTACAATGTTGTCATTATTATATGAATTACAACAGCCCTTTCAGTATTTGTCACATTCCTCTGAGTCTTCTCTTCTTCAGGTTAAATAATTGCAGTCAGTTCCTTTCAATCCATTTTATGAGCTCAGAGCTGCCTCTGCTCATTGGTGCTGACCACTTTATCAGTGTTCAGAACAGTACTCTGAGCTATGCATTTATCCTGAGCTTGTTTGTACATGGTTGTGTGCAAGTCAGCCTTCCCATTAGACTGAATTCCTTGAGAGCAGAAATCAGCAATGGAATATACTTATATATTAAACTTATGCCTTCTAAAATCCCCAAATCTTTTTCACTTAAAAAGACATCTAAACGTAACGTACCTTCCCTATTTTGTTCTTAGGAAGTGATTTTTTTAAGCCAAGCCTTTTTCATTTTAATTTCATTTAATTGATTGAACATTATTATATTAGATTGTCTGTTTTCTACAATGTTAGGATTCTTTTAAATTCAATTTTTGGTATGTTTCTATCTTTCCCAGCTTTATGTCATCTACAGATTTCATGAGCATTCTATCTGTGCCATTAACACAAATGTTCAGTGGTCTTTGTCACACCACCCAAGTGGGAGCTACCCATCATGGCTTTGCCCCATGATTCCCCTTTTCTCTGTACTCCTTTCTGAGCCCCGGGGTTCAGTGATCACTCTCTGTATTTGTGTATCTCCACAGACTATCTTATCCCAGATAGTTCCTTGCTAGATAACCTTTCGAAGATGATTTGCAAAAACACCACTTCATAATTTCATAGAATCATTGATGTAGAACATCTTTCAATATTCTCAAGATTACTGGAATTTTTTTTAAGCAGCTTAACTTAATTTTTTCAATTAACAAAAATCTACTTTCTTGCCCTCTAATGACCCTGAGGGAAAAAACAAAAGAAAGAAAAAGAAAACCCTTGTAAAACCAGTATGTATAGTCAAGCAAATAAATTTCTGCATCTGAAAATCATTTCATTCACCGTTTATTTTGATTTTTTTTTTTGATTATCAAATATTTGTTTTTCTCCTTTCTCACCACCCCTTCATCCACAAAAGAAATGAATAAAAAGATACTCGGAACAAGGTAGTCGAGCAGAACAAATTCCCATGATGACATGTCAAAAATTATGTCTCATCCTGTATACTAAGCCATGGTTTCTGTCAGGAAAGGTGACATTCATTTCCCAGCCAGTGACATCATGGTGGACCATTGCCCAGATTGCCCTTCTACTATCCTCCCTCTACTTCTTGTTAATTATCTGATCCCTGCATCCCTGGAAACTGTTCTCTACCCACCCCCCTTCTTTCTCCTTCTGTCCCTCCCTCTCTCTCTGTCCTTCCCTCTTTCCTCCTCTCCCTTCCTTCCTTCCTCCCTCCCCTTTCTCCCTCCCTTCCTTCCTCCCTCCCCTTTCTTTCTCCCTCCCTTCCTTCCTCCCCTTTTGTGGATAAACTCCTTCAGAAGACCATCTACAGTAGGTGTCACCATTTCCTTTCTTGTCGCTCTCTTATTAAAACTGCTGTTTAGTTTCTGATCTCCTTCTTCCATAGAAACTGTTGTTACCTCTGATTTCAGAACTGCTAGGTCTAATGGCCTTTTCCCAGGGCTCATCCTTCACCTTGCTGCAGCTATTGTTCCTTGAAAATACTCTTTTGTCTTGTCTTTGAAATGCTCTCCTTTGTGACTCCTACCTGAAAGGCCATTCCTTCTCAGGCTCCCTTCTTGGACATTCAGCCATGTCCTGCGTGGCTGTCCCCCAGAGCTCTGCTCTGGGCCTTCTCTTCTCGCATATTGTTTGGGTTGGGGATCTCCTCCACTCCCACAGATAGAGAAATCCTCTCTCTGCTCGCAGTTTCCCCTGTGCAGTCCGGTGACAAATCCTCTGCTTGCTTCCTGGGGCAAGCCCTCATCCCCTTGCATCCAGATACTACAGAAGCTGCTCGATGGGCTGCCTGCCTCGAGGTTCTTCCCCACTCCAGTCTATCCTCCATGCCTCAAAGTGCAGGTCTGAGCAGCCACTTCACTATTCGAGACACTGCTCCCGGCACCTGTTTTCCTCCAGAATCAAATATAAAATCTTGTGTCTTTAAAATCTTTCCTAACCTTTCCGGTCTACTTGTACCTTACTTCTTTTTGCTTACTCAGTGGTCCAAAGACTTAGCTTCCTTTCTGTTCCTTGAACAAAACAAATCTGTTCCATTTCTCCTGTGTCTAGGATACTTTCTCTCCTTAGACTTCCTTCACATCTCAGCTAATATTCTACCTTCTGCAAAAAATCATTCCTGGACCTCTTCAGTATTAAGTGCCTTCACAATGAGATGATTTCCAATTTATCTTGTCTGTTTTTTCTGTATATTGTATACTGAATTTGTTTCATGGATTTATCTGTGTTTCTTAAAATAATGTCACATTGTTTTGATCATTACTGCATTGTATCGTAGTTTGAGATTTTGGGCCCCTTTCTCCTATTTTTCATTAATCCTTTGATATTTTTCTTGTGTTTCCCTACTATATTAAGCAATCCTTCAGGGATTACTTGTATAGTATTAGGGGGGCAACTAGGTGGCACTGTGGATGGAGTATGCCAGGCCTGGAGTCAGGAAGACTCATCTTCATGAATTCAAATTCAAACAGGATAAATACATTAGCTGTTACTTAACCCTGTTTGCCTTAGTTTCCTCATCTGTAAAATGAACTGGAGAAAAAAATGGCTAACCACTCCAGTGTCTCTGCCAGGAAAGTCCAAGTGAGGTCCTGAAAAGTCAGATCCAACTGACTGAATGACTAAACAAAAAAACCAAAACAAACAAAAAAACCCAAACCTGGTATTAAATAAGTAAATCAATTAGTTAATAATTTTAATTTTCAGCCTGTTCATGAACAATTGATATTTATCCATTTATTTAGGTCTCTTCTTTATTTGTATTTTATTGTTGTAGTCATGTAGTTCCTATATGTGTCTAGATGAGTACACCTTAAGAATTTATGCATGCTTTAATTTTTTTCAGTGCAATTTTTCTGTATCTTTTTTTGTTGGGTTTTATTGGTAATATACAGAAATGCTGATGACTTAAGTGGATTCTCTATACTAAAAGCCTGGATGAAGTTACTGTTTCAATTAATTTTCAATTGACCCTCTAGATTTCTCTAAGTAAGCCTGTATTATCTGTGAAAAGTACTAATTCTGTTTCTTCTTTGCCCTGTAATCTTTCAATTTATTTTTCTTGTATTACTGCAAATAACTAATATATTTCAACAACTATATCCAATAATAGTGATAGTGAATATCCTTCTTTACTTAATTATCTTATTAGAAACTCCTCTAATTACACTTAGTGCCGACTCTTATTTTAGAAAGATACTATTCATCTTATATTAAGAAAAAGCCTACTTATTCCTGTTTTCTGGTTTGTTTTTAAACAGGAATGAATGTTAGATCTTGTCAGAAGGTTTTCTATATCTGCTTATATAATCGTTTGGGGTTCTGGGGCACAGTAGATAGAGTCCTGGATTGACCATAGGAGGACCTGAGTTGCGAACGCAGTTACTGTGTGATTTTGGGCAATTTGTCTAACTTCTGTTTATCTCATTTCCCTCATTTATGAAATAGAGATAATGATAGCACCTCTCTCCCAGTCATGAGACTCAAAGCATATGATAATAGGCACTTTATAATAAATGCTTGTGGTTGCCTTTCCTTTCTTACATGATTAATGATCTTTATACTTTTCCCAATATTGAATCAACCCTGGATTCCTGTCACAATCTTTGTGATATGTTATTGTTGTCTTCAAAAATACATTTTAAAAGCCATTCAATTTCATTTAGTATCTTTGCCATCATATTCAGAAGATTATAAATTACCCATGTAGAGTTTTTTCTCCTAAATTTTATATGCCAAAAAAAAGCTTTTTTGATCAGTTGGTTAACAAACAAGTTTACAAAGTTAGAGGCAACTGAAAATTGACAATATAATAACATAACAAAATTATGTTAAGAATGGACATTTTTTAGAGTTTCTTAGACTATGGATGAAGGCTTTTTTAGGTTTGTTTTGGGAGGGTTTTTTTAAAGATATATACATAAGATTAATACAAATTCCAAATGATTTAAATTCTTTTCCAGAAATCTAATGCTTCTCTATTGGTATATTTTCTTTGAGTTTCATGATTGTTGATTCTGAAAATCCCTATCCCCATTTTAAAGTATTCCTTTTAAGATCATAAAACTAATCTGAAAGATGAATGGGTTATCAATACCTGATATTCCTGTTCCAAATAAAAAATTAAAACTAGACATTACATAGTTTAGTGACATTCCAGAGTTGATGAACACGATAAAGACCTGGAATTTTCATACATATTTTGAAATTTGTTTTATACCTACCTAATATAAAATATTAGTTTTTGTTGTTGTTTGTTTTTAAATGAACAGCCTAGGTCAGTCAAAAAAAAAAGTATATTTTCTTCTAGAAGTTGTTGTTGCCCTTTGGTTTTTTGGTATGTATTTTTTGTCACTCTTCACTTGCCCACCCCTACAAGATTTATTTCTGGTGCTCTCCCATCTCCTTACAATTCTTCCTTCTGCTCCTTTCCACATAGGCAGCCTTTGTTCCCCTTCAGCATGTTTCTTTACAGAGACACTGAGCCAGACTCCTTGATATTTGGCCAGTGGTTCTTTTGTCTTTGACAGGGACCTGTTCAAAGAGAGCATCCCAGCAATATTCATGGGATAAAAATACTCATCAACTATTGCTTCTTAAGGAATATTTTTCTTTTGAAGTTCTGAATCCAGGTGATAAATAGATGAAAAAGCACTTAAAGCCTCATTTTACTTTGTTGTTCATCTCATCTTTCAAGCATCCCCAAGGTCCGAGTATTGGAGGATGAAGAGGGATCAAAGGACATTGAACTCTCTGATGACCCTTATGACTGTATTAGATTAAATGTAGAGAACGTGCCCTGTATCATCACTTTAAGCAAAGTAAGTTTAACTTTTCAATATATTTTATGTTTTATTTTTATGTCTTTTCTATTGATGTTGAGTTTGTCTGTAAAATTTTTTTTTTAAGAACCAAAAAATACCTGAAACAGAAGAGTGTCTGGAACAGAAACTGCTTCCAATAGTTACGTAGAAGAAAGCTACTCCAAGAATATAGAAATGCCTTTGATAATAATAATAATTGACTCAAAATAGAATTCTATACTAGTGGCAACAATAAGATAAGCTTTTAAAGAAGTTTTTAATGTAACTTTTGGTAATAGTAGAATATAAATGTCTCATGCAAGTTCATACTTCTTATCAAATCAACACGTTTCAAAACTGAGTCAACAAAAATCCTGTCTGAGGGTGCCTTATATCTTATCAGCTATTCTCTTACACGTAATTAGCCAAAAGATCCTCTTTTTGTTAGGATAAAACCTCATGTAATTGATTAGAAGTGGAGCCCACCTTAGGGAGATTGCAGCATGGTGTTTTCAAGAAGTAGCTGCCTCTCTGTGGTAGATCATTGGAGCCTTACAAAAAGGAACCAAGTCTGCTACTGTTCTTTTAACAAAACATTGCTTTGGTACTCTGGGGTTTGTAAATTTGTTGAGGGTGGGAACCCCCATCTTTTTTGCATTTGTATCTCCCTATTGTTTCACCCAGTGTTGTGCATACTGACCTGTATGTAAGTTTGGCTTGAACATACCAGAGTTGACCCTTCCTTCCTCACCAGTTTGTCCAATGTTGTTGGTATTTCAGATTGGCTATAGACACGTGGTGGATGCTACTCTTCAGGAGGAGGCTTGTTCTTTGGCCAGCCTTCTTGTTTCTGTGACCAGCAAGGGCGTGCTGACATGTATGAGGAAAGTGGGAAAAGGCAGCTTGGACCCAGAAAGCATTTTTGAGATGATGGAGGTAAGAAGCAAGCGTTGGGGTAAAAAGCTGATTTTTCACAATGTCTTTTTCATGGCATTGTACCAACAAGCATTGATGAGATCAGTCCTAAACTTTTCCTCTTTTACCTTTGTGTTCCATCTTTGAGAATAGTTAGGATTTGTCCTTTTGGTATCCTTATAAAGATTTTGAAAAAGATCTGGTACGTGTTTGGTGGTTGTTTGTTGATCTGGATAGGAATTTTATAAATTGTCACCCTCAAAGACAAAACATTGTCCTGGGGATTGAGATCCAGATTCTAATATCAACTCTGTGGCAAATGAACTGGAGGGCCTTGGCAGATTACTTTGGACCTTAATTTCCCTAGATTTAATATAAGGGAGTTAGATGACTTATAAGATTTCCTTAAATCCTGTCATTTTGTGGTCTTGAAATTGTCCTCCTACTTTTCCTTCTATATGAGTAAATGATGTAGGGGGTGAACTAGGCAAAATGCTTGAGGATGGCTACATTCTCTGACTCCTCCTTAGTTCTTCAAGGATGTGAAAGAAGCAAATGTTTCAGAAGTAAAAACACACGAATGCCAAAAAATTGATAGTCTTGGGAATAATACTGTACATGTCCAGAGATCAACATTTAATAAAAACAGAGAATAATAATAATAGCCTCTTCATTCACATAATACCCATAATAGTTTTCCTTGAGAGGTTTTCAGACATGTTACAATTACCTTCTTTATCTTTTTTCCTGAGATCATTTAAATTTTAAAAGAAAATTTAATTTGGCAATACGTTTCTGTTTGTGTGTGTGCGCACATGTGTGTGTGCGTGCGTACACTTGATATGTTTATGTATTTATCTTGTCCTTCAAATATAAAAAGACCTTCTCTTTAGCTATCCGAGTCCTATGATTTAGTATCACTTTTTAATGTGTCATACTGTTTTTCATAAAGGCAATAATCACCAATGTCTATAAGAAAATTCATCTAAAGATATTTTTGCCTAAATCTCCTAGTATTCAAAATACTCAAATTCCTAAATTCCTTCCCATCTGAATGCACACCCTTCCTAGCTTCTTTTCTTAGACATGTACTTTTTATGCTTCTTTATCCACAATTCCATTAAAAGTCTTATAATGGCTTCCTTTAGTCTCAAAACTAACCTCATGTTATATGGCATTGATGCCTTTTGGAAATAAAAATTATATCTTTCCATTTTTTTTTTTTTTTGAGGCAATTGGGGTTAAGTGACTTGCCCAGGGTCACACAGCCAGGAAATGTTGAGTGTCTGAGGTCACATTTGAACTCAGGTCCTCCTGATTTCAAGGCTGGTGCTCTATCCACTGTGCCACCTAGCTGCCTCATCTTTCCAATTCCTTTAGTGGTTGTGTGTGTAAGTCTCTGAGGCAGAAGGTACCTCACAGGACATTATTCTACCCTTTTTTTTTTTTTTGACTTGATTAGAGAATCCCTAAAGATCTCTATCAGGAAGGCCTCCAGTGAGGCCCAAGGCCATGGCCCCCAAAGCAGCCCATTCCACCTGTGATGAAATTGTTAGCTGCCCCATTGCTTATTAGTTTTATTCTTTGCTTTACCACAAATCCTGGTCCTTCGTCTCTGGACTTGTTCCTGTGATCTCTATCCTGTAGGCTTCCTCTCTGTATTTTCAGTCTTCTCCACAAATGACAGAGCTATCTCATGAGTCCTTTTTACAGTGTTCAAGGAGGAGGCAGTCTCAGCAAAGCACTTTTGTTCTGAGTGTAAGAAAATGTTTATCAGTGCTTTTACCCAGGTTGGCTTTATGAGATTCCTTTCTGTGTGTGTGATAACAAGGTTTTCCTGTTCAGATAAAATTATATATATTCTAGTATGATAATAGGTTTTTTAAAATGCCTGCAGCAGTTGGGAATAAAAATAAATTGACATGACAAACATTCTATATTAATTTTTTCTTAATGGTTTTATGTCTAACAGTTTTATGTGCTTTTTTAATCTTGATTCTGCAGACTGGAAAACGAGTCGGCAAGGTATTACATGCCTCCTTGCAGACTATTTTACAAAAAGAAGAAAATTTGGGACCCAAGAGACCAAAAGTTGGATTTCTGGGATAAATTATACTTCAACTAACTTGGTAGTCGTGACTTTAAAAAGAAAAGCAAATCTACAAAAATTTATATATATTTTTATTAGATAGGCTTGACCTTTGTAGCATTTGTATGTATAAAATTAAAAGTATATATTTTTGAGCTGTTTGGTATTGACTTTTTTTTAAATGTTGCAAGCAAAAGACTTAACGTTTAATAAAACATGCAATTTTGAGAGCTATGTCTGTTTTTACATTTGTCTTTCTTCATGTCCTACAAATGATGATTGCTGAAGGAGTGATTCCTGTGCCTCTCCTTTCTACAGGGGCCCTAGGTTTGTGCTGTTGAAAAGTAAATCTGAAATAACACATCATACATGAAGGTGCCTAGTACAAAGTTGGTGCTTAATAAATGTTTATTGACAGACTGACATTTCAAGAACATTTATTTGTGTTATGGAATCTCTTTCTCCACAACCTTAAAATTTTTGACTAAGTCCTTTTAGAACAGGACTTTTTATCCAATTTTAGGTTATGACCCCTTTGGCAGTCTAGTGAAATCTGTGGAGCCCTTCTCAAACTAATGTTTTTAAATGCATAAAATAAAATTAGGATTATAAAAGAAGCCATTTCTGTTGAGATGAAATTTTTGAAATATTTTTAAAAACAAGTTCATGGACAAAACCCTAGTTCTTTCAGATTCTACTTTCCATGGATCCTAAGAGATCAAGAATCAGCCCTTAAAATGATAAATGTCATTAAAAAGCCATGTTAACCCTGAAAGTTTTTAGTTTTTTTTTAACCAAGACATTAGGTTTCTACCAGACTCTTAGAAAACATTATAATAATTGTGTTTTATAAACTTTCTCTTTTCGTTTTATAATTTGTGGCATCTTATGATTTTATTAATTTTTCAAGTACTATTTTTTAAATTATGATTTTGTGTCGACTTTTATTTTCAAGTGTGATTCTACCCAGAGATATGAAGGTGGGGAGGAAAGAGCAGCTAGTAGCTGTTTAATTTCTTGAAGTCTCTTCTATTTAAAAGATTCTATTCAAAACTAGGTTACCAAAACTTTTATATTCAAAACCTGATGTTTGAGGGGAAAAAATACTAATCATGGGAGAGAGATGTGATTCACCTATGCTATTCGCACTCCATATAGACATACAAAATAAGAAGTTAGCAATTTGTCACCCAATGAAATGGGTGACACCTTGAGTTGAGGCCCTGGCTAAGGAATCTGGTGGCCCTGTGGCAGCCTGGCGCTCAGATCTGTTACTCCCCTAATGAACAGAGCTTTGAGAACACAGCACTTGTTTGGCTGTGATCTGAAACCTGCCTGGATTCTGGTCCTAGCTCCCACTGGCTAGCTGCCTGTTAAGTTTCGGGCGGTCTGGATCTATTTTCTGTCTTAAAAATAGACTATTATACCTGTAGGGGAGTGTATTCTTTTTGTGCTCTGACAAACACTACATAATGATGTTCATTTGATAAGGTAGAAGTTGACCTCTTTCTCAGTGTCTTCAGTTGTGTTAATGCGGACTTCCGGTTAAGATGGCGGAGAGGAGGCTCACAGCTGCATAAGCTCCACGCTTTCTCTCACTATCCATTTCATTACAAGCCTCTGAATCAATGCTTGACTGAAAAAAACCCACAAATAGTTACCAAGAGAAGCCATCCTTGAGATCTGCCAAGAAAGGTCTGTCTTTACTGGAGGGCTGGGGCGGTTTTAGATCGGGCGCAGGCTGAGGGCAGCGGCAGTGAGAGCACGGGAGCAGACTGGAGAGGGGGTGGGGAGTGATCGTAGCTGTCTCTGCGGGGAGAGCTTCGCTACAGGTTTGGATACTTTGCTCCGGCAGCAAGTCAACAGCCCAGCAGAGAAGCTAAAAACACCAGGGCTGAAGAATACAACCCCAAACAGCTGGAGTCTCTCGGGACCTGGCCGTCTCCCTCTTCCCCCCCCTCAGTGACTCAGCACGCTTTGGGATCTCAGAGCGCAGGCGCAGCACAGTCCTGCTAGTGCCTCACTGCTGCCCCCTGCAGTCTGTAGAGGAAGCTCGATAACATACCCAACCCCTCCCCCAAAGAAAGACTCCAGTTTTTTCTGTTTTTCTTTGGTAGTTTGTCTCTGAATAATAGACAGAATGAGCAAGAAGCTGAAGAGGACTTTAACCCTTGACAGCTTCTACACAGATAGAGAGCAGACTCTAAATCCTGAGGAGACTAAAAACAGGCAGTCCCCAGGTGAATCCCCAAAGGAGGAGATTGTCTGCTCCTCAGCACAGATGAACCTCATAGAAGTGATTAAAAAGGCTCTCACAAGGGAGCTAGAAGAAAAATGGGGAAAGCAGAGTGAGGCTTGGGAAAAGGAGAGGGAGGCTTGGCAAAAGAGCCTGGAGAAAGTTAAAGAGAGAGTGGATAAAGAAGTAAAATCCTTGAAAAATAGGATTAGTGAACTGGAAACAGAAAACAGCTCTCTAAAAAACAAAATTGGCAAAATGGAAAAAAATTCCACAGAACAAAAGAACTCAATTGGACAATTAGAAAAAGATTTTTAAAAAGTGAGTGAAGAGAATACTTCACTGAAAATCAGAATTGAACAAGTGGAATTGAATGACTCGAGGAGACAAGAAGAATCAGTCAAGCAAACCCAAAAAAATCAAACAATGGAGAAAAATGTGAAATACCTTCTGGGGAAGACAACAGACCTGGAAAACAGATCCAGGAGAGACAATCTGAGAATCATTGGACTCCCAAAAAAACATGATGAAAAAAAGAGCCTGGACACTGTCTTCCAGGAAATTATCAAAGAGAACTGCCCAGAAGTCATAGGAACAGAGGAAAAAATAAACATTGAAAGGATTCATCGATCACCCACTGAAAGGGATCCTAAAATCAAAACACCAAGGAATATAGTGGCCAAATGCCAGAACCCTCAGATGAAAGAAAAAATATTGCAAGCGGCTAGAAAAACCCAATTCAAGTATCAAGGAGCCACAATAAGGATCACCCAGGATCTGGCAGCATCCACATTAAAAGATCGAAGGGCCTGGAATATGATATTCCGAAAGGCTAAGGAACTTGGTATGCAACCAAAAATAACTTACCCAGCGAGAATGAGCATCTTTTTCCAGGAAGAAGATGGACATTCAACGAAGTAAGCGAATTTCATCTATTTCTGATGAAAAAGCCAGAACTTAACAAAAAGTTTGATCTACAATATAGAACTCAAGAGAAATCTAAAAAGGTAAAGATTAATCTTGGAACTATATTTTGACTATATAGATGTATAAAGAATACATGTATACCTTGTTCTAGAAATTGATGTGGAAAGGACATTGTACCAGAAAAAGGGTAAAGTGGGGGTAGTACATCTCATGAAGAGCATAGGAAACCTATTATATCTGAGAGAAAGAATGGAGGGGGATGAATATAGTGGGTATCTTACTGCCTTCAGAATTGGCTTTAAGTGAAAAATCTTAAGACATATTCAATCTATGGTGAAACTTCTCCCATCTCATTGAAAAGTGAGAAGGGAAAAGTGGAAAGGGAAGGAATAAGCTAAGCGGAAGGGAATACGGGAACTGGGAGGGAAAGGGTAAGATAGGGGGAGGAACTCTAAGGCGGGGGGAGGGACACTAAAAAGGGAGGGCTGTGAGAAGCAAGGGGTGCTCACAAGCTTAATACTTGGAAGGGGGGGAAAGGGGAAAGAAGGGAGGAAAGCATAAACCGGGGTTAACAAGATGGCAAGTAATACAGAATTGGTCATTCTAACCATAAACGTGAACGGGGTAAACTCCCCCATAAAGAGGAAGCGGTTAGCAGAATGGATTAAAAGCCAGAATCCTACAATATGTTGTTTACAGGAAACACACCTGAAGCGGGGAGATACATGCAGGTTAAAGGTAAAAGGTTGGAGCAAAATCTACTATGCTTCAGGTGAAGTCAAAAAAGCAGGGGTAGCCATCCTGATCTCAGATCAAGCTAAAGCAAAAATTGACCTAATTAAAAGAGATAAGGAAGGACACTATATCTTGCTAAAGGGTAGCATGGATAATGAAGCACTATCTATATTAAACATATATGCACCAAGTGGGGTAGCATCTAAATTCTTAAAAGAGAAACTAAGAGAGCTGCAAGAAGAAATAGACAGTAAAACTATAATAGTGGGAGATCTTAACCTTGCACTCTCAGTTGTGTTAATGCAGGATTAGTGACATTTTGTATTGTTTGGTTGCCTAGCTTTTAAAAGCTAATTTCACTAGATCTTTTTGAGGCCATAAAATATTCTCAGATGTCTTAGGATGTAAATTTGGATTCTTCTACAATTATCCTCTAACTAGACAAACTGTAGCAGAGAGCCACAATCGCCCCTAACCAGCTAACTCACTGCCACAAAGGACAGAAAACACAGATGTTCTGGTCTTATTCAGAACAGCACGTCATTTAAGTCAGAGGAACAGTCATCAAAACAAAACCATTCCATCAGCAGGAAGCTGAGGCTCTCCACAGGGAGATGTGAGTGCAGGATCATTGCTTTAGAGAGACAAGGAAGCTTAGAGGTCATTGAATCAATCTTCTTTCTCCTCCTTCCTTTCACAGATAAAAGAGCATTCTAGAGATAAATAAATGAGGTGTCCAAAATCACGTAGCTAATTAGGTCTGATAAGTGTCCCAAGCCACGTCTTCTGAGTGCTGTGTTCACTTAAAACATATACCACCTTTCACCAGTATATGAAAAAATATCTACTTTATGCCAAGATAAGGTCGAAATGGGTTCCTGATTTAGAGAGTGATCCCATAAGCAAATCAGAAGAATAAAGAATAGTCTGTCGCTCAGATCTGTGGAGAAGGACTTTGTGGCCAAAGAAGAACTAGAGTACATTATGAAATGCAAAATGGATAATTTTGATTATATTAGAGTTTTTGCATAAACAAAACCTCAAATTATAAGAATACAAGCCATTCTCCATTTGATAAATGGTCAAGATATTAAAACCATTTCTAGTTACATGAAAAGCTGCTCTAAATCACTATTGACCAGAGAAATGCAAATTAAAACAACTCTGTGGTATCACTACATACCTATCAGATTGGCTAAGATGACAGGAAAAGGTTATGAATGTTGGAGTGGATGTGGGAAAACTGGGACACTGATACATTGTTGGTGGAACTGTGAACAGATCCAACCATTCTGGAGAGCAATTTGAAACTATGTTCAGCAAGTTATCAAGCTGTGCATTCCCTTTGACCCAGCAGTGTTTCTCTTGGGTTTATATTCCAAAGAGATAATAAAGATCTTTAGGAAAAGGACCCACATGTGCAAAAGTTTTTGTGACAACTCTCTTTGCAGTGGCAAGAAACTGGAAACTGAATGGATGCCCATCAGTTGGAAAATGGCTGAATAACTTGTGATATATGAATATTATGGAATTTTATTCTGTAAGAAATGATTAACAGGAAGATTTCAGAAAAGCTTAGGAAAATTGATGCTGAGTGAAGTGAGTTAGAACCAAAAGAATATTGTACACCGCAGTAAGAAAATTATACAATGATCAATTCTGATGGACGTGGCTCTTTTCAACAATGAAGTGATTCGGACCAATTTCAATAGATTTGTGATGGAGAAAGTCATCTGCATTCAGAGAGCGGACTTCTGGGAACTGAGTATGAGTCACAACATAGTATTTTCACCTTTTTTTGTTTGCTTTTTTTTTCCCTTTTGGATCTGATTTTTCTTGTGCAGCATGATAAATGCAGAAAAAATGTATAGAAGAATTTTACATATTTAGCATATATTGGATTACTTGCTCTCTAGGAGAGGGAGAAAATTTTGGAACTCAAGATTTTGCAAAAATGAATGTTGAAAACTATCTTTGCATTTATTTTGAAAATAAAAAGCTATTATTTAAAAGAAAGAAAATGTTTACCAAACAAAATGCAAAGCAGTTTAAGGAGGGAGGGCTTTTTAGCACCTGGGAGAAGTCCAAGGCATGATTTTGTGTAGAAAGAGCATAGGTTTAGAGATGGAAGGAATCTTTAAGGTTATCCTCATCCAATCCCACTATTTTACAAATGATGAAACAGGCCTAGGTTGATTTGGTGATTTGCCCGCAGGTATTAAGGGGCACAGCCAGGTTGTCTGACTCTAGTTAGATCACCAGTATGCTGCCTGTCTGCCCCCCCCCCCATTTTTTTCCCAAGAGAATTAAATGACATCACAAAATCAAACTTGCCCAGCCTTTTCATGGGAGGAGAAGCATTTATTGGAAATAAATAGATGGTTACTACAGCTCTTAAACAGACATAAAAGCTTTCAGGAAAAAAAAGACCCTGGAGGGGGCAGGAACCTTACTTTCAGCCAAAAGAATGGTTTTTTACAACCTTGTAAATAAGCATTTCACTGAGAAAACAATGAAATATCAGCCATATGCAATAGTAAATAGCTCTGGAGGGAAGTAATGTTGAACAATAAGTTGTCTTCATTATTTCCATAGATCTTTGATTTCACAAAATATGACAGTCTTCCATAAACTTAACAAAACAATAGTTTATCCAGGGGATTAATAGCAGCTTTTTTTTGTTTGTTTTTGTACAGATGAAAACATTCTTCATTATTAGGTGCAGGTAGACAACTAAATGAATTTCATTAGTTTTCAAATCCAGATCCTTACAACTACCCCTGACTGGTGATCAGTTCATTTAAACTCAGTCCCTGAAAATGCAACCTCACATTGGAATCATCCTTGTAAACTCAGCCGTGTGAGCTTGTTGCTAGGCAGTGACTGGGATAATCAGAGGTGTCAAACTCACAGAGCACCCATGTGGCCCTCAACACCCCCAAGTGAATCAGGACTAGATTAAAATTGGGAAATACATAAAAAATAATAAAACAGAGATGTTACATTTAAACCGGGCAGCATGCTTACCATAAGGTACCTTGTATGCAGATTGTCCTGTTTCTAATTGAGTTTAGTACCGCTAGCCTATGTAGATGCTTTATTGTGTCTGACACTTGCCAAGTTATGAAAATACCATTAAAATTTTTTAAGTGATTAAAAACACATGGAAACAAGGCATTGAGTAAAATGAAATGAATTCACAGAAGTTTAGCACTGGAGGAACCTTTATAAATCATGCTCCAAGTGTCCCTCCTTTCCCAAATTCCAAACGTACAACCCATCTAGGAAGTGACTGAGCTGAGACTGACTTCTGGCTTCTGATGTCACTTCTCAGAACTTCCAACAGTACTCCATTGTCCTTTGTTTTGCCTTATATTAAAGCTGCATTTTTTTGCATTTTCTGTCCAGATTTACATGATGATGAGTAGTAGTTTCGACAGGCAGTGGAGAGTTTAGAGGAGCCGGATGGAGGAAGGGATTGGGTTTTTGTTTTTATTTTTTTTTTAAAAAGTAAAGAGTTTAGAAGTAAAAGGTTTGTGAACTCACAAAAGTTGTCCTAAGCGAATTGAGAAATACTGTGCTCTTAACTAAAATAAAGCTAGTGTAACAATTTCTTCTGTTTGAATTTCTGGTCCAAACCCTCTTTGTGAAAGGGATTTATGGGAAGTCAGTAAAGTGATCATTCCAGCAAAAATTCATTTTTCCGTCCAGTTTCATTTTCCCATTCTATACCCAGCATAGTGGAGTTTGTGCATTTACACGAGGATTTTATGGCTTTCTTCCTTCCACAGCGTACTCTGCAGACCCCAGCTGATCAGGAAGATTTGTCCCTTTATCAATCCAGGCACCAGAAAGTCGAGTGACTTTTGAGGAGAATAAAAAAGTCAGATTTACCTTCATAGGTAAAGGTAGGAAATGTGTCTAAAAGCTGACGATTGTGTTACATCTTATTTTGCCGTGGATGGTACAGCTTAAAGGTCAGAGGGTCTGGATTCAGGTCCACCCCAGCTCTCTGTGTGGCCACGAACAAGTCAGCTTGGGCCCCAACCGACTTGCTCAGACTCCAAGGCGTCGGGTCCAGAATGGGGCAGGCGAGTCCCGCTGCCCGCCTTCCGGTCTTGTATCTAATTTGGTGTCCTGTAAGATAGCTAATGTTCATAACTTGCACTGGGAGATTTATAAAGAGGTTCATTTATAAGTCATCTCACTGGATCTTCACAATAATTCCGTCGGTGTTACTATTCCCATTTTATAGATGTGGAAACTAAGGCAGAGTAAAGTGGCTTGCCCAGGGTCACACTGCTACTAAGAGTCTGGTGCTGGATCCAAATTTGGGTCTTCCTGATTGGGCACCGCTTGATAAACTGGATACCACTCAGAGGAGGAATAAGGGGGGAGGGGGGGCAAAGGGCCTCGAGATCGAGCCATTGCAGCGCTGTTAGAGAAGAGGGGAAGAAAAAGCGGCAGGAAGAACCTCACGGAAGGATGTGACGGAGGGCGCTAGGTGGCGCAGTGGAGAGAGCACCAACGGGGGCAGCGGGGCGGTCACGTGGCAATGTCGCGGCGAGGATTGGGATCCCACAGCGCTAGGACGTCCAGCCCATTGGGCCCTTGCAGGAGGGCCCGACCGTGGGGATGTCGCACTTACTGGAAGGAAGTCCGGCTAAGAGGTCCGGCGTCCAGCGAAGCTGGATTATGGGTGCGCGTGCACACTGCGCACATGCACAGCACACACGTGCAACCCATGCGTGCGCGTGCACAACACACTGCACATGCATGCACAGCACACACGTGCAACCCATGCATGCGCGCGCACAGCACACTGCACATACATGCATGCACGACACACACGTGCAACCCATATACATGCACTCAGCAGCACTCTGAGGGCAGAGAGGAACCTCATTTTTGCCTTTGTTACCCTAGTGCGGCCAAGCGGCGCTCTGCATACAGAGGAACCTGTGCTCGTTGAGGACCCCACGGGCCAATGTGTGATTTTAAAGCTTGGACTGTGTGTGCCGCTTGGCTGACAGCAGAGGAAGATTAAGTAGTGAGGTTTGCATCCGCGTGCACACGCCAAGCTTCTGTCATTTCCCCTGCACTGAGGCTCCAGGGCAGACTTTTGGAAAGTTACGAAAGGCCAACCTTAAAATGTGTCTTTGCCTCCAAAGTAGAAAAACGAGAGAACTCTTTAACAGGAAGAGTGTGTGTGCTATGTGTGTGTGTGTGTGGTTGTGTCTGAGTCTGTGCTATGCGCGTGATGTGTGTCCGAATGTGTGTGTGTGTGTGAGTGCGTGTGTGTGCGTGCGCGCTCGCCGGGGCTGTGGGGCGGAAGGATTTCTGCGGAGGCGCCGACAGCCTCATTTTTACCAGGCCATCATTGGCCCTCATCCCTGAGGGCGGGAAGAAACCGGAAGCTGCCGGCTCTGAGTCAGCCGCCCTCTTGGGCAGCTGTTCGCTCTCGGCTCCCTTGGCCTCCGGACAACAAAGACGTGGCAGGCCTGTGAAGGAGAAGCTTTCCACGTGCCCCAAAGGTGCCAAGAACGCCTCCAAGAAAAGTCGGAGGATGCCCGCGGGCGCCTCTGCAGAGAGGAGGAGCCCACATGCCCTCCTCCCAACCCCGCCAGAAGGTTTGAGGGCCTTTTTGGAAGGCCTGTGTTCAGACGGCGCGGGTCCCCATTTACGGAGGCCGGCTGGCCCACCGAGGCCCGCCCCAAAGTTCCCTCATCCCCGGGTAGCCAGCCGGCTGCCATACCCTGCAGTGGGGGGGCATTGTGTCGCCCCCTAAAGAGCCAGGCAGACCTGGAGCCAAGTCCTGCCTCGGACAAATACTGTCTGGGTGACCCTAGCCAGTCCCTTAACCCTGAGACCTCCAGGTTGCTCCCTGACACGGCCCGCTGCAGAGATGGCCCTGAGCCCTCACATAAGCATTTCCTTCGGCCCTGTCCCTCCCACCGCACCCCGCGGTGCCCGTGGGCGCCATGGAGAACAAGCCCCGATCCTAACACCTTAGAGCCCTCTGCTACTCGAAGACAGCTGTCGTGCTGCGCCCTGCCCAGGTCTCACCCAGCTCCTGACAGAGATTCTCACAGACCGAGTCCTTGCACTCTCTTACCTGCGGCCTAAGTTCTCTCCCACTTCTCTCCCATCCTTCCTCAAAGTACGGCGCCCAGAACTGAACAGGCCTTGTCCTGCCTGGAGAAGGTCCATTTGACCTCAGATGTCATCCGGCAAAACACAAGGGAAACGTGAATGCATCCTTTCATTCACTAAGCAGGAACCCCCTAATGTGTGCAGGGCATTTTCCTAGGAACGGGACACAGATCAAACATGGTCTTGCCCCCAGCCCAGAGACCTGTGGGCCATTGTCTGCAGACTCCTGGTGTAGGAGATATAAACAATGATAATCATATTTCACACTATTATATGGTCAATGTGTAATTAAGGAACAAAATGAAGTATGAGGAAACCCAAGGGGAAGTGGTCCGTTTCTTCATGAAGAAATCTGGATGTGAGTTAGGTTTTAAACTGTAGCTGAGACTTGACATAGATGTGACCTAGAAGAGTTAGAACAGAAGCGGAAGCAGTTGTCTAAGTCCATACACTGCTGAGCTAATGCTGATCTGCACTGGTAGAGAAATTTCTCTTCAGGCTTCCCTGTATCTAGTCCAAAGTGAAGCATGGTTAGGAATTCAACATAAGGAAAGAAAGGAAAATTCACTGCACCAAGAACCTCCTGAGCCAAGGTAATGAGGCAGAAAAATGCTTGACTCATTTGAGGGCAAAGTATAGTTCAATTTATCTGGAATGTGAAGAAGAATAAAGGCTAGAAAAGTAGGAGAAAACCGGATCAAGAGAGTCTTGAATGTCAAACTACTTCTCCATGCTTTCTACAACATATTGTATGGATAATGTGACCAAGGAACAAGAAATGGAGATTGTCAGTCCAAAATAGCAGGTGAGAGGTTGGTGAAACAACCCAAATGAAGTCTCCGCTTCCTGTTCCTCCCTGAAGTCCTGCCACCCAGTGAATTTGCCAATTTCTCTTATCCATGTGATCACTTCTTTGACAAATGGAGAAGGAGGAGAAGTTGGAAGGAAAGGGAGAACTCAGTCCCCAGCTGGATGTCATATTGCAGCCCGATTTCCTTAGTTTAATGTCTACCTGAGTTTCTAAGATATTGATATTGCTGTCAAAGGACACGGCCATCTTCAATGATTCCTAATCTAAGAGGGAAGTTAGCTCCAAGGAAAAGAGACCTCCAGTTAGGCTGGGGTGAAATCGAGCAAATTACAGACAGACTGTTCATTATTGGTTAATGTCTGAGCATAACCATACCCACTAGACCACTTCTGAACCGGGAAAGAAACTTAACAAGAAAACAGCTTTATAAGCACAGGTGGAACTGTTAAATCCAAGGGTTCCTTTTGGCATTTCTGCTGTTACCTAGCCTTGGGTGGTATTAGATGGCTCTTGTTATCACTCGGTCCCTGTCCTGCATGCGAAACCCCATCCACCCACTTCCCATAACTTTATATTATGTTGACATACCTTTATTTAACTACTCCACAATTAATATATACTGATTGTTTCAAATTATTTACTACTACAAATTGGGGTCACAAACTACAGTTTAAGAAGCTGGGGTATATTATAACAGCAATATTTCTTTTCTTTTTTTGCTGAGGCAATTAGGGTTAAGTGACTTGCCCGGGGTCACACAGCTAGGAAGTGTTAAGTGTCTGAAACCAGATTTAAACTCCCATCCTCCTGACTTCAGAGCTGGTGCTCTATCCACTGCACCACCTAGCTGTCCCAGCAATATTTCTTGAAGAACAAATGTGATCAACTAAGTTATTATGAGTATTAGAAATATTTAAATAAACTACAAAGGATCTATGAAGGAAGATGCTATCTACCTTCAGAGAAAGAACTGATAAATAGAAGTATGTATAATATAATTTCACACACATGTATATGTGTGTGAGAGAGAATGAGTGTGTATCTATCTATCTAATCTATATTAAATATTGGCTTTCTTGTGTGAAGTTGGGAGAGAGGAAGGGAAGCAACTTAGATTTAATATTTAAATATAAATATTTAATAAATTTAATTAGTAATATATAATCATGCAATAATACATCTAATAAAATAATAAATAAAATTTAAAAGTAAACAACAAAAATAAACTAAATTAAATTTAAACATTTAAAAAATAATTTTAAAAAAATTCTGTTGACTGACTTAGCAAATGAAGAAAGTGAGACTCTAAAGAGAAAAAGTGACTTGACACAGCCACGCAGCTAGTAAGTAGCAAAGGTGGAATTTGGGCCAAGATCCTCCAATGCCATCACTGGTCTTGGCACTCCACTACACCATGAGGTTTTTTCTTCCATGCCTCTTTCCATATGATGTCTGAATGAGTCTCAAATGGAATGAAATGGGATAGGAATAGGAATGTGGAAATTTCTAAAAGAAAATAGATTGTCAGCATGTCCCCTTTTCCCAGGAACACAAGTTTCCCAGTTCTCAGAGAGCAGGCTGCCTGATCTGAAGCAAAACCAGAAAGGCAAACCATCCTTTGTGGGGTATTTATTCAACCCGCCCATAACGTGATTTGAGCTTCCAGTATGGGCACTCTCTAAGCACCTTAGAATTTGGGCAGGAAAGAAAAAAAAAAGGCAAAGGGGGGAGGAATATCTCTTGCCATGTGGGTGTCCAGAATTCCAGGAAATAAGACACAGAGACTGTTGTGCAATCTCCAGGCCTGACCCCAGGCAGTCAGAGCCAAGCAACGAAGCATTCTGTCTATTTGGAGACCCAACCCATGGATATAAATAATCACAGGAGCCAAGAGCTAAAGCTGGAAGAGACTCCAGAGGCCCTGTAGTCTGCCCGCTTTTTAGAAATGAGGAAACTGAGATACAAGGAAGGGAAGCACCTTATCGAGGGGCACAGCTAGAATGTGAATCCGTGTCTTCTTGACCCCACGTTCAACACTATTCACTATACCCACATGTATACATCGACTTCCTACGTATGACCAAATGGAAGAACCAAGTGTTACAGAGACAGATACTGGTGACTAGGAAGTGGTCAGCAAGGGACCCACGCCATAACAGGCTTGTAGACCAATGGAGGGTTTTTCACTTACTGTTTCCAGGAGTGTAAGGATTGGTGGAGAGGTCTTGTGAAGCCCTGAAATGCAAAACTGGTGTGAGCACAGATCAGGGGCATTCACACACTTCTTCAAGTAGTCCCTGTCTCTGGGAGAGAATGGAAAGGCACATTCAGGTTGGGAGATGATGACTCCAAGAGAAACACTTTTTGGGCATTGAGAGTATACACAAAGCACCGAAGTGCCATGTAACCAAGGCACAAAGGCCAAGAATCTGACACCTAACTATGTCCTTCTCTCTCTCTCTCTCTCTCTCTCTCTCTCTCTCTCTCTCTCTCTCTCTCTCACACACACACACACACACACACACACACACACACACACTTATGTGACTGTCTTCTCCATTCCTTTAGGAATCTATTTGAGGAAGGGTTCAGGCCAGCCAGTTTTTGCTTCTCTTCCAATTCTGGTTCTGACTTTCTGGACTTTGCCATCAAGACCCTGTACCAGGAACTTGTCTCTTCCCCTGGGAAGCAGCTTTTCAGCTTCCCTTTTTTATGCGGTCTTCCTTCATTAGAATGCAAGCTCACTGAGGGCAGGGACTATCTGTTTGTATTTGTAACCCTGGGTGTTCATGACAGGGCTTGATACACAGCAAGTGATTAATAAATGCCTTTTTATTTATTGACTTGGTTGCTGTGTGGTGCTGATGGGAATGCTAAAATCAGCTTATTCTATTCAATTTTCAGGAAATGTTAAAAGGAGCCCATCCTGCAATTATAGACCATAATCAAGTACACAAAAGGGTAAAAAAGGAAGCTAGTTCTCTCAGACTATCCAGTTTGTATAGAATGTTGTGAGTTCTGGCTCTTCCTTGATCCCACCTTTATCTCCTCAAATCTCTCCCTGACTCCTCCCCTTACTCCCTAGATCCTGCCTCTGCTCCCCTGAAATTTTAAAAGTTGTGTTTTCTGAAATGCAAGTGGCTCATTCAGTCTGACTATTTGCTTAAGCAGTGTGCTCCACATGTAAAGTAAAATAGCAAACTTTTGTAAGTTGTGATGTATTCCTATGACACAACTTCTTTATGTCATGAACCGAATCTCTATTATACTATTTTTATAACTTTTTTACAATTATGCTCTCCCAAATCTATTCCATATGACCACTTCTAGTACTTTATTATTTATTTTTTACCACTTCAGTGCCACAAAAAGATGGGTGGATTTGGAGTAAAAGGATCTGGGTCCAAATTCTAGCTTTTATTTACTATTGTGTGATCTTTGGGGCTTCACTTCCTCATCTGTAAAATGGGACCAGAGGTAAAACAGACTACATGGCTTCTCTTGTTCCTTCAAGCCATGCTTCTTGCCTTTCTCCGTTTGTCCAGTGCTTTGCTCAGTGTCTGACACACAGTAAACACTTAGAAATACTTGTTCCCTGATTTAGCCCTATGATCTACTTAGCAAGACAAATGTGATGGAATAGATTCATTTTCCATTTTTTCACACTGGCCTCCGGTACAGAAAAGCTTATGGGGGGAGGGGAGGGAGAGAAGAGAAATGTTCTAATTTTCTACCAATGTTGGACAGCTTAGGCGGTAATATACATAACCATATGGCACAGTATGTATATAACCCAGACGTCCTCCTTTCCTGACTCAGCACAGCCCCCAAATCATCGGGGGATCACCTTGCCTCACTCCATCCCTAAGGGTCTCCAGTTCTCCTGGTCTACACCCCCAACAAAATGACAGATGTGTTTGCAAGTCAGAGGAACAAGGGAGGCTCTGGAAGAAGGGACCCTTCTCCAGGTAGCTCCACAGGATTATGCATTTAGGGACACCTCTTCCCAAAAACTGGTGGAAGCAAGCATTCTGGATAGGCCCTCATCTGGCTCCTTCCGCTTATGGCTCCTCCCTCCCCAGTGTCCAGCGCTGCTTTCCTCACAGACTCTCCCCAGTCCTCTGGCCATATGCCCAATATAGAGCCCAGTGCTGCGTGCACATCCTTGTCATTTCTCCATGTTCTGTGGCCTTGGTTCTGCAGCACATGGTAGAAGCCCCTTCCCGCGGCCCTTGGCAAAGGCCTAAGGTCAATATGTGGATGGACCAGTGTCCTGGGCCTGGGGGTCCCAGAACCGCAGAGTTAGAGTCGGACCCTGAGGGTCTAGTTTTATATGAAGAGCTCAGTGGTCATTCTCTTTGGCAGAACGGAGGTTTATTCAAGGGAAGAGGTGACAGACTATGCTGCAGGGGCCAAGAGGAAGGAGAGTTGGGGGAGGTCTGCGGTGGGACTCACAAGGACCCAGGAAGAAGAGGGGGTAGCCTGAAAGGTTAGTCATGAAGAGGAGAAAGAGTGGGCCAGGAGAGGGGGGAGGCTTAGGAGAGATGCCCCAGGGAATAATCTTTTTCAAAGCTTCAGGTTCTCTTTGCCAACCACCCCCACCCAGGACCTCATCACTGCCTCCCACTGATTCTGAAGTTCCTGAGAGAGACCTTCCATACCCTTCTTTCTTTGGTAAAGATTACCATTGGTATCATTCTTCATTCTAAAGAATATAGGTTCTTTTTCCTTCTCTTTAGCATTATTTACTTGTTTATTTAATATTCTATTACATGTAAAAATGGACTCTATTATGGGATAATAGTGGTCAAAGGAACCCATCTCATCTTATTGAAGTCTAAACCACTACCTGCTAAAGATGGGAGATAAAGTTCTCAGTAATTAAATGGTGCTCCTCCTAGTTTTCTGAAGACTAAACAGTAAGTCTTAGAGATCTAATCCAGCTGTACAGAATGTCTTCTAACCTAAAATCTGCTAGATGACATCCATACTTGGCAATGTAGCAACTTCAAGAACATTCTCTCCACTCAAAGAATTCATCTAGGGAAGAAATAGCAACCTTTTTAATTGAAAACAGCCTGCAAATGTGGAGAGTTGAAATTGACAAAAGTAGGAAGGGAACGGGAATGGAAATAAGCATTTATTAGGTACTTACTACGTACCAGACACTATGCTATGGCTTTACAAATATACTCTTATTTGATCCTCACAACAACCCTGAGAGATATACATTATTATTATTGCCATTTTACAGTTGAGGCAGACACAGGTTAAAGTGACTTGCCCTAGGTCACCCAGATAGTAAGAGGGAGAAGGGGAAAAATACTTTGTCCAGTTTGATAATATTTTGAGACAAGAAATAAACTGAGTAGTTAAAGTAGAGGTAAGAAATTTTCAGACGCCGTGTGAATTGCAGGACCTGGAAAGACCCCTCCTATTCCTAGAATTCTTCCTTTCTGCAAGTCTCTATCAATCAGGCAATCTATTAGCATTTATGATACAAAGAAAAAAGTGAAGTGAATCCCAGTCCTTGAGAAGCACCCAGAGTTATATACAAAATGGGTACAAGATGGCTTTGGGAGGGAGATCTTAGCCAATGGTTATTAAAAAGTGCTTCCTTTAGAAGGTGATGCTTGAGCTGAGCCTTGAAAAGGACTCTGAGATGCAAAACCGAGAAAGCTGCACATTCCAAAAATAGGGGACAGCCACAGGAGAGTACCCTAAAGGAGAAATAGTTAACAGTAGAAGTAAGGCTAGCTTGGATGGTCTACCATGTGTGGAAGCTGGGAAGGGGTTTAAATGACAAACAGAGCAGATCTGATCCTAGTGGTAATAGGGAGTCATAGAAGTTTATTGAGTAGGAGAATGACATGATCAGACTTGTGCTTTAGGGAGATCACTGACTGGAAAGAGAAGAGACTTGAGGCTATAGCAGGGGTCCAAGAGTCTACCTGGTAGAGACTTATTTGAATATGACTAACCTAGGTGAATCAACAAAAGTGGTAGCACTACCTCTAGAAAATAACTGCTAAAGTGTATGTGGTTCTTTTGTGTACCTTTAAACTTTAATGATACATTGTAGATGTGTGGGAATAATCTGTGAATTATATCTAATAGCAAACTTCCTGAAGTTAACCATCCACAGCACAGAATTATTTTAGATAGTCATATTTAAATATAGTTTTGGATCTGATACATTATCTATCTTCTGGATACTTCCTCCATAGATTAGTGAGAAATGTATCAAGTTGTACTTCGTGTTTATTTTACTATTCTAAACCGCATATCACTTTTTAATATAGATTGAATAGGAACAAATGCTATGTTTTGCTGTTTTGATAGAGTTGTTTTATTTTATTTTAATAAATGACTCCAGTGGAACTAGGATATGGCTACTCCTTTCGGTAGTATTGATCGACAACTATCCATTTCTTCTTGCTTTGTGCAATGATTGATCATGGTCTTCAGTCAGTCTTTGATAAAGGATATACACAAAGGGCTAAAGACCTTCCTCGGAGCCATTTAATACTCATAAATGTCAATGAAACACTCAGGCTCATCCATTTCCTTCTTTGCTCATGCTACAGGACTTATCCTCTGGTCTTTTGTAATCATTCATGTCTTGGATGATTCCTTTCAAATCACCTTTGGTAATATACTGCAGCCTATTTGCCCTCCCAGTGCTATCTAGTTGCTTCTGAGGGTGGCCCAAGGGCCACAGAACACTGGGTTTGGAGAGGGGAAGAGCAGACCCTCAGATGCTAATTGGCTGTATGGTGCTGAGCAAGACCGATGACCTTTATCAGCCTGGGTTTCTTCCTCTCTAAGCTCATGTTAGCAGTTAAAGGAGTGTATATATGCTAGCACTTATTATTCCGAGACCGTATCATTCCAGAATTGGCAGCTATAAAAGATCCAAACCCTTGGTGTTTATGATGGCAGGGAGAATGGCTGACCAGAGATGGTTACTTTGAAAAACAGGTAAACTGTGTGCTAGAGGTGGTGACTGGTGGAGCTGAAGTCCTCCCTGGTTTGGGGAACATTTGCCCTTCCGTATCTCAGAATTCAAGAGTGGGAAGGGACTCTTAAACGTCATCAAGTTCAGTTCTCCCATTTTACAGAGGAGCCAAGAGAAGGGAAATGACTCGTTCAGGCTTGTGTAGCCTGTCAGGAGCAGAAACAAGATTCCCAAGGTCCCGGATTCCTGATTCAGGACTCCCACTCTGCCAGGCTGCCATGACGAACCAAGCCACGGAAGCTGTGGAGATCACAGTGGGAGTAACTGCCTCCATGAGGACTTTAGGAGAAAAGCAGAGCCTCCTTCCCTTGGGGTCTCAGCCAGGGGGATGTATCGGATTGGCTAAGGGTCCCTCGGGAAGGCACAATCTTCCCAACCCCAGCAGATGGGATGAAGTTCGTTTGCATGAGGCAGTTTAGTGAACTTGGGCAAGCCAGGATCCTTGGTCACCCCAATGTGCTCTGCTGAGCTCTTAAACCTGGACAGCTCTAGCTCAGGAAAGCTCTCCACAGCAAAGGAAGCTTCCTTGTCCTTTGGAGCTCCTGGAATTGATTGGTTTTGTTCTCCTTCTGTCCTAGAAACACAAGGGGAATATCTGATCCAATAATGAATTCTTCTTTAGCCCAAAGGCCCCACCTAAGGAATCCCGTGCAAAATTCCACACAACTGAACAAAAATTAGATCTCCAATTTCTCCCTAGACAGCCTTAATCAAGACTCTCTTTAAGAGATTTCTAAGACAGAGGATATGTGGCGGGACTTTGGGACCATTTATTTCCCTTAATGACACTATAATTTGCTTCCATTACATTTTGAACATTTCATTCAAAGGGGCAATTTGGGTTCAATGTCAGGACTTCTTGACAACTAGAACTGCCCAAAAATGAGCTGGACTACATCAAGGGGTAAGGGGCTCTTCTCTCATTGGAGGTCTTTAAGGAGAAGTTGGATGATCATATGTCAGATGTTAAGAGATGGAATTCCTTTCATGTAAGGATTGAGGTCCTGTCCAGCTCTCAAATTCTGTGGTAATTTTGCAGAGCAAAAAAAGTGCTTTTGTAACTTGTCATTTTGATAAAGAACAATTGGTAAATCAATAAAAATAGCTTCTGATTATACTGAAAACAAATTATAGTACTTATTTGATGTTTTTTAATGATGATCTCAATAGCTGTCAAAAAAAAAAAACAATCAAATAAATATATCCTCTGGCCTAGCAATTCTAACTCTGCCATTACATGGACCATATTTGATCTTGAGGTCTTTTGAAATCTGATCTCTTTGGCTCATTTCCACCCAAGTTTCTCCCTTGGCAACCTCAGAATTTGGACCATATCAAACTTTCTAGAAATATGGGCAAAAAGGACCTTTGGCACCCAGTTAAGTATAATTCAAGCTCTTGGATGGTTTTTAATCTCACATCGGAGAAAGAGGACAAAAGCAAGCAAACAAATCCCACAAAATATTCACAATAGCCATAAAGAATCACTATATTTCTCTCTTCCTTCTATGCTACAAGATCTGTGTTGTTTTCTATTACACCCTCTAGCCCCAATAGAGCAATATTCATCTATGAATAAATATGAATAAAAAATGCCTACAACACTAGCCTGTGGTTTGAACTTTCCCAGGAGAGGAATTAGTTTGTGGTGAACTGGAAGTCAATCAATCAACATTTTTTAAAGTACCTGTTATGAACCAACCGCTGGACTAAGCACTAAAGATACAAATAAAAATTTCAGAAGACATTCCCTGCTCTTAAGAAGTTCACAATCTAATGGAGGAGCTAACAAGCAAAAGAATACATGTTTATAAATAAGTCATATACAGAATAAATAGGAAATAATTACCAGAGGGAAGGCATTAGAATCAACCGGGTTTGTGTGAGAAATGGATGGGCATTTGTTTGGTTTCCCAATTATAAAAATTAAATTGGAGAAATGAAACTTAAATTAGAAAACAAAAACTCAGAAAGATATCACAGAATAAGCAAGGATGTATTTTATCTTTCCCCCAAAAATGTAAGCTGGGCATGGGGATAGGGATTGATTTTTGTGATCAGGGCTGGTGGGTTGAGATTTGAAAAGAGAATTTTACTCTTTGCCCTTAACCCTCCTCTGTTAGCTTTCCTCTTCTAAAATGGAAGCTTCTTTGGGGAAGGGACTGGCTATATAATGAGGGGTGGAAATTCATGTAATGTCCAAATAATGGGGTATCAGGAGAGGTTCTTGTGCTGCCTTTGGAGTTCAAAGGTGTCTCTATTAACCAGGCACCCATTCTTGCAAGAATGTAAAAGAAACCTTTCCTGCATTCATTAGTCAGTTAAGTTCTTGGTAAGATGTTTTATTTCTTACAAATGGAGGCTCTTTTGGGATCCAGACATTATGAGTTGGCGGTGGCCCCTGTTGAAGCACAAGGAGACGCGTCCTATTGGTTTCAGTGGTCTTGTGGGACGTCCCACTCATAGACTGTACAAGATCCCAGTACCACCTTGTTGGTAATAAGATCACTGATGAATCCAAGAAATCAGGAAGGGAAATAGAATAGCAGCCAGAACTGAGCATAGAACTCAGATTATCTAGTATTGCCTTTGGTGGCTGAGGGCATCTTACTGGGCCTGAGGTGTCAGAGAGGTTGGTAAATTGGGGAATTTAATGGTGCCATGGAGTGCAACTCCTGGGACATATCTCTCTTATAGTCCTGGAAGAGAGGGGATCTATCTATCTAGAGTCAAGTAAATATTAGTGATCTGGGATCACTCGAGTGTTGAGATTTCCAAGCTGCTGTGCAGGAAGGATCTGCACTAGAGATGTTTGCAAGAAACTCTAGTAAAGAAGTAGTAAAGAAGTGGAATTCTGGAAGAGAAGAAGTTCTTCTCTAGGAAGTAGGGAAAGAACTACTAGGCAGAAAGAAAAGAAATTTAAAAGCAGTTTGTGTTTGTGCGAATTTGTGTTTTACAGTACCTATTATGTTTCTCTGCATCACCTCAATTACAAAGGAAAAGATCTGATCATTTTAAGATTTAAAACCACTTTTTGGTAACTCCATAAGTCTCTGTCTGTCAGGCATTTTGATGCAAATTAACCTGAATTTTGCTTAAGCCTTCAAGCTCCTCTTCCTAGAGGGGACTGGGAATGACCAGGGCTTCTACGAGTGGACTTATGTCCAGTCCAACCTCTCCAAAGAATGGGCTCCCCAAAAACCCATGCTCTGGAATCAGCTTCAGTTTCTCTCTAGATAGATTCCTACATCCCCTAACCCTTCCCCACCATTCTCAAAACTCTTCCTTAGGGACTCTGGATTCTGTAAAAGGGTGTGGTCTATCTCCACATGGCTTGGAGAAATCTAGAGAAATCCACTTTACACATTAAAATCTTTCCCCCTTCCCTATTCAGCAGTCCACATGGGTTTAGGAAAGAGTACAAAATTTAAGTGGGGGGAGAGATAGGAGCCATTGCCATTTTGCTCCTAGGGCTTGTGTCTCCATCTCAGGTCTCAGATAGATTATTATCATTTCAAAGATTTCAAGGAGTCTAATTTTTATGGGGGAAGAGGAGTTTTCTTCCAAAAACATGACCTAAATTTCTATGTGTGTTTAAATTTAAATGATATATGATAGAATTACTTTCAAATGATGCATTTGGTATTAAGATTTGAGAAATATGTGTACATTAATATTGAAGCATTGTGACTAAAATTTAAATTTGTATTTGATTTTTTTTTAAAGGGCATTAAAACAATTCTTTAGTAATTTACCTAAAGAGGTCATAGGTTTGTATCTCCTAATTAGATAAAATATATTTAGGGTACTCTGTTGCTTTCTAAATTGTATATTGAGCAATTTGTAAAAGTTATATGAGCTATGCTTTAAAATTTTGTCATCTCTGCTGGACATATGGTATAAGTTTTGTAAAATTTAGTCTAAAGTTATTTAGCTATTACCTATATTATGAATATTAAGGTTTGTCTTGCATTCTCCCTTTAGCAAAGAAATATACTTCAAGGGTAGAATTTTTAAAATTTTATATAAAGTTTAAAAAAGGTGGCTTTAAAAATAAGGGGCAAGAAAGAATGGTTGGAAAAGCAATTGATAAGAATAAAAGGAGAAAGGGGCAGCTAGGTGGCACAGTGGATAGAGCACCAGCCCTGAAGTCAGGAAGACCTGAGTTTAAATTTGACCTCAGACACTTAACACTTCCTAGGGGTGTGATCCTGGGCAAGTCACTTAACCCCAATTGCCTCAGGGGAAAAAAAGAATAAAAGGGCAATTAGAAGCCTGTATTGGTATTAACAGGAGTCAGGTCTGTAATATTTTCCAATTGCTGTGTTTGATAAAATTGGAAACTTGACTAAATTATATGAGACGCCTATTCATTTTTCAATTCTCCTCTACCTCAATTTTAAGAATTGTCTTTTTTACTCCCTAAAACAAAAGAAAATTTATTTAAGGGATCAGGGAATGGAAGCCACAACCTACTCTGAGAACTTCCAAAGCTACAGCAGGTTGGGGACAGACTGAGCAACTAAAAGAAAGTGGAAAGTTTATTTCATCAGCTTTGCTAAGGCTGTTTTGTAAATGTTTTGTAAATGTAAGTGAGGGAACGGGGCATTTTCACTTTTGCTAGAAAGTTTAGAGGAAATTATGGCTAATTATTTAGCTATTACTGATGAAAATTCTAAGGCTTGTTAATTAAGTCATTTGGGGTTATCATCATAAAATTGAAACCTAAAATTGATAATTACTTTGTGTGGGGAAAAAGACTACAGCAACTCTAAAGTGGGATTGGACAGGCAGATTCAGCCACTGCTTTGGGGTCCATTCCCATGATTTGTGAACTTGCTGGGTTTGGAAAATGCTTGATTCTGGATATAGAGTTCAGTCTCTTTACCTTTAGGTTTCTGGAGGGCCTCCTTTGGGATTTTTGGTAGTTAATCTGTTTAGGATTGAAAAATGTAGGGGTTATTTGTATGATCTGTTGGCTCAAGAAAATGAGGGCTTAGTCCCCCTTCCCCTACTGGGTGTGGCTGCTCCTTAAAAGTGAGAAAATAAGCTCCCTCACTGATGCTTATCCCCTCTCCCCACCCTGCACCCTTCTCTGAGTTTCTGCCCCAGCTGGTTAAATGATCAAATGATAACATTCCTTTAACATTAATAGCTTCTATTGTTTAAAGGAATAGTTTGTATTTATACGGTGTTAATATCAATTTTTTATTTTTCAACTCTGTTGTTATTTTAAGGCAGTCATTTGTGATGCTGTATCAAAAGTTCTACTGCTTAGTAATGCAAGGAACTTTTTAAAATTAAAGCTTTTTATTTTCAAAACATATGCATGGATAATTTTTCAACATTGACCCTTACAAAATCTTATATTCCAAAATTTCTCCTCCTTCCTCCCACTCCTTTCCCTAGATGGCAAGTAATCCAATCTACGTTATACACGTATATATTAAATCCCCATATATGTAAACATATTTATACAATTATCAAAGCAAGGAACTTTTTTATTATGTTTTTATTAAAGTTTTTTATTTACAAAAGATATGCATAGGTAATTTTTCAATATTGACCCTTGCAAAACCTTGAGTTCCAAATCATCCCCTCCTTTCCTTCACTCTCTCTCCTAGATGGCAGATAGTCCAATATATGTTAAATATGTAGACAGCTCTCTTCATCACTAGCATTAGTTCATGTAAGTCTCTCCAGGCCTCTGTTGCAAGAAACTTTTAAAAGAAGTTTGGTAGAACTGCAAGTTCTCCAAAAATGATTACTTTTACCGAAACCTCCATCTGTCTTCAGCAGAATTATTTAGCAATTATTTAAGTGCATCATGGTCTCACTGTTTAATGAATATGATAGCAAATATGATCTCTAGCTTTGTTGAAGTACCTAGATCAGGATTTTAACCTGACAGTTCTGCATTTAGTTTTGGCTGTGCTCTGCAGGCACATGGGATGAATGATTTAGGAGCTAAAACTTCTGATTAGTGAAACTTGCCATTGAGATGAAATCTCTTGGGATTATAACTGTTGTTGTTTTGAATTTTGAGTTTGGGAATGATTATCTGATGAATTATTAAGTTAATAACCCACTATTTGAGATCCAAGTTGGCTATAAGGTGGGATTGTTACTACATGATTGTCAACTGTTATGTGCCCTCAGGCTGAAGCCTGACAGATGAGCTTTGATGATATAATCATGCCCCTGCTTTTTCCTCTTATAGCAAATTTCTATAATCAGAGAAAGTGATTAATAGAAACCATAAGTACAATTTAAATATGCAATATTTTGCTGTTTTCAATCTGAAAATATGTAGTCATCATATCATAAATTAGATAAATGAATATTTGGCCTAGTCATCTATCTGTTGCTAAATTATTGAAATTAAAGCTGAAACATCTTTAGTATGGTTTGGAGAAGAGGATTTTAGTATATTCAAGGTTTCTTAGAGGGATGTAATTTATGGAATATTTTGTTACATCAATGGAAAAGTTAATTCTAACTTATTTGATATGAAAAGTGGCTGTCCAATCTATATTGATCTCTCCCCGTTATTGTTCATAATAAACCCTGGAAAAAGAGAGGGAATATTTTCTTCCCTTGTTCTGAGTATATTTTTTCCCCCTGAGGCAACTGGAATTAAGTGACTTGCCCAGGGTCACACAACTAGGAAGTGTTAAGTGTCTGAGGTCAGATTTGAACTCAGGTCCTCCTGACTAAAGGGCTGGTGCGCTCTTCACTGAATTATTTAGCTGCCCCTCTGAGTAGTTTTTAAACATCCTCAGGACAACTTCTAATCCCAGAGCCAAGCCCAGTGGAAACTCATTAGAAGGATACTTGTTTAGAGGAAACATATGTATATGTAGACATATACATATGTGTGTATTTTATATATATACATGTATATGTATATATATAAAATACACACACACACATCACTGGCAGAGAGACTTTACACATATATCTCATGTAGAATTTGGATTAATTTCTTTATCTCAATATCCTGCTTTGGACAGGCAAATGAGACCAGTTAAAGAAGGATTTTGTGAATACCTCTGTTATTCTGATGGGCCTCCCCTTTCTGAAAACTGCTTTTGGGTTATAATGTAGTCTCTATTAAAAGAGATGATTCCTAACTAGCTATTTACAGTCTTCAGGGAAGGTATAAGCATGCCTCCCAAGAATGAGAGAGTTCTCGTTCTCTCTCTCTCTCTCTCTCTCTCTCTCTCTCTCTCTCTCTCTCTCTCTCTCTCTCTCTCTCTCTTTCTCTTGTTTATTTTCCTCTAGACTTTGAGCAATTCATCTTCAAATGACCAGCATTAGATAGCTGTATTGACCAGCTTCAAGGGTCTGATTCAACCCACTGGATCTTCAATGAGCTCAAACCCCAAATGAGACCTTGTAGGATGACCCATCAGGAAGTAGTTTCAGAAGATGAGGTCATCACCCCACACCCCAAAGGACTTTGTTCCCCATTTGTTTGGGAAGGAATTGGAAATCGTTGGTAAATGGACCCCAAATTGTCCAGTGTCTGGGGGGGTAAGGAGTTCATCGATTCTGTGAAGAGGAGAGGTTATATAGGATTAATGTGCTCCCCTGTTACAATAGTATTTGGGACTCAGGATGGGGAATATCGGGTTAAAATCTGGGTTAATTTTATTGAGAAAGATACCCCACAAACAATTCAGTTTGATACTTGTCAAATTATAGAATTGTAGAGGCTTGACTAGCTGTAGACTAGTATGTACAATAAATATTTGTGTCCTAAGAAAGAATTTTATGGAACTGCCTGTCCAATCTGAAATAGTATTTGGTTAGGGGCAGCTAGATGATGCAAAGGATAGAGCACCAGCCCTGAAGTCAGGAGGATTTGAGTTCAAATCTGGTCTCAGACACTTAACACTTTCTAACTGGGCAAGTCACTTAACCCCAATTGCTTCAGGGGGAAAAAAAAGAAATAATGTTTTGTTTGCTACAAGGACTGGACATTTAGAAAATGTAAATCAAAGAGCAAGTTGGGAATAGATATAATAGATATAAGAACATTTAGAATCAAGTCAAGGATTCGTGTGGGATGGTGCACCCAAATTAAAATCAGAGCCTCTCAGAGTAAGAAAAACAAAAAGGGATTGATTACGATCTCCAGAGAAAGGGCAACTCCCAACAGACAAAGTGTCAGTAGAGGAGTGCAAAGTGCAAACTGCAAAAGACAAGATTATATAGATCCTAAAGCAGAAACCTCCCCTCTTTCCTCCTCCCTCCCCCCAACCCCCCAACCTTTTCTCCCATTGTCTGGGGGAGTACATGCTTACTCCAGAAACAAAAGAATATCAGTAAATAACAAACTCTTTAATTCACTGCTATACAATCCGATGAAAGAATTCTATAACCTGAATTCCCAAAGCCACCATCGCCTGTAAAAGAAGTACTTAAATGCTAATTAAGAAGTGGGAGAAACAGAAAGGGAATGTTCATCCAAGACAAACACCTGCAGCTTTTTAGCTATAGCTCAATGTGTTATTGCAAAGTCTCAAGTCACATCCTTATGAGAGGTCTTCACTCAGTTTATTCTAGACAGACTTAAGGCAAACCCTATGGCTTGCATAGAATTGGTAAAGTACTTTATAAAGAATCTAAACAAAAAGCCATTTCTGTGTCTGTGCTATGGGTTGCCCCATGGCCAGATAGATAGTACCATTCCCTTTGGGTATGAAAGAACATGGGAGGGAATTCCTCCTGTTCCCAAAATAATATTCCTGGGAAGAATTGCAATGCTTTGTTCTACCATTTCCTTCTGTGAGGGAATAAACCAGGCTCTAATAGCTCCTTACCTCTGGAGCTTTCCTCTCCTGGCAGGATGAAAGGTTCCAAAATCTAGGGACTGTAGTAGCTTGTACCCGAGTCTGGTACATAACTAAGGGGAGCCCTGGCAATTTCTCAGAGAGTAGTATACTCCGAGCAAGCCTTGGATGGTATTGTGGAGACAGCACTCTCAACCTGCTTTGTCTAGGGTTGGGCACCTGTGCACCGACCCAATTGGCTATTCCTTTTACCCTGGCATTTGATGAAGAAAGTAAGACTGAATCAGCAAGAATTAAGTCAAGGACAGTAACTGATGAATTAAAGGCTAGAAATCTAGTTCTGGATTTGGTGAGCACTCCTTCCTACTTGGTGAGTAAATATTATTGAATTAGTTACACTAGAGAAGTACTGAAGGGAGTAACAGAATAGTTAGATGCCACTGGCAGAACTGCAAGGGAAAATAGAATGACTCTGGATAGATTATTGGCAGAAAAAGGAGCATGCATTACAATTGGAGGTAGTTTCACTCTTAGTACAGTTCTGTCAGAAGAATTAGCAGAGAATTCAGGGATTAATTATCCATCCTGTGTAAGGAGATCTAACTAGAGATTATCAGACTTTTATGAATTGGGATGTTAAAAAAAATTATCCAAACTTGAGGGTTTAGAAAAGGATGTGGAAATCAAATTATTAAAAAATAAAAAAGGGGGGAATTGTGAAAAATGAGTGAGCATGTATTTGGTCTTCACATTTATGAAAATTAAATTGGAGAAATGAAACTTAAATTAAAAAACTGAAATCCACAAGGACACCAAGGAATAATCAGGGTAGAAGTCATCTTCTCCCAAAAGAATGTAAGCTCCTAGTGGGCAAGGACTGACTTTTGCAGTCAGGGGTGATGACCTGAGATCTGAAAAGAATCCTTTAGCCTTTAGCCTTCTTCTGGTAAGCTTCCCACTTCTAGACTGGAAGCTCCTTCGGGCCAGGGACTGTCTACATAATGAGGAGTGGGTATTCATGTCCTATCACTTCTGTAACATCTAATTAATGGGGAATCAGAGGAGGGACTTGTGCTTCTGGATAGAAAATAAAATGCTGCCTTTCAAGTTCCAAAGAAAGGTGTTTCTACTCACCTAGGCACCTGTTCTTGCAAGAATGTAAAAGAACTCTTTCCTGCATTCCTCCTGAGTCAATGGAGTTCTTGGGAAGATATTTTGTTTCTTACTGTTTGGGAAAGACTTCTTTGCAGAAGATGGGATTCTAGTTGGAACTTAAAAGAAACCAGGAAAGGCAGGCGAGAAGAAAAAACATTCCGGGCATGGGGAACAGGCAGGAAAAATGGCAGGAGCCATGAAATGGAGTGTCCTGTTCCAGAAGCTGCAAGGTCAGTGTCATTGAACTGAAAAGTTAGGGAGCAAGATAGAAGATTAGAAAGGTAAAAGGAAGCTTGAAGGAATCTGAATGCCAAGCAGCATTTTGTATACTTTGTAGGGAGCCACTGGAATTAAAGATATCAGTGTAGCTTAGAAAAGAGACATCTATCAATTGAATGTACGTATAGCAATGGTTTAAAAAAATAAATGAAAGCATCTGGAATGATCCAGAAATTTTGCTCCCTGAGGCTTCATGAAGCACTAAATTCTAGACATTGTTTTAGAGCTGGAAAGAACATCAGAGGTCTTTGAGCCTCATTGTTTTGAGGATGAGGAAACAAACACCTCTATATATTCAATAACTTTCCCAAGGTCACACAGATAATATGGAGTAGGATCAGAATTTGAATCCAGGTCTTCTGACTCTACTTCTGGTATTCTTTCCATTGGACCACACTGACACTAAGAAACTGCCATCACAATGGTAGCCCTCATTGTCCCCTCTTTTCCTCATTTTATTAATAAGTCCCTTCACTGGAGGTACTAAAACCTTCTTCTCCTTATTGATTATATTTGTAGTCCTGGAAATCAGGAATTTTTGTTTTGCTAGAAAGAGAGGTTGCTGGTGCAGTTTCTTTGGCGTGGCTGGGTTCCCCGATTCCCAGACTTTAGTCTGTTTTGCAGATTTTGCACTGCTCTTTTTTCCGCTTTCTTTCAAATGGAATGCAAGCAGCCAGAGTCTGGAAGGGTTTCCTGGATGGAGAGGTTTTGATTACAGCTGCCTTAAGAAGTCAAGCTCTCTCCAGCTCACTGCCATTCCATTCCTTCACACACTAGGAGGAGGAACAGCAGCATGGGGCTCCAAGCAATCTATCTACTTCTGTGCTTCTTCATCCTATTCCCATGGACCAGCACGGAGCCACCGGCCTCCAAAGTTAAAAAGGCGGCCAATGCTAAGAAAGGTAAGGGTGGGCCATCCAGCCCCTCTCCTCCAGGAAGATGAGGTTCAACCTGTGTCCCCTGGGGCTGATTTGATTTTCTTAATTAATAGATGTTTTTGTGTATTTGACCTCTTGGCTGGGCTAAAAAGGAGGAGAGGGGCCAGTTCCTGGGCTTTGGGATGGGGAAATTCCTGGAGAAGTGGATTCCACTCTGAGCATGGAGAAATAAATGCACGGTATAGAGTGCAGTTGAGTGGCAGTCCTGGGTTAGAGTCCTGTCTTCTGCAGGAGGTCCTCCCTGGTCCCTCCAGCTCTCTCTCTCCCCCAGTGTCTTCCTTCTGAGATTACCTCCCACTTACATGATGGATCTTGCAAATACATAGTTCTTTGTTCTCTTCTCTGTGAAAAAGTAAGCTCCTTGAGGGCGGAGACCATATTTTTGCCTTTCTTTGTGGCCGCGGTGCTTAACTCAGTGCCTGGCACATAGGAGACATTTAAAACTGCTTGTTGACATGACAGACACTGACACGTACTGGCTATGTGACCATAGTCATTCTACTTCTCAGGGCCCTAGATGCTGTCTAAGATCATGAGTTGCTACTTTAGGACTGCTCCTAAAAAACAAAACAAAACAAAACAAAACCCCCAAACCTACAGTGATCTCCTATATATTTAATATACCGTTAGGATTTCCCTTAAAAAAACAAAACCACTCAAACCCATCGTCACCTATTATATGTTTAATATAACTAACAATAACTCAAGAAGGGCATACTTCTGAAAACTCAAAAAGAATTGGTTTTCCATGGCCTGTTCTTTATTTTTGTTCTTGGTTTAAGGTTTAATGAGGTTCATCTGACAGCAGTGACGATATTTGAAATTAGAGGGGAATGTTCTTCTCAGGATGCCTGAGAGAGGCTTCAACTGGCTGGAGTTCTTAATCCCTCTGCTGTTGTTTGGGATGGTTTGGCCCAGAATGAGGGCTCTCTCTCCAGCATCATCTGGCCAAGGGCCATCAGCCTTGTGTTTGTGGCAACATAATAAGGCTAATGCCATGGAAATGAACTCCTGTTACCAAGGAGGGCAGGAGCCAGGGGAATCTGAGCAGAGGGAGGGTGGGGTCTCTTGCTGAGAAAAATGCCTGCCATGACAAGTAAACATGAGGGAGCAATGGGAACAGGCGGGTGGGGAAAGTTCCATGCAAAGAGAAGGGAAGGGGGTGTTTGGAAAAGTCACTGCCTTTCTCTGGACGTCAGTGTCTCCATCTAGAAAATAAGGGGTTTGCCCTGGATGAACACTTTTAACACTGTCTGCTTTCCTCTTTTTAATATACAGAGAGCCCTTTATGGTTTACAAATGGGACTGCTTCAGCATTTTTTCAGTTTCTGAGGCAGAGGAGGTGGCTATCCACCCTCCTCCCCCCAAAAAATTCTGTTTAATGTAGAGCTACCCAGCATTCATTAAGCACTTACTATGTGCTAAGTTCTGGGGATAAGGAAAGTTAGAAAATACTCCTTGTCCCCACAGAGCTCACTCCCCACTAAGCTGCTTGCAAGGCAACAATGTATGGAATAGTAATAGTAGCTAGCATTTATAGAGTGCTTTAAAGTTCATACATGCTGGGACTGGAGTCTGGAAATCTTAAGTATATTTGATACTTTATTTGCTATATTTGATACAAATCTATATAAGATACTTAACTAGCTATGAGATCCTGGGCACATCACTTAACCTCTATCTATCTCAGTTTCTTCATAAAATAGGGACAGCAGACAGGGTTGTTCTAAGGATAAAATGATATTTATAAAATGCTTTGCAAACCTTAAAGCTTTATATAAATGCTAGCTATTATTATTACCACCAAAGGTCAGAGACTTATTCTTACCACAGGCTTTTCCTGATTTTCTTCAATTGCTAGTGCTTTTCCCTCACTTAAATCACTTTGAATTTTCTCTTAATATATTTTTTTCTGCATTCAAATTAGTCTCTCCTCATGGGAATGTAAACTACTTAAAAGTAGGAACTTTTTATTTTGTAGTCTTTATATCCCCAAGGCCTAAAGAGGCACTTAATAAATGCTTGCTAAATTGAATTCTTTTTAACTATTTTACAGATGGGGGAACTGAAGCTCAGAGAGGTTGAGTGAAGGAACAAACACATGAAAAAGCATTTACTAAGTGTTTATTATGTGCCAAGCACTGTGCTAACCTCTGGAGATAGAACTACAAAAGCAAAAGCAGTTTCTCCCTTCAATGGAGCTTCCATCTGTACATATCTTGGATGTACCTTGTATTTACGCATTGCCTCCCTTTTTAAAAAAATATCCTTCTTAATAGCAGGGACTGATGTTTTGTTTGTTGGTTGGTCTTTTAATTTTGCATCTCCAGTGCTTCCAAATCCTATATTACAGTGCCAAGCACAAAATAAGCACTTAATAAATGTTTGTTGACTGATTGCCAATTGATAGTTTTTTGGTTTGGTTTTGTTTTTTTTTTTTTTTGGTGAGGCAGTTGGGTTTAAGTGACCAGAATCACACAGCTAGTAAGGATTAAGTGTTTGAGGCCAGACTTGAAATCAGGGTGCTGCTGAATCCACTGTACCATAGAACTGATGTTCTAATGGGGAGATCACATAAGTAAGAGGATGGTAGACAGGAAGGGCTCAAAAAGCTCCAGATATCCGCCGTGTAAGAGTTGAGGAGGAGAGAATCTTGTCCACAGTCACCCAGCTAAGAAGTGCTCCAGGGGGGATTCAGATTAAGATCCCTCTAGATCCCCAACACTGTAATCTGCTCACTGTGGCTGCTTCCTAGGAGGAAGATGGAGGAAGTTCTGAGTGTGTCAATTTGAGAAAGAGGCACACCCACTGAACTGCTGCGAACTCCCAGGGGCTCTTTCAGATTGAGAAGGGAGCCGAGGCCGGTGTGAAGTTGGAGCTTTGGCCCTGACCTGGGAACTGAGTCTGGGGCAAAGGCACCTCCCTCACTGCTGGGCCTGGACTAGTCATAAGAAGCCTCTGAGGATGAGGTGGGCATTGGGAGCCACCTGCTGCCCTCCAGAGAGTCCTGCACTTGTGTCATGCATCCCCACAGCCCTCCATCTTTGAGGCTTGGCGTCTATTCTGGACCTGTTGACTTGTGCAGAATGTCCGACTGAAGTGAAGAGAGAGCCATAAACCCTCAAGAGAATGGAAGATTCAGTGCATAAGAGACATAATTAGTACTTTAACCCAGCTCAAGCAGAATGAAACACTTTCATTCAATTTGGAAAAAGGAGTGAAGAAAGAGACAGAGACTACATAGCTCATTTGATCCTCAAAACAATCCTATTTTTATTATTATTATTATCCCCATTTTACAGATGAAAAACAGGCTGAGAGAGTATCCAGGGTCCCATAGAGAGTCAATGTCTGAGACAGGATTTAAACCCAAATCCAACACTCTATCCATTTTAACTCATTATTCTCACTAGGTTGGTCCCTGCCTGCTTCTCTGTGCCATTTCAGAGGTTTCTAAGCACCTGAAAGATCCCAAATCCTGTCAACACCCCCAACCATTCAGAGCCCTGGACCAGAGCCTTTAATACCCCACCCCATTTCCCACAGCTTTGCCAAGAGATGGTCACCTGAAGAGGAGGCTCTCCAAATGCACCGTGATCTCCAGGCTGAGCCAAGAGAGAAGAAATGCTTGAGAGACATTTTCAAGAGAATTCTATGTGCAGAAAAAACTGCACTGGGTTTTGAGGTCCAGAGCCAAGACAGATCTAAATTCTGGTTCTACTATTTGCTCCTGTGTGGCTCTGATCATATCATTTCCCTTCTCTGAAGCTCAGCTGTAAAATGAGAGGTAGGGCTGGGTTTAACCTTGCTGGCAAAGGCCACCTTGCAAGGAGAGCTATCTCAAAGTAGAAAGGAAAGGTTTTCAACTGAAGACCAGATGACCACCATGGGAGTCTATAGATGGAATTTTCAGAGAGATATAGATTGGAGCAGGTCTTTTTCCAGTGGCAGTCTCTCTGGTCCTTCCCTCCAAATCCTGTAATCCTCTATAAGGTGATTGGAGACCATAGATCAGGAATCCATGGTGGATGTGGGAGCCACTGTGATGGAATGAACAAAACAGCTATACCATAATAAGCCAACAGCTAAGTTCCAAAATTCATATGGGGAATTATCTGTGCAAAGAATGGGTAAATATATCAGTTCCTGGTTAGCCTGATTAGTCATTTATGAAGGCAATTAAATCATGGACAAAACTTGATGAGAGATTCTTTGTCACTATGGACACTGTTCAAGTCCCCAAGGCCATTTGGGAGGCCACACTTGCTACGTCGGATCTCTCAATCTGATATGGTAGGGATAAGGAAGGACCCCCCTGCCCCTGCTACTCCCAATCCCAATCTGACACAAAGAAACCAAGCTCTGACAAATAGGTTGTTTTGCTCTCCTGAAGCCCGGGAATAGTAAAGGTTGTAAAAAATTCACATTTACACTGACTTGTGAAATCACAGGAAGGGGGAAGCTGGAGGGACCATTAAGGGAGATAGGAGTTAGAAAGGTGGTAGCTGCTGCTTACTATTTTTTCCCAGGGTCTTCATTGCTGGAACAGAGTGGGGAGAGGATCCTGTTCTGTTAATGCCTATTAATCTCTGCAATTGTTATCTCTTGTCTTCTTTCTCAGAAGGTATAAATGTCAAGATGATAGAAGAGATGAAGAGCCAGTTGGACAGCTTGTCCCAGGACGTAGCTTTATTGAAGGAGCAGCAGGCCCTTCAGACAGGTAAGAGGATACACCTCTGGCTCCCCCTCCCCTACCTTTCAGACAGGTAAGACGACTATACCTTTGCTCCCCTCCCCTTCCAGACAGGGACCGCCCGGTCAGGACATGCTCTATCCATGGAAACAGGGCCGAGATTAACAGAGAGGTGCTTGGAGCCCCTTTCAGTCAGCAATAAGATGAATCAGCCACAGAGGGCCATGCTCTAGAAAGCAGCCCCCCATGGCTATATTGGGCTGATCCTGTGGCCAGATGAACTGGGCCCCCCAGAAGCCACTCTAGGCCTGGCTTTCACCCCGACATGTGATAGCCAAATTCCCCCCAGGAGCTGGGGCTGCCAGCCGGCCGGCAGCTGCTTCTTATCAACGTGCCATGGCGTGGCTGTTTAAAACAATGTTTTGTGGTTGGCAACAGTCAGGTGGGTGGAGGTGGAAATCATGCCCATAAGGGGTCACAGAGGCTTTGCCTGGCTCCCAGAGCCTCCAAGGGGAGGCAAGCCCTTTGAGGGAGAAGGAGGGAAGTCCTGGAGATCCGGCCTGGCCCTGGTACTAAGTGGCCAGCCTCCTTCTCCATGAACTGTCTGAGTCTCAGAAGGGCTTTGGGGAAAGGTCCAGGATGGCTATGAGGACACAGAGCATCTAAATGAGATCATCAAGACAGAGACCAAAGAAGGGGACTTTGGCCAAGGGAGACCACTTGGCTTTGAGAGGAGGGGGAAGTGGGCTTTCCCAGTCTCTCTGTCTCACTTTCTGGGAGGTGTATGGGGGTGGGGGAGGCACCTGCCATCTCCACGACCCAGAAAGAAGGAATATGATTCTACAAAAAAAGGGAGGTTTCTCCATCAGGTGTCTCTGGCTGATTTCCCATCACTACAGTCAGAAGCAAGGATGTAATAAAGAACAGCTGGGCAATCAGATGGGGAAAGCAAGCATTGAAGAGTCCAGAAAATCAAGGGCAACGCTGCAGAGACAGCCCCCTAACCAGCATGTTTTCTGGATTTCTCACAACTTTTTTTCCCTCATCTTTAAAAGAAAGGATCAGACTAGAAATAATTATTGCCCAATTTCCAGTCCATGAATGCATGGGTGGATGGATGCGTAGAGGAATTTCCAAAAATTTATTAAGCTCTTACCATGTGCTGGGCACTTTGCTGAGCACTGAAGTGAGCAAGAGAGTGCTCTCAAGGCGTGTACATTCTATTAGAGGAAGATAATATACATACATACATACACATATACAAATATGAATATATACACATACATAAATATATATATATAGAGAGAGAGAGAGAGAAAGAGACAGAGACACAGAGACACAGAGAGAGAGAGCTAGGAAAGACTGTTCTGGACAGGCAAGTCAGAGGGCTGGTGATTGCAATCACAGAGCAATTAACAAGAGTGGTAGTGTTGATTATTCAATATTAATTTCTATTGTTCTACAAAATGTTTAATGCCCAAAGCTGTTAAAAAAACCCAACCTATAAATTGAAAAAAAAACAACAACAACAACCCTCCTTCTTTTCCTCCTCCTTATATCTGAGTCCTCCTACTCCTGGTTCCCTCTATCCTTCTCGGTAGAGGCCCTTCCCTTGACTTCCCCTTCCCTCTGCTCCCCATGATTACTTATACTACATGTGCAAAGGGCAAAAAATTCTGTAACAAACTGAAATATCATAGCCCATGTATAGTTAGGTTGAGGAACATTGAGCTAGATGGTTGAGTGTGTATTGAGGGACAATGTGTTAAGGGGATATGATACCATTTATCTGTCGTCTATCTTTCATCTATCTATCCACTATCTCCAAGTCTGTCTGTGCCTCTATCTATCCTACCTATTCACCTACTATCTATGTATAGGACCCGTTTAGATCTTCAGAGAGATCACAGAATTAGAGAATCTTAGCTTTGAAGAGATCTCAATGATGATCACATCCACTCCATACTAGACCAAGAATCCACACTAGAATATTCCCCAACCAGCAGGGAACTAGCCTTCCAGCGAAGAGGAAACATCCATTTTTGGACAGGCCTCCTTGTCCAGAAATTTTAGCTTATAGCCACCCTAAATCCGCCCCCTCGCAGCTTCTGCCCACGGCCCCGAGTTCAAACCTTTGGATTAAACGGAACAAATCCAGGCTCTCTCCCTTTAGCTTTCCAGGTAGTCCTAGCAATAGTCTGGTTATCTGAGCGCCCCTTCGCACATCCACAGCAAGCTCTGGCCAAACATTAAGTGAGGGGTGCCGGCCGGGCGGGGTGGATCCCGCGGCCGGGCGGGGTGGATCCCGCGGCTCTGCGGTCCCTGAGAATCCTGTTTTTTCCTAGTGTGCCTAAAGGGCACCAAGATCCACCTGAAGTGCTTTCTGGCCTTCCCTCAGGCCAAGACCTACCACGAGGCCAGTGAGGACTGCATCTCCCGTGGGGGCACTCTCAGCACTCCGCAGAACGGGGACGAGAACGACTCGCTCTACGAGTACCTACGCAAGGGCATAGGCCCCGAGGCGGAGATCTGGCTCGGCCTCAATGACATGGCGGCCGAAGGCAACTGGGTGGACATGACGGGCAGCAAGGCCGGCTACAAGAACTGGGAGACGGAGATCACCACGCAGCCCGACGGGGGCAAGGCGGAGAACTGCGCCGCCATGTCCGGGGCGGCGGCGGGCAAGTGGTTTGATAAGCGCTGCAAAGAGCGGCTGCCTTCCATTTGCCAGTTCATGATCGTGTAGCTCCCTGAGCCTCGGGAAGAAGGGATCCCACGAATGCTGCTACTCAGGCCTCGGGCAGCGCGCCCAGCCCCAGGGAGGGTCTCTAGCCTCTGTAGAGGGTCTATTCGCCAATAAAATCACTGCAGCTCGGTAAACACGAGGTCTGGTTCATGGCTGGCTCTGGAGGGGTGGGGGTGGGGGGACTCGAAAAGGGGAGGAGGCCCGTCTGCTTCCCCAAGGGACAAGACCAAGAACCCGAATTTGGGGCGTGTGCTCAAAGTCTCTTCCATTTTTTGGAACCGGAGGAAAGGTTCTCTCTAAACTCTCTGTTACATCCCTGCCCTGATGCTTTTCTCTGCCTTAAACTTCCTTTTTTGGAGTGTCAGTTCCTGGTAGAGAATAAGCTTCTGGAGGGGCAGGAAGGAGCTTTTGGTTTGTATCTGCACCCCCAGCTCTTTGCACAGGGCCCGGCACGTGACAAATGCTTTTAATTTGACTTTCTTTTCTTGATGTGGGGAGTCAGGCCTGAGAAATCTAAGGTGGATGGCTGCTGGAACACCAAAAACATGCCAGAGGAGGAAAGTGGGAGGGAGGGGGTGGAATGGGGAGATACTGGGAAGGGATTAGAGAGTATGGGGATTAAACCTCGTCCTGCGGACCCGCCAGCAAACCTTACCTGAATGTCAGATGGGGAAGGAGGAGAGAAGAGGGAGGGAGGGAGGGAGGAAGGGAGGGAGGGAGGGAGAGAGAGAGAGAGAGAGAGAGAGAGAGAGAGAGAGGAGAGAGAGAGAGAGAGAGAGAGAGAGAGAGAGAGAAAGAAAGAGAGAGAGAGAGAGAGATTTTTTTATCTTAAATCTACTGCAATTAGAAGCTTTTTTTGCGGGGGGGGGATTCTTTTTGTTTGTTTGTTAGATTTTTAACTTTCTTCTGGATTTTTTTCTCCTCATAAGTGAGCTCAAGACTCATGAACTAGGGTCAGAATCTAGTGTGGGAAGTTTTTTTCTGCTCCAAGACCCAGTCTAAGATTAATTAATTCTGACCTTTTAATCAACTCTCTTTTCTACCTCCTGCTTCTGGAATTCCTTAGAGTAGATGATTACTACAAGGTAGGACTTAAAGGACACTTAAATGCCGCTTCATCTCCTCTTCCTCTTCCTTCTTCCCCTTATTTTTTTCCTGTGAAAAAGCCCAGCTCTAATCCATCCTCCTTTGTAAAATTTTGATCAAATCTTTTTTCCTTCTCTTCCCTACCCATCGATCTCTTCTCTCGTCCCTCTCTCCCTCTTCCCCCTTTCCCCTTCCCTCTCTCTTCCCCTTCCCTCCCCCTCTTTTTCTCTTCCCTCCTCTCTCTCTTTCCTTTCCCTTCTCTTTCCCCTTTCCCTTCTCTTTCCCCCCACTCTCTGATTCTCCATCTCTCTGTATCTCTGTCTGTCTCTGTCTCTCTCCCCCCTCCTTCTCCTCCTCCTCCTTTCCTTCTCCCTCCTCGACAATTGTCTTTTACATTTATGACTTTTCTGGACTCCTGGATAAAAGGCCATCCTCAGAGCCAGGAATGCTTGGATTCAAGTTCTCCCTCTGACACATAATGGTTATATGACTCTGGGAAAATCACTTGACATCTCTGCCTTGGCCCTTTGCTCTGCGGAATTCCCCATACCAATAAAATCATAGGTCCAGTCCCCAGTCCTATCCCTATCATCCTAACTGAATTATGAGCCTTGCACAGCCCAATGGATTGTAGATGATTTAGCCCCGGATAACTAGTTCCCTATTTACTGACAGATTTGAGGCTCACTGTGTAAATATCAGCTCTGCAGGCTTTATGCAAGAGTGATGAGGAAAGATGACTTCAAATGACTGAGGGAGGAGGAAGACTATAATTAGAACCTCATTTAGTGTCTTGTCCAGGATACAAATCAGAAGCTATTAAAAAGTGGCCAGTGAATTCCTAAAACTCATAATACATATCCATTATTATTCCATAATCATTTCATAAAAATAATAAAATTTGTCCCACTATCTAGCAACCAAATGAAGTTGCTTGCATTAATGTTTTATTAACAGAAGATGGCAATGTTGATGTTTGAATTATTTCCTATTCCCCTCTCTACTCTAGTTGTTCTTGAGCTTGGGAACTTTTAAGCTTTTTCTATCATTATAATGACTCTGACTTTTTTTTTTTTAAACAAAAACAAAACCAGCATCATCTCAGTCCTACCTGCCTTAACCTACCCAGCCCTCCCAGGCACACAAACCCTTTGCTTTCAAAAATTCTTCACTGGGGACAAGAATGCAGCTAATGTTTTGTTTCTTTTTCCTCATGGCCAAAGTGGTGGAACCATTTAAAAAAATATTTAATTTTTTTCTCAGTTACATGTAAAAACAATTTTTACACTCATTTAAAAAAATCTTTTAAAAAAAGTTTTAAATTCTTTCCCTCCCTCATCTACCTCTCTTCCCTGAGATAATATGCATGCATGTGCAGTGATACAAAATGGATTTCCATATTGTAAAAGAAGACACAGACCTAAAAAAAAACCACCCACAAAAATAAAGTGCAAATTAGTAAAGTTCAATCTACATTCTGACTACATTAGTTCTTTCTAGCAGATACTAGCTATCTAGTAGATAGCATTTTTTATCATGAGTCCTTGGGACTCTCTTGGATCACTGAATTACTGAGAGAGCTAAGTCATTCACAGTTGCTCATTGTACAGTATTGCTGCTGCCATGTACACCATTGTCCTGATTGCAGAACCATTTTCTATTTTCCAGTTGGATTTTAAGACACAGCTGTTTCAGTCCTCATCTCTTCCACCTCCCATTACCTCTCCCCTGCCCTTATTTTTCTTTTTCTTTCTAAGATGATCAATCCTACAGAATTAAAGAGTGTCAGTGTTGAAAGGAGCCTCAAGGACTATCTGTCTGGTACCTACAACCTGTAGCTGGACCAGAATCACCTCTACCATGTTCTCTGTCCTCAACAAGTAGCTATTCAGCTTCAGTGAAGAAGCAGGGGGAAAGAGGATCAGAAGATTTTTAGAGCTGGTCCAGGTATCACTGATGTATGAAATAGAGATAAGGATACTTCTACTGTTTGTCCTATAGGGTTGTAAGGCAAGCCACTGTAAACTTTAAGGTACTAGTTCATTCTCGATTAGTATAATTATTATATGCTCCATCCTCAATGAAATGAAAAATTATTCTGGATTTGTAAAGGCCCTCTCCAAGGTAGTAGTTTCTGTTTGTTTGTTTTTACCATGCGTATGCTAAGGAGAAAAGTAGGAAGTCTAAAAACCTCTAGAGCATGGATCTGGAGCCAGAAAGAACACAATTACTGATCCTCAGTTTCCTCATCTGTTTTATCCTGGTGACTTTCAAGGTTCTTTCAGGCATCCGGCTGCCTTAGCCCCTGCGGAAGGCCTTCTAGCTCAAGCACGCTGACGCTGTGACCTCCTCCACTAACCTGAAACGATATGTCTAATCATGCGCCGTACCTTCTTAGAGGGAGAGACCCAAAAGGTCAGTGAAATCAGAGCTTGTGCAAACTTGGAGATGACGAAATCCGAGTCAGGCAATGTGGTCAAAAGAAATTGGGAAATGGGTAGTCTAGTGATGGTTGGACCGGGAAAATCGTTCATCCGATTCATGGCAGGTGAACGGACTTATCAAAGGGGTTGGCCCATGGGTTTTTAAACCCCTGGAGGGTGGGGATGGGGAACAAAGGTAACAAAGGAGGAAAAGGCCCACGAATTCACTGCTGGTACTGTGAATTGCTTCAGCGCTTCTGGAAAACAATTTGGAATTTATCCCTCCAATGACTGAATTCTATATACTCTTTTACCTAATGTTACTATTTATAATTATATATATAATATATAAAATTATATGTATAAATATAATTATAATACTATTACTATTTATAATATATACTATGCCCTATAAGGAAAGTAAAGGCAGAGGGAAAAGAGTCATGTGAATCAGAACCTTGGTAGCAGTTCTTTGCATTGTAGCAAAGGGACAGAAACAAGCTAAGTGCCCCTCCACTGGGGAATGGCTGAACAGTTTGTGGTCTACGAAGGCAATCTATCTTATTGCACTAAAAGGAATGACTGTGATGGATTCAGAGTAATAGAGAAAGATTCATGTGAACTAGGGTGAGATAAAATGAGCAGAATCAGGAGAACAATTTACATGATGAGCACAATAAAAATATGACTCTGACCCAGGTAATATTACCCCAAAGCGCCAGTGATAAAACACACTTCCTATCCCTTGGCAGAGGTGATAGACTAAAAGCACAGGATGAGACTCGAATTCTCATACATGGCCAATGTGTTTCTTTGTTTTGCCTACTATTTATATTTGTTGTTACGAGGAAAGGTTTCTCCTAGAGAGGAGGGAAAGTGAATTAGCAGGTAGTGACACATGAAAAAAAAGTCTTTTTAAAACAAAAAAATATGCAGAAGGGTGTGACACAAAGAACAACTGATGTGTCTTATTAATCTTAACATATTTCCATAAAAGAACTACACAAGTTGTTCATTGTACAGTCCTTTGTTCTTTACTTTGAAAAGTCTGTTGATGATTAAGTTTGCAATTTAATTTTTTTTTTAAATAAGGACTTGTGGGACAGGTATGCAAGCCTGGCATGATGGAACAAGCCCTGAATTCTTGTCCTAGTCTGACTGCTTCTTAGCACATGACTATTAAAGTCTCTTAACTTCTCTGAATGTTTCCTTGTTGGTAAAATGAGAATATCAATCCTGACAACTTTACAGAATTCGTGGGAGAATCAATGGACAAAGTATGTGAAATTGCCTTTTAAAACAAGCACTTTTCAAATGGAATGGGCTGTGATTCCACAAAGAACCAAGCAAGTCCATTCCTAGCACATAATATTATGAAGAGAAGGTAAGAGGAGGACATTTTGATCAGTTCCTTTACTATCCATCATTTTCTTTCTTGGGCATATTTTACTCCCATAATTCCCTAGTGCTTATCAGAGGCACAGGGTAGGCATTTTTACCTCACGAGCTGCCCTTCTTCAACTTGCTAATGTTATCAATAGGAAAAACTGAAAGGACACTGCAAAATTAAAGTGTCAGGGGCAAGACTTCAAAAGGAAACGTGTAACCTAAAGGTCACATTAAGGCAGAAGTGAGTGTTAGATTTGTTTGCTAAGGAATGACAGACATTTCATGATAGAAATGGAGACTACAGACATTAAACACAAAACTTCTAACTTCTCAATTGGGCCTGTGGATGTGACTCTTTCTACTAACCTGTCCTTACTTCTGTAAGGCCATGAGACTTCAGAGGGTTCAAGACCTTCAGCAAGTCACCAGGTTGGACTAGATGGCCTTTTACACTCCTGCTAGCTCTAAACATGTGACTCAATAATCTCAATCCACCACTACTTTAAAAAAAACAAAACACCACAACTAAATTTTATTCTAAACTTTAGAAGTGAGTATATGTATTTCTATATATGTAGAACAGAAAAAAAGTTGTGCATCAAACTGTAGTTTTATCTATTGTGTGGAGCTGGCTTTCAAAAAATATAAAAATTTCAATGTATAACATTCAAAGCTATCCTGCTTACCCATAATTCTTCCTGGGTTTCCTCCTCTTCTGGGCATTAAAAAAATACTTCAATGATCCTTTATTCTTTCCTTTCTCTGACCCACCAGCCTTTCCCCTCACCTCCTGTTGTGTGCTTTCTAGAGCCCCCAAGTTGGGGTGCCAAAATATTCTATGTTTTCTAGAGCCCCCTATTAAGGACCATGCCTAGGTGAAAGGGCAAGTTAATTCTCTGAGAGCTGCCACAGCTGTGAGTCATAAACTTGAAGGAATTGCAAAGCAGTCTTCGCAGATGTTCCTTGTGGACTGGGAATGAAGTAAATTGGAGGCAGAGGGAAGAGGAGAGAGGTCAGAGAACGCAGTTGCCTCTCAGTTTCCTTGTATCATCATCATCATCCTCTCACATGAAGAGATCCTCTCTAAGGTCTGAGTTAGACCTCCAACAGCCACTGGCAGGTGGCTCCCATACCACAACAGCCCCCATGCTGGGGTACCAAAATATATCGTCTTGGTCCTTGGTCTTAGTGGAGGAGTGATGAAGCAGGATCCAAAAGGATGGTCAAAACATGGACTCTGTTTATTCCAAAAAATTTTTCCCTTATATATTCTAATACCCTTATATAACCAAAGCAACACTGGGCATGCGCTAACTATATACTGCATTTGTGGGACCACATAAACAACTTGCCATTGTGTGTAAATTTGGAACATAAGGTTTTGTAGGGGTGAATACTGAAAACTATCTTTGCATGTATTTTGAAAATAAAAAGCTATTATCAAAAGAAAAAAGAAAAAAAATTACCAATTCATCTCTTTTGACCAATTATCTATTAGGGAATGGCCCTTCTTTTTTTGTTCCTTATATATCAGTGCAAAGATCTTTTTTGTTTTTGTTTTTGCTTTTGCTTTTTTTATTACAGCTTTTTATTTTCAAAACATGTGCATGGATAATTTTTCAATATTGACCCAAGCTTGCAACTTTGTGTTCCAAATTTTCCCCTCCCTTCCTGTCACTCCTACCCCCTCTCCTAGATGGCAGTATATGTTTAACATATTAAAATATGTCAAATCCAATATATCTATACATATTTATGCAATTATCTTGCTGCACAAGAAAAATTAGATCAAAAAGGAAAAAAAATGAGAAAGAAAATAAAATGCAAGCAAACAACAGAAAGAGTGAAAATGCTATGTTGTAATCCACACTGAGTTCCCATAGTTCTCTCTCTGGGTATAGATGGATCTCTTCATCAAAAGATCATTGGAACTGGCCTCAATCATTTCACTATTGAAAAGAGCCATGTCCATCAGAATTGAAGAGATTTTTTTCTATTCCTTTTTTCTGCTTATAACTCTGCTGGTTTTGTTTGTACAAAAACTATTTACTTTCATGAGATTAATATTATCTGATTTATTTTCTAAGATTCTTTCTATCCCTTATGTGGTCATGGACTTTCCCCATCCAACTTTGTGAAAAATAATCAATCCAACTCTTGGATTGGGATGGAACCACTGAGAGAAGGTGACATCATATTCACTGTGAATCCAGGTAGCACAGAACTCACCTTCGGGTTATTTTTTTGGCAGGGCACAGGTTTAGTTCTGAGATTAAAAAACCATTTCCAAAGGAGGTGGCCATGTTTCATATATTGTCCAAGGATATCAATACAGCATTGTGTATCAAAACTAAAAGAAATGAGGTATCATCTCTAGCTTTCCTATTTTAGAAAGAGAATTGAGGCCTAGGGAAGAAAAGTGATTAATCCAAGGTCATAAACCTAAAGGCAAAACTAGGATTAGACTGAAATCAGTCTGTAGTATCCTAGTTTAAAGTTCTTGTTGGTTTATATTATTCTGGAGCTACCCTGGTTTACAAATAACCCTGCACTTGCACCTATTAAACCAAAACATTGAATCTTAAAGAATTTAATTTAAATGCTTTATTTAATGGAGGAGAAGGCTATTTCTCCATGAGTTATAAGGATGCAATGGTGGAAAGCTAAGCTAGGACAGTCCCATGATTCAGGCTCAATGCAATAAAAACTACTTCGCTAATAACATATTTTTTAAAATATAATTTTTAAAGTGATATGTTAAAATTATTTAACATTTAAAAGCAAAGTAACTTATACATACGTGAGATCTGCAGTTCCATGTTCTAAAAATGCAATTTCTGAAGTCAAGGATACCAAACTCAGATAAAAGAGTACTTCCCTCTCATTTCATAGTTGCCACAGCAACTGGTCATTCCAGTGAGGTGCTCTGGTAAAACCTCCAATACCATTTCTCCCCTGGCTAGGTCATAAGACTTAAAAATTCAGTGTGGCCTACCTCCTGCTGAAGCTGCCACCTGGTCCACAAAATGCTGGGAGGGGATGCCAAGGAGGGAGGGGAAGGAAGAAGGAAGGAAATGAGCTGGAAGGAGGAGGAGATGCTGTGTTCCTCCTTAGAGATGGAGGATGAAATCTCTCCATCCACATCCCTGGCATCAGAACTGGAAGGAACAACAGCAAAATGAATGCTATAATAGCTGACAGATTTTGTTCCTGCCACAAGGGGAGAGCAGAATACAGCCTGGAAAGGCCATGTACTGACAAGGCTTTTGGGGCCCACTCAAGGATGACTGAATTCAAGCCAGTCAGTTTACTAGAGATTTGTAGTAAGGTGGGATTTTTTGTTTGTTTGTTTTGCAAAGTCTGGCTTCTTTGAGGAACAGAAAAACTCTGAGGGACCTGGGAAAGAAGGTTTAATTTAGAGTTACGTCATAGAATAGGGGGCTATTTCAATGGAATAAATCTTTTTTTTTGAGGGATGCGGGATGATAGAGGGTCACTACCAAAAGCCAGAGTACTAACTTGGAAGTGTCTTGGGTCAGACTGAGGTCTAATGACTGTCTAAAAATGCTTGTTTCCATATAGATGGTAAGTAGGGGCTGCCTTTGGCTAATGAAGCCAGTGCAGACCAGGCCAGCTGGTAAAGTACCTCCTGGATTTTCATCATGCATCCTAAACAAGACCCAGGATGGGACACACTGCTTCCTGCCATCCCTCCCTGTCCAGTCAGTGAATTCTATGCTTGTGGAAAGTCATCCACCCACAGGCTTCCTACCTTATGGTTCAGTCAACTGATGGTGTGAAAAATTACCTATGCATATATCTTGTAAATAAAAAGCTATAATAATAATAATAATAAAGAAATTTACAGTATGTTCAAAATATTCTCTAATATATCAATCATAGTGGAACAAATTTGTGTTTTTAAAATGTGTTATGGCAGAAGTGACTGAAATAAACATAAATGCTGATGGCTTGTGGATTTAAAAAAAAAAGATTGAAAGAATAAAGAGATGAATGGAAAGAGAAGCAGAGAAAAATGACAAGGAGGGGGAAAGTAAATTTTAGTCAGCTATAAGAACAGCAATGAAGAGGCAGATAATTAGGCCTGAGAGCTTTAAAATGGGCCTTAGTGGATCTTCCTTTATTAATGAACTCATTCCTTACAAATACCAGTAAGAAAAACAAGGCTGAGAGACTTGAATCTGTCTGGCGAATCTTAGATGTGCCAGTGCTTTGCCATACTAAGCTTAGAAGCCCCTCTTCCTTATTCCTGGTCCATTCTTCCATTTAGGCAGTAGACTTGAGGACAGTCTTGGCCTTCTTCACACTCCGAGTCACTTATAAGATGACTATAAGATTTTTTCTTGATTCAAGATTTAGGAAGCAAGGTGGGGAAATCACTCCAATATCTTTGTCAAGAAAACTTCAAATGGGATCACAAGGGATTGAACACAACTGAAACAACTGAAAGAGAAGTTGTGATATAATGTAATAAAATAATATAATTTGTGCCCTGGTCTTCTTTTACACTGTACAACATTTTAGTTGCTCCTGTGCCGAAAAGGTTATAAAACTGTTCATATCCATTGACCCAACAATACTAGTACTAGAGATACCCATACCAATACATATAAAGATCAAAGAAAAAGAAAAAGGACATATATATACAAAAATATTTTAACAATTCTTTTTGTGGTGGCAAAGAACTGGAAATTGAAGGGACTTCCACTAACTAAGGAAATAGCTGAATAAGCTGTGTTATGTGACTGTGATGGAATATAATTGTGTTAATTAGAAATGATGAGCAGGATGGTTCCAGAAAAATCTTGGAAGACTTACCCAAAGTCATGAAAGTGAAGTAAGCAGAACTAGGAGGACATCGTACACAATAACAGCAATATTGTAAAGATGATCAACTCTGAAAGTCTTAGCTACTCTGTTCAAGACCATAATCCAAGACAATTATAAAATATTCATAATGAAAAAGCTAACCCTCTTTAGAGAAAGAATTTGTCAATTCTGAATGCAGAGTGAAATATACTTTAAAAAAAACTTTATTTTTCTTTTGCAACATGGCTAATGTAGAAATATATTTTGCATGACTTTACATATATTTGTTGTTGTTTAATCATTTCAGTTGCATCCAACTCTTCGCATAGGGGTTTGACATTTCTTTTCTCTAGTTCATGTTACATATTGAGGCAAATAGGGTGAAATGACTCGTCCAGGGTCATAATGTCTCAGGTCAGACTTTTTCTCATCTTCCTTACTTCAGGCCTTGTACTTTATCTACTGCACCATTTACTACTCAACTATCTTAAGACCTTAAAAGAATAAATGCTGGGTACCTTTATTATTACAACAAATGAGATAATCCTTGTGAGGTGTTGGGTATTCTTACCACAAGATCAAGTGACAATCTAACTTAAGACCTTAAAAGTGATCTATAAATGCTGGGTACCATTATTACTGCAACAAATGAGATAATCTTTGTAAGTGTTGGGTCCTCTTATCAAGTGACAATCTAACTTAAAAGCCTTAAAAGTGCTCTCTAAATGTTAAATATTATCCTGACCAGACTAAATGGCATCATCTATGGAAGACGCTTTAAAAGAGCCCTATAAATGCTGAGTACTGTATGTAAAGTTCTGGCCAGCCTCGATGCTCTCCCTATGCAGAGCGTGGTGGCTCCCACTGTCACTGAGGTCTGCCGTGGGGTTGCAAGCACTTGCCTTTTCCGACCTGGAAGGTCTTGTGGATGGAAAGACTCTCGGCGATCTCCAGTTCAACTTTCCATATCTTACAAAGGAGGAAATTGAGACCCAGAGCAGGAACGTGACTTGGGCACGGCATCCCGGTGATCAGGAGCAGGTCCTTAGAGACACGTGGCATGGCAGCTACCTCGATGCCCGGAGGCCTTCCTGGGCCACCAGGTGACTCTCCACTCTATGACAAGGTCAGACTTGCCTCCTTAGTCCGGGGAAGGGGAAGTCACAACTAACCACGGGGGTTCTCACTGCTGCCCCTGGCACACAAGGTTACATGGATGGGTGCGTCTGTAAAAAGTCTCTGCTTTAATAGGCCTTTTCTAGCTTTTGCCTTTCCTTCCGCGAAGCATTCTGGGAAGAAAATTCTCTGATGCAGTTCGAAACCTCGCAGGGCAATTCTGTCAACATTTATTAAGTATCTGCTGTATGCAAGCTCTCCATGCTGTGGAAAAGAGAAAAATGAAGGGGAAACAAGCCCAGACCTTAAAGAACTCATGTTCAATTAGGAGAAACATCACATGGGAAGATGGCAGGTTTCACTGACTGGCCCTGTGCTCTCCTCCTCAGCTTCACCTTGGCTTTCCTAGTCCTTAGTTTGGGTGCCTTCTTCTGTAAATGAGCTCCCTTCTATCCTGTTTCTATCTTGTTTGTATGTGGTTGTTCGCAAGTTGTCATCCACATTAAACTGAAGCTCCTTGAAGACAGGGACTTTTATTTTGTGTGTGTGTGTATATGTATTCTCTGCACCTACCACAATCCCAGGCACATAGTAGGCACTTAAATGTTAGTTGTTTGATATTGTGGTGGTTTGAAAAGAGTGAGATGAATTTAGAGAGAGAAAACATGTAATTTGGGGTCATCTGTCAATGACTATTAAATATATTTACTATGTTTTATCAAGAGCATTAGGATTCCTTGGAACAACTTAAGAATGTTATATTTGATGACCCACTGCTAATAAACTTCAGGAAAGGAATAAAAGAGTGAAATGGATATGAATCTATACCACAATCATGAAGGACATCAAGGGAAAAGTCAATATTGAAGAACAATGAGATTTTTCATATTTGGTGATAAAGAGCTTACTGCATCAAGCTTCTGGACTCTGCAGAGCTTCCTGGAAGAGATCTGTAATCATTTAAAGGAATTTGGCTTGTTCATCTATACAAGAAAAACCAAGTGGATGAAAAAATGCCCAGATTTCAACATTCATTTGGATAGGTTGACATCCTGTTTCTAGCACTTGTGCAAAATAATTCAGATGCTACAGACAGACAGTGAGCCAGGTCCACAGCTGAACAGGAGGAGGAACTTTCAAGAAATTGCATAGCTTTTTTATTGACCTCAAATTTTTGATGAGAACATAGGAACACTTTTTTACTAACATTCTGCTGGTATTGTTATATGGCAGCAAAACATGGAACACTGTTGACTTGGAAGAACTAAAGACGTGTGTCCCAGAGGGCCAGAGAAGCCCATGGTGAGAATGATTTGCTGCAATATATAATCAACTAGGAACTCTAAAGGAAAGGAATAAAGGATGCCATTATGTGACAGGAAGAGAAGATGGGCTGGTAAGAGCAAGGGATGTCAGGTGGGCATCTACAATGCTTCCCTGGTACTTTGTTTCTGTCTTTTTTTTAATTTAAGCCTTGTGTTTTCTTTCTTTCTTTCTTTCTTTCTTTTTCTTTTTCTTTTTTTTTTCTGAGGCAATTGGAGTTAAGTTACTTGCCTAGAGTCACACAGATAGGAAGGGTTAAGTATCTGAGATCACATTTGAACTCAGGTCCTCTTTACTTTAGGACTGGTGTTCTATCCACTTAGCTGTTATGAGCCAGAACTTGAAACAAGGTGTTAACACACTAGAGTTGATAGAAACGATGCTTAGGTAATTGGTTCACACATTAGAGCTCACACCTTTAAGAGAATTTACACACATTAGCTCACATATTAGAGGTCACAAGTCGGGAGATTCACAAAGTTACACCTCCTATAATCCCACTCTGGGAGTGGGAGTCAACCTTTGAGTTTACACTTCTAAAAGAGCATAAAAAGGAGCTGAGTCAGTGGAGTCAGTCAGTCAAGGAGATTGAGAAGCCAATCTGCAGTTGGGCAGAATCAAGATTCAGAGAGAGCTGGAGGCTGAAGCTAGCAACAAGAGCTCTCGGAACCAAAGAAAGCTAACTGGGCTATTTTGGATGAGACAATAAAAGACTGTACTTAAATCCCTGGCTGTGTTTGAGGTGATTATTACTTGGAACTGAAACGAAGGCTGCCTCCAGAAACCTCCCCAAGAAACCTGCTCCCAGAGAACGATCATATTTTAGAAAAGAAGAGAACACCATACCTAGCTGCCTCTAAAACCTTATATTTTCAAGACATATGCATAGATAATTTTCAACATTCATTCTTACAAAACCTTGTGTATCAAAATTTTTTTTCTCCCCTAGACAGCAGTAATCCATTATATATTAAACATATGTAATTCTTTTATACATATTTCCACAATTATCATGCTGCACAAGAAATATAAGCTCAAAAAGGGAAAAAATGAGAAAGAAAACAAAATGCAAGCAAACAACAGTGAAAAAGTGAAAATGCTATGTTGTCATCCACACTCAATCCCCACAGTACTCTCTCTGGATACAGATGGCTCTCTTCAACATAAGACCATTGAAACTGGCTTGAATCACCTTGCGGTTGAAAAGAGCCACATCCATCAGAATTGGTTATTGTATAATCTTGTTGTTGTTGTGTACTATGTTCTTTTGGTTCTATTCACTTCATTTAGCATCAGTTCATGTAAGTCTCTCCAGGTCTCTCTGAAATCATCCTGCTGGTCATTTCTTACAGAACAATAATATTCCATAACATTCATATACCACAACTTATTCAGCCATTCTCCAATTGATGGGCATCCACTCAGTTTCCATTTTCTTGTCACTACAAAAATTCCCTGATACTTTCAAAGAATTGAGAAAAAGTGAGGAAGAGCTTCTGTGCTTTTGGTAGATCCCATTCCTTGTGTTGAACTTTTGAGAAAACATAGATAAAGAGTCCTACAGAAATGGGCAGGCATGGATGTGTTGTGATATGCATTCTTGGATGGAACTCCTAGATCAGGGAGATCACAGATCCATTCATGTAGGTGCCAGGCTTTGTGCCAGATGCTGGGTATACAAAGATTAAAAAATGAGGCATCCTACTTTCTTTTTTTTTTTTTTAAGCCAAACACTAAATATCAGTTTTTATAGCACTATAAGTATTGTTCGTAACGGACACATGTTGTTAGACAGTTTCAAATTCAGTAAACAGGAGGGATACCACCTCAGGATGTTCAGTGTCATCATATATGATGATGCTATTGCAAGTGTGGTCCCATCATTACTAGTGGGATATCGATGGAAATGGCACAATCGTTTTTTATTGAATGGTACCCAAATATTAACAAACCCATCAGACCATCTGCAGCAAATGTGTTGTGGATGTTGTGAAAGGAAATGCCATTGACAGGATAAATCTGCTCAAGATTGTTTTCTTCTTTCTGTGACACTTGAATGCATGTTTCTTCTTTTGTACCTCAGGACTTGGATCCAAATATTCAACTGCCACCTGGCCTTCAATAGAGCTTACCACGTGCTCCTGCTTGTTTGGAAATGCTCGTATGCACTGAGTCTGCTATTTCAGACTAGACTCTCTTCTCTGATGCACGTAGCCCATACCAACCCTACAACCAGCTGTCCACAATTAATCTGTCTCCAGCCACATTAGAGTGTGTAAACCTCTGGCTGAGAAGCGGTTCCAGCATTACAAGGAGTTCTGGGACCCCACAATTTAACTGTTTGATCCCAACTTCCAGTAGCCATCATATTCACCTCTGGACAATATTCAGCACATCCAATAGGGGTGTCATGAGTCCAACAAGGTTTTCTTGATCAGTCAAGTCATACATTTTCAGCTGATGATGCAATCCCCGACTCCGAGCACGTGTTGGCTCCCAGAAAACCCAGTCGAGGACGGTGCCGTGTGTTGGTATTTGAGATGCGTGGTGTTGGCAGGGATGTTGTAAAGCCAGACCAAAATGTCCTAGGAGAGACCAGCAGGAACTGGGATATGTTGGGACTGAACTTCACTGAGGAGATGCCATCTTCTAGAGGCTGATTCAACTTGAACTCATTAACCCGGTCATCTTGTCGTGGACCCGCAGGCCATCGTCTATTGTTCTTTTGGCATCCTACTTTCAAGGGGTTTATAAATCTATTCATTCTAGGGGCCCTTTACTTGACTCTCACTCTTTCTTTCTTTTTTTTTTTTCACCTGAGGTGAACCAGACTGTCTCTAAATCTGTGACTCTCTGTACCCAGAGGAAAAAATGTAAAACAACTTCAGAAGGGAAAGCATAGTTAGCAACTAGGAATGAAAGGTGGAGATGTGTAGGAAGGAAAGAGATTAAAAACCTGAGCTGATACTTGAAAAACTAAGGATTTAAGAGGAGAAGTAGGAAGGCATCTCAACCCTTGGTCAGAAAAATGACAACACAAGTTTAAAGATTAGTTTCCCTCTTTTACATGCTCAGCTGATTTTCACAAAGAAACTTAATGAAAATATCTGTCTGAATGAGTAATTTCGAGTACATTGGACCCCCGATCTTTTTTCATGTCAATCACTTATTACACATCTCCTTGCCTTAGCTAATTTACTGACTTGGGTATATTACTGGGAACTGGGCACCATCCCAGATCTTAGGCACTTTGCCACTAGTCTAAACATTATGACTTTATCTTCTTTTTCTTTCTTTATTTGAGGGTGGGGCTGAATCTGTGATTTAATTGATACAGGAAATTCTTAGCAATGAAACTCCTCCTCCCTGCTTTGCAATTTGGAGATTTAGAAAGTTCCCTGGACACTTTTGAGATTAAGTAACAAGCTCAGAGTCACACAGTTATGATATGTGGGAGCCCCACTTATCTTTTTTTAAAATAAGTTTTTATTTTTCAAAATACATGCAAAGATAATTTTCAACATTCACCCTTATAAAACCTTATGTTCCAAATTTTTCTCCTTCCTCTCATCCACCTCTCTTAGACAGCAAGTAATTCAATATAGGTTAAACACATGCAATTCTTCTAACTCTATTTCCCATTTGTCATGGTGCACAAGAAAAATCAGATCAAAAAAGAAAGAAAAACAAGCAAACAACAACAAAAAAGGTGAAAATACTATGCTTTGATCCACATTTAATCTTCATAATTCTCTGCATTTGGTTGGCTTTTTCTATCACAAGTCTATTGGAATTAAATCACTTCATTGTTAAAAAGAGCCAAGTCCATCACAGTTGATTGTCACATAGTCTTGTTACTTTGTATGGTATTTTCCTGGTTCTACTCACTTTACTTAACATCAGTTCATGTAAGTCTCCCCAGGCTTTTCTGAAATCATCTTGCTCATCATTTCGTATAAAACAATAATATTCCATTATTCATATATCATAACTTACTGAGCCATCCTCCAACTAATGGATATCCACCCAGGTTCTAGTTCCTTGTCACTACAAAAAGGGCCGCTACAAACAATTTTGCACACCCATATATCTTCTGGGCTACTTGCTGCCCCTCTCATAATTTTCAAACCACATTTTTTACTGATGGAACAAGATACTGTGAATAACCCTTTGTGAGCTGTTGTACCTTATGAAAAAGGAATCTGGTGGTTCCATTACCAGCAGGACTGGAGCTGGTGATAGAGAAAAGGAAACACAATATTTCTCTCCAGAACCCAAACCTGATAATTTCCTCTTTCCCCTTCTTTTTCTGCTTTTTCCCACTTTAGAAAGAGTTTGGGGAGAGAAATTGAAAGGAAGAGGAGGAAAGTATAAGGTCGAAGATGAGATTTTTCTTCAGGGATTTTAAAGGGTGTGGCCTGGACCAATTGTTTTCATAACTTCTAGGTGCCCAGATAACTCTCTGACACTATGAATTGCATAGCACAGACCAGTTAGTAGAGGGAATTCTTCCATAGGAGTTTTCTACATGAGTGAAACCAGAGCTCCAGTCTAAAAAACAAACAAACAAAAACAATGTGTGACTAATTAAATGTAAATAATTTCCATACTTGGAATGTGCTTCCCACTGTCACCACCTCTTGGAAATCTAGCTTCATTTAAGGATTGCCCTTCTGAGGTGATCCTGGCCAAGAAGAAGGAGCATCTCTCACAGGCTGGCACCTCTAGCTTTTGAGACATAAAGGAAAGAAAGGGACTCAGCAAGACCAAGGGTCCATTCCTGGATTTTAATTATTTTATCAAATAAGTACCTGAATCTATATTCAATTATTACAGGACATGGCTTTGAAATGATCGTAGATCTGTCTGTAGGTATTATATATTTCATAATTGCTTTATTTAAAAAAAACTATTTCTTAGAATTATGTGAGCTGCAGGCCATCAGTCGGGTTTTAACACTGCTAAAGAACTGATTGTTTTGGGGGGAGCTGAAGGAGCCAGGGGCCAGAGCTCTGGCTGCCAAGGGGAGGAAGTACATCTGGGACTTTGCTATTGGCTTCCTCTAAATTTTAACACCCTGGGACAAAGATCCAGTTGCTCCACCCTGGTTATAACCCCGCCAAACATTACTGAGATTTTAGCCAGAAATTTGGGGAGGTTACACCCTGTTGTTTAGTGTGTTTTGCTAGCTAATTAGGTAAAAATAGTTTTGCTAAAAATCTCAAGCAGTCTTCACCAGGTTTAAGATACTAGGATTTAGAGCTGGAAGGAATCTTGGAGAACCAACCCCTTCATTTGCAGATGAGGGAACTGAGGCCTGAGAGACTGAGATTTCCCTAGAGTCACAAAGTGGCTGAGCAGGGATCTGAAGCCAGTTTTTTCTGAGTTACACTGGGTAAATGCTGACCAAATGCCACTTTCAGAACAGGGAAGCCAGCTTAGCTTAAGCAGCGAGACATCAGACACATGAAACTACTCCCACCACTTCCTTTCATACCCCAGTGGAAATATCCCAGAACTCTTAATCTGGGAGCCTTGGGAATAGCACTAATCCCCCAGAACCAGGCTCTGCTGCCAGCCTTGGCCCCATGGCCAATATTTAAGGTCTGATGGCCAACTACCACAGACTGGCAAGTAAACCAAGGGCCCTAGGAGTGGCAGTGCCCTCCAGACCATTGGTTCTGCATCCAGCCCAGTTCTGAAGCCATCAATCTTGGAAACGAGTTCTGTGGAGACTATTGCCTATGACTACTGAAAATCTATAAAATATGACCCCCAAAGTCCCAGAAACTGGTTTTAATTCTATCAATAGAAATGACATCAGAGAAGAGGCTTGACCATCTGCTTTGCTGATGTACCCTAAAGATCACGGGGTCTTTCCATCTCACTTGCAGCTGTGTTGTCTCCCTGGGAGCACTGATTATCCGCTAAACCTTAGCTGACAGAAATGATGCCATATTTGATCCCTAATTTGACCAGTCTATGTCCCAGGAAGTTTCTTTTGTACCCAATAATTGGTTTTGTCAGCTTTATTAGGCATTGTTTCCAAGGTTCTCCTAATTATAATCAATTTAGGAAACTTTATTTAATCCAGGCAGAGAGAGGATAAAAGGTTTTCCTGATCATAACTATTTCCTAATTTCCTAATCTCAGTGGCCTTGTGCTCACAGGCCCACAATTGGGAGGAAGCTGCAGTCTGGCTAGTCACTAACTGACTGTCCCTAAGATTTTCTTTCCATTGGACCTTGGGAATCTGCTCAGCATTAGCATCTAGATAGAAAGATAGAAATCCAGAATTGTGCGTTCTTAACTTGAGTAGACATCTCATCATACCCAGACACGTTCTCGCCCTTGCTGATAGGGCAGAAAGGCTTGGAGAATCAATTCTGTCATGTCTGAGAGGGAAAAACTGCTTGCTGAGTACTTGTGTTCCTTCTTCGTGCCTCTTCCATAATTTTCTCACACATCTTTTAGAATATGAGCTTCTCGAGAGCAGGGAATGCCATACATTTCCATTTTTATCCATAACACTTGGTGCTTTAAATGTCGTTAGCATTTAATAAGTGTTTTTTCATTTGTTCATTTATTCATCCATTCATTCACAGGCTCCATGTAGGAAGCTTGGGGACAAATATCTTTCCCACAATTTTCTCACCCTCCCTTTTAGAATATGAACTTCTTGAGAGCAGGGAATAACATACTTTTCCATTTTTATCCATAACACTTAGTGCTTTAAATGTTATTAGCATTTAATAAGTGTTTTTTCATTCATTCATTTGTTCATTCCTTCACAGGCTACACGTAGGAAGCTTGGAGACAAGGTAATCTTCTAAATCCTTTTCTAATTTTCTCCTACTCTATGAATCTGTATTAGAGCTCTCCTTTTTCCAGCCCGTCCAAACATTCCCCAGATGCCATTTTGGTTTTGTTCATAGTATTTTTCGCCAATCAAATATCTTCAAGGAAGCCTGTGGTGGAAGTGACTCCCCCAGAAGAATAAATATTAAGCAGTCAACTGGTAAGAGAACCAAGGTTTTTCAAGTAGGCCAGAGCAGATGTGGTGCCATGTCCAATTACTGAGCAGCGCCCTGGAAATGATCCTGGAGATAAACAAACATCTTGATTTATCTATGAACACGTACCCAAGTGCCAGGAGCAGCTGTAGCAAGTGTAAATTTTCATCTAAAGATCAATGCCACTGGCCCAGAAAGGAGAAATTAGATTGATTTTTTTTCTTCAGACAAAAGGATACCACTGTCTTATCTGAAAAAGAAACTTAAGCGCTCACTTTTACTTTATTTTTAATAAAAACCAAAGTAAAAACATACTCTTAGTTGGAATGTACCAGAACCACTGAATACTTGGAAGTTTTTCATCTGAAAGGCATTTTTCATCTTGTTTATAGAAAGCCATTTTCTTTTGCTCTAATTTGCCTCAGAGAAAACTCACCATTTGCAGAAAAGAAACATGCTTCTTTTCCCAAGAGGGAGAAAAGTCCATGTCATATCTCCAAGCAGATCCTAGGATAGGAAGGATGATTTTTGATGAGTATATTTTCATTTTATTTTATGAAAAATAGATTTTATTGATACCTTTTGTTTTTACCTTGCTTAGATTTCTGTCCATATCCTTCCCAGAGAGGAACCAAGGATAACAAAAGATATTTTGTAAAAGAAAAAGAGGAAAAAGAGGGGAAAAAATCAGGGAAACCCTTCAATATTTAAGAAAAATTGGTGTTATATGCAATGTTATATATGGTAGAACCCAGCCTCTGCAAAGAAGCAGAAGGAGGTGTCTTCCTCATATTTTTTTCCTTAGGGGCCAAGCTTTATTGAAGGATGTATTTCCTAACTTTTTTCTCTCATTATTATGTTAAGAGTATAATTTCCTCTTCTACAAAATTAGGGGGTTGGACTACATGATGCTCTAAGATGCTTTCTTTGTGAAATACTTTATAAATTCTGTGAATTTCCCCAGCTGGAATAATAGGCACAAACACTTCATTTCTGCATCATGCTTCTGTTCAGATCTCTGTTCTCAATGCCGATCATTTACTTCCTTAAGAGTTTCTGCCTTGATTAGGCTCCATTAGTCTATTGGTGGCTGTATCGTACAAGTTGTCTATGTAGTCATTGATCCAGTCTGATCAATGAGAGGAGCTTACCTGGGCTTCAGCCAGCAAGGTGTGAATATACATCATATTGTCCATTTGGAGCTAGACATCTGGTACAGGGAGACCACTGAAAGTGACAAGGAAGTAAAGTCATGTTAGTGTCCGGCAAACTTCCTTGAATGAACGAGTGCCTTGGTGCTTTTGAATATATAATAAATGTTTTTGAATATACAGTAAATGTTGGGCTTTACCAATTTGAATTTCATGGTAATCCTACCAGGGAATGGAATGCGGATCTTTTCTCTATCTTGAAGAAAGGCTGTTAAGTAAACTCGCATTCACCAGATTAATGAGAGAAGAGAGCTGGATTGACCCAATAAGAGCTCCCATTTACACAGAACTTTTGCAGGTTTGCAGAGCCCTGTATATAGGTCATCTTATTTGATCCTCATGATAAGAGAAGGGCTATTATTATCCATATTTATCTCATAAGAGGTCTGAGGCTTGGAAAGACTTGATTTTCCCAGAGTACACAGCTAGTAAGTGTCAGGGACTGGATTTGAATATAGGAATATTCCTGATTCCAGGCCCCAAATTCTCTCTGTCTCTGTCTCTGTCTCTCTATCTCTTTCTCTGTCTCTGTCTGTCTCTGTCTCTCTGTCTCTTTCTCTCTGTCTCTCTGTCTCTTTCTCTGTCTCTGTGTCTCTGTCTCTCTGTCTCTTTCTCTGTTTCTCTGTCTCTGTCTCTGTCTGTCTCTGTCTCTTTCTTTGTCTGTCTTTGTCCTCTGTCTCTGTCTCTTTCTGTCTCTCTGTCTCTGTCTCTGTCTCTCTATCTCTCTCTGTCTGTCTCTCTGTCTCTGTCTCTTTGTCTGTCTGTCTGTCTGTCTGTCTCTGTGTGTATGTGTGTGTGTGTGTGCCCAATCCCCTTATCTCTCCCAAGCTGTGTGACTTCAGACATATTTTATAACTTCTGCAGATTTCAGTTTCCTTATTGATAAGTCTTCCTCTGGGAAGGTTTGTTTCAGCTCCAAATCAATGAATCCTACATTATGCATGGGGCCTGATAGAGCCAGATGCTAAAGGGAAGGACTAGTGGGCTATGGGAAGCTTTACAGCTCGAATTCCTGCTGGGGGCCTGCTTGGGTTGCTGAGCCCTGAGTGGCTGGACTGGTTTAAAGCCCTGACAGCTTTGCAGCTCTGACCTCCTGGCCACCTGAATTGTAGGTAAACAAAGCACCTGGGCCTGGAAGGTCCAAAGGTTGAGTCATTCAGTAGACAGCAAACAAGTCCAGGCAGGACTCTGTCAGGCACTGCATCGTGGCAGGAGGCCACAGAAATTAGTTAGTTTGAGAAGAAAGGAAAACCAAAAACCCAAAACTGGATTGGCGGCTCTTGTGTGGATCTGGGGACTAGGCAAGCTGGAGAGGTGACTACATTCTGGAAACTATAGGCATGAGAGCTGAATGTTATAAAATCATGAATCTCCAGGAAGAAGGGACCTCATCTAGTCCAACCTTACTCTTTTTGCTCTCTCTCTCTCTCTCTCTCTCTCTCTCTCTCTCTCTCTCTCTCTCTCTCTCTGTGTGTGTGTGTCTTTCTCTCTCTGTCTCTGTTTCTGTCTCTCTCTGTCTCTGTCTCTGCCTCTGTCTCTCTCTGTTTCTGTCTTTCTGTCCCTGTCTCTCTCTGTCTCTCTCTCTCTCTCTCTCTCTCTCTCTCTCTCTTTCTCTGTCTCTGTCTCTCTGTCTCTGTCTTTCTCTCTCTCTCTCTCTCTCTCTCTCTCTCTCTCTCTCTCTCTCTCTCTCTCTCTCTCTCTATCTCAGGGTCACACAGTCAGGAAGTGTTAAGTGTGTGAGACCAGATTTGGACTCAGGCCCTCCTGACTTCAGGGTTGGTGCTCTAGCCACTGTACCATACAGCTGTTCTAACCCTATCTCATTTTACAGACCAAAAGACTGAGATTTAGGGAAGTGAAGCTCATATGCTTAAAAAGTAGCAGAAACAGGATTTGAACCCACTGCCTCTGGCTATATATTCTGGGATAAATGGATGTTTTTTCCTGAGGGACTCTTTAAGTGTTTCCTCTCCTCTGAAGCCTGGGAAAGTTGTAGGGAGCTCACACTCTCAGTGTTTGCCACTAAGATTGCATTTGGGGCTGAGGGGAATCACAAAGGTGCCCAGAGGGGTGTGTCCCCCTATCAGTCCATGGCTCCAGCCATTAGTCAATGAGGCAAAAAGCCAGGGAATCTAAGCCAAATTGATTGAAAACACCTGGGCTTGTCGGATGGGTTTGGGCATCTTAGAGCAGTAGCTGAAGCAGAGTGGAGCCAGGGGATTGATTCATGTGCTTGTGGAGTTAGAGTTGGAAGCTATGAGAGGTCACCTCGTACAAACTGTCTTTTTACAGAGGAGGAAACTGAGACCAGAGAAGTTACTGACCTGACCGGCAACAAGGAGATCCAGACCCAGGGCCTCTGATACAAACCCCAGAATTCCTTCCACTCCCTCAGGGGATGTTTGGGAGCATTGTGATAGCCAGAAAATTAAGTTTTGTCTTTCATTGTTCCAGTCCTTGGTACTGCTTGACAGACACAGCTCCGGCCTTGTCTCAAGGTTACAAAGTGATAGAGCATCCTTAGGGCTCCAAGTTCAATGTCAACCTCCTCTTGTGCAGTCCCTGGTCAGATGCAGGACTTTCCCCAAGAAATCTCTCAAAATCTTCATAAAACTTCAGGGGCTCTCACTCAGGGGTTCATGAATTTGCTGTAAAAATTATTTTTGAAGACTCTATTTCAGTCTATTTGGTTTCATTTGTAGTTTTCTGCATTTTGCTTTGTGCGCTTAAAAACGCTATTTGAAGAAGTCCGAGACCCTCACCAGTGGGGTCCATGGCTCACCTGAAAGGCTTTAGAACCTTTGTCTACCTATCTATGGCAGCATCTAAATGGATGGGGGGGGGGACAGTGATGAAGGCTCGGTCGAGGTTCTCAGTCAGCAGCTGCCACAGTTAGCTAGAGTTCTGGCATCCATCCTCCAAGACCCAGCTGAAATCTCACCATTTGCAGGAGCCCTTACCCTTCTAGAGCCTCTCTCTGGGGCTCTCCCCCTTTTACACTGGATTCTCTCTGATGCCTTTAGAGTTATTTTTGCATGTTGTCCGCTCCGTTAGAACACCCACAACCACTTGGGGGGACGAATGGTATTTTCTCCATTTCTTTACATGCTTGTCGACTGAGTGTAATCATCTCATAAGGAAAAGCAACCAGCTAATGGCCTTCTGGGCATTGTGTATACATGTGGCAGCCGGGGACCCTCCTCACAGAGGAGGAACCTTAGTGGGACCACAGATCTGTAGAGAACACAAACATCTATTAGGCACTTACTGTGTGAAAGCACTCCCTAGGGCTGGAGATACCAAGAAAAGCCAAAACAATTCCTGCCCCAGAGGAGTTCACAGGCCACAGAAGGAGACAAACTCAGATAATCTCGGAGGAGGCACAAACTCGGAGCGGGGCCTGGAAAGGAGGCTTGCTTCGTCCACTCAAGACCAGTCTGGGAGCTCCCGAGGTGGGGCAGACTGCAGATGGGAACTGACTGGGAACCACCAAGCAGGGTCTGACCTCTTTTCTTTTACCAGAGGGTCTAGAGAATTGATCAATCAGCTAATCAATGGTGTTTTAGGCACTGGGGAAATATATGCAAAGAATGAAATGATCCCTACTCTCCAGGAGGCCAGAGCCTCTTAAGGGAGAGCATAAGCAGCAAAGATGGGCCTGAGATTCGGGCTAAAATCAAGAGAAAATCAAAATTAAGATGCAAAACACATAAATTATGTTACAATTAGGGTCCACTATCCACTGCTATTTAATATTTATTTCTCTCATCAGTGCTAATTTGTTATTCCTGGAACTCCAAGTCACAAAGTGTACCTTTTAATTACATAATGAATATCCAAACCCCAGATAAACATGGCAAGGTTGGCTTTTGTTGCTAAGTTCCAGAGCATAGGATTTGATGATGTTGTGAGAGGCAGTGTGGTATGGTGGAGAGAGAGCTACCCTTAGAATTAGGAAGACCTGGGGCCACTCTAAGACTACAAGAAACTTGGCAGAGTAGAGTGCTAAGGATTAAATTGAAATCCAGCTTCAGTTACTAAGTCATCTCGGGCAAGTCACCCACTTCTCCACATCTGTAAAATGAGAAAAATAAGAGGCTCACAGGGTTGTTATAAGGATCCAGTGAAATAACTTATGTAAAGAGCTTTGAAAATCTTAAAGTGATATAGAAATGTTAGCTGTTGTTATTAAATTATAGAAAAATTGCTGAGCTGCAATGATAAAAGTTTTTGTTTGTTATTAGATTCTATTCTAGGGCACTCCTATCGACACTCATGTATGGTCTTCTGAAAACGTTCCTTCCTTCTCTGGGAAAGGGGAAGTATTTTATTAGGCAGCTTTATTCATTTGGGGAGGGTGATCAGGATCAGATGAAATAACACATGTATGCTAGCTATCATTATTTTTATTAACTTATAAGTGAGTTGCTGATCTGTATTGGTATAGGAAGTTTTCATATTTGGAATTCTCTACACTAATGAAGTCAAAGATCTAAATCAAATTATAAAAAAGATATTGTGTTTTTATTGCATGATTATCTTGATTTGAAGCTTGTCAAAAATGTGAACATTTTTATCTTTCAAAAGACTAGCAAAAGAAGATACCAAATGGCACATCATACTTTCTAATGACATTATCCCATCAAACACAAAAACAGACAAAACTATTTTAAATGTGGGAGTGATTTTTAAAGTACAATTTAATTAGTTTGAGAAATCAGATAGAAGAAGAAAAAGAACTCAGATCTCAAATGAGTCCTTAAAGACTCTTGAACTGATAAAACATTAAGATGAAAGAAGTAATTATCCTTTATCAAAAATTCTAGTTTAGGGACAGGATGGCCAGAGAATCAAATGTGTTACCTAATTTGCATTAGAAATAAAATCTGTCATGTTTTAGACAAGCCACAGTCATCTAAAAATGCAGCATTCAGGAGAGGAAGGAAGGAAGGAAGGAAGGAAGAAAGGAAGGAAAGAAGGAAGGAAGGAAAGAAGAAGGGAAGGAAAAAAGGAGGGAAGGAAGGAAGGAAGGAAGGAAGGAAGAAAGGAAGGAAGGAAGGAAGGAAGGAAGGAAGAAAAGAAGGAAGGAAGAAAGAAAGGAAAGAAGGAATGAAGGAAAGAAGAAGGGAAGGAAAAAAGGAGGGAAGGAAGGAAGGAAAGAAGGAGGGAAAGAAGGAAGGAAGGAAAGAAGGAGGGAAGGAAGGAGGGAAAGAAGAAGGAGGGAAGGAAGGAAGAAAGAAAGAAAAAGGGAGGGAGGGAGAAAGGAAGAAAGAAAAATAAAGGAAGGAAGGAAAGAAGAGAAAGAAAGAAAAAGAAAGAAAGAAAGAGGACCTTATTTTGGTTGTTTTAAAAAATAAATCAAAGTTAAACATGACAAAAAATTGAAAAAGTTTCAAAGTTCAAAACTCAGTCAATCTAATTTAATTGAACATTGTACCTGGTAGAGTGGGCTGGCAAAGATAGAAGCAAATGAACAAATAGCCCTTTTTGTGTTTTAGGATAACATTTGGGATAATATGAAGAACATTTAACATTACGATTATTTTTAGGATCACATGAAGAATATCTTGTTTTTCAAATTTAGCAAATCATTTTCTTCAGCTTTGACAAGATATTTCAAAACGTCTAGGCTTCCTGTGTTCATTTCTGATCGTTTTTATTGACATCACTCCCCAAATGGCTTCTCATCATAGAGGGAGAGTTGATGAGCCATAGACAATTCTCAGCTCCATTTTCAATCTTTCATTTCTAGTTAGTCATACAAATCACATATTTAAGTCAGGTATTTGGAATACAAGAATGATTTTATTCTTGGGTAGGAAATACTCAATGTGAATAGGTGTGGATATACAGAATAATTGCAGAGACAAGACTTTCAAACTGCTACCTAAATCTTACTTTTCTTCCCTGCTTTTACCAAGTCAACCAGTCTCCCTATCTCTGAGTCTTTCTGTATGTATGCATGTGTGTATTTTGTGGATGAATTTTGTTTTTATAACATTCATTTTAATCCCCTTTCCAGACAAACTCTCCTTTGTTTTTTTAAATAGCTTTTTATTTTCAAAATATATGCAGATACGGTTCAATATTCACCCTTGCAAAACCTTTTGTTTCAAAATTTTCTCCCTCCCCTAGACAGCAAATAATCCAATATATGTTAAATATATGCAATTCTTCTGTACATATTTCCCTATTTTTATCATGCTGCACAAGAAAAATCAGATCAAAAAGGGAAAAAATGAGAAAGAAAATAAAAGCAAGCCAACAAACAACAAAAAAGTGAAAATACAATGTTGCGATCTACATTCAGTCCTCACAGCCCTCTCTGGGTGCAGATGGCTTCTCCATCACAAATCTGTTGGAATTGGCCTGAATCATCTCATTGTTGAAAAGAGTCAAGTCCATTGGAATTGATCATCACACGATCTTGTTGCTGTGTACAATGTCCTCTTGGTTCTGCTCATTTCACTTAGCATCAGTTCATGTAAGTCTCTCCAGTCCTCTCTGTATTCATCTTGCTGGTCATTTCTTACAGAACAATAATATTCCATAAGATTCATATACCACAATTTATTCAGCCATTCTCCAACTGATGGGTATCCATTCAACTTCCAGTTTCTTGCCACTACAAAAAGGGCTGCCACAAACATTCTTGCACATACAACTCCCTTTCCTTTAAGATCTCTTTAGGATACAGGCCCAGTAGAGACACTGCTGGATCAAAAGGTTTTGATTTGAGATTTTGATAGCCCTTTGGGCATAGTTCCAAATTGCTCTCCAGAATGATTGGATCACAATTTCACTAATAATGCATTAGTGTCATCTCCAACATTCATCATTATCTTCTCCTGTCATTTTAGCTAACCTCAGAGGCGTGTAATGGTATCTCAGAGATGTTTTAATTTGCATTTCTCTGACCAATAGTGACTTAGAGCATTTTTGATATGATTAGAAATGATTTTAATTTCTTTATCTGAAAATTATCTGTTCATATCCTTTGGCCATTTATCAACTGGAGAATGGTTTTTATTCTTATAAATCTGAGTCAATTCTTTATGTATCTTAGAAATGATGCTTTTATATTATTATTCTGTAAGAAATGATCAGCAGGAGATCATTGTACACAACAACATTGTACACAACAACAAGATTATAAGACAATCAATTCTGATGGATGTGACTCTTTCTAAAAATGAGATGATTGGGACCAGTTTCAATGATCTTGTGATGAAGAGAGCCATCTATACCCCAGAGAGAGGATTGTGGGAACTGAGTGTGGATCATACCATAACATTCTCACTGTTTTTGTTGTTGTTCATTTGCATTTTGTTTTCTTATTCATTTTCTTTCCTTTTTGATCTGATCCTTCTCTTGCAGCAAGAGAATTGTATAAATATGTTTACACATATTGGATTTAACATATATTTTAACATGTATAACATTGGATTACTTGCCATCTAGAGGAGGGGATAGAGGGAAGCAGAGGAAAACTTTGGAGCAGAAGGTTATACAAGGATCAGTGTTGAAAAATTATTCATGCATAGGTTTTGAAAATAAAAATCTTTAATAATAAAAAAACCTGTCTAGTCACAGGTACAATTATTAAAAAAGGAAATGATGCTTTTATCAGAACCCTTGGATGCAAATTTTTCTCCCAGTTTACTGTTTCCCTTCTAATTTTGCCTGCATTGGTTTTGTTTGTACAAAACTTTTTAAATTTAATATAATCAAAATTATCCATTTTGCATTTTATAATGTCCTCAAACTTTTTTGGCCATAAATTTCTTCCCTCTCCACAGATCTGAGAGGTAGACTATCCCTTGTTTTTCTAATTTGCTTATAGTATCACCCTTTTTCTAAATTATGAACTCATTTCAATCTTATCTTGGCATAGGGTGTTAGGTGTTGGTCAATGCCTAGTTTCTGCCTATTATTTTCAAATTTTCCCAGCAGTTTTTGTGAGTGAGTTCTTATCCCAGAAGCTGGAAGCTTTGTAAACCTTCCTTTAGGACAAAGAAAAACAATTACACAAAAGTATTTGATAGTGATTGCATCTGACATAAAATAGTTCCATGACTCTCTACCTTGAGGTAGAGTTTCATGACCTGTTTTCTGAGTTCTTCATTGATTTTACAGTTACTCAAAGCCTGACTTTTGGTGATAACTTTTGTGTGCTTGGTTATTACCTTTGTGTTGTTCTGTGGGTTCCTGCTTATTTTATTCTGCATCAGTTTATGTAAATCTTCCTATGTTCCTCTGAATTCCCCACACCTGTTATTTCTTAGTGCAAAGTTTCTTAAATTGTGGTTCATGGCCTCATAGGAGATTGAATAACTGGATGTGAAAGTCGCAAATTAATATGGTCAGGTTTGTAGGGTGCAGATTATCCCTGGGGGAGGTATGGGGAAGCCCCGAGGGCTGAAGAAAGAAGAGGGAATCTTGTTCAGCACAGACACTGAAGAGTCTAGTTTCTGGCTTCCCAGTGACCCAGATGTGATTGTCTCCCATCCTTTAACTCACATGTAAGTGAAAGTCACAGTAACACCAAGATTTTGTCATTTAATATTTTTTAATTAAAAACAAAAAGTTCTAATATTATGGGATCAAATGAAGGTGTGTGAAACACATGGGGATAGTAACATTTATCCCTATCAGTCTTGATCCCATCAAAACAAACAGCAGGAAGCTGAACAAGGAAACAAATGAAATAGCAAATCAATGGAACACACATGTTTTCTGTAGACTATTAAAAAAAATAAACAACATGCAGCCTAAAAACAACACATATCCACAACAAATAAGTTAATTCTCCATTTGACTGTTACAGAAACCATTCCAATAGTTTCTTAAAGCACAAGCACCCTTGGCTGAGGTGGGTCAGATGAAAACCTGCACTTGGTTCTGGTCTAAAAAGTATAAAAGGAGAACTTTTAGCAGAAGCTAAGCTCATTTTATAGGGAAACAAAAAGGCAGGAAAGACACAAAGGGCACCCGATCTGGATAGTTAGCAACACTGCCTGATCAACCAATCACAATATTTATTAAGTACTTACTACAGTGCTGAGTATCCAATATGCCCTTAATAGATGATGGATGGACCGCCAGGGATTAGGGAGCCTGATGGGCAATTACTTAATCAATAGGTATTTATTAAGTGCCTACTATGTGCCAGGCACAGTGCTTAACACTGGGAATAGAGACAAAGATGTTTGTCCTCTGGGAGCTATCACACTTACCCTTCTGAGCCCCAATTTCCAGCTCTAGAAAATGGAAATAATTTTTAAAGCCCTCATAGAGCTATTGTGAGGCTCAAAAGAGACATGTGTGTAAGCTGGTTTGTTAACCTTGGAATTCTATGTAAATATCTTTTATTGTTATTTTACACAGATGAGGATCCAGGCCTTATAGGCAAGAACCGGATTCTGGCTGATTATGGTACTATGGACCCTGAGGCAACTCTGAAACAAGCAGAACCAACCCAATTTGGCTTTGATGCTACCCTCCAGAAGGCAGCAGAGTTTCTCTTGGCTTTTGTTTTTTGCAATTGAAAGAATTTTTGAATCATTTTGGCCAAGTGGAAAATGATGGTGGATCCGAATGGCGTCCAAATGACAGCGAACCGAACCCATAGAAAGCATTCAGACTACACTGGGATTGTGATTGGCTGAATCATTCAGGTTTGCTGAGTGCAGAGGATAGACCTGGCTGCTTTGGCCTGGTCATTAGACAATTAGAAAAAATCCAATTAAAGCTTAGAAAAAGTGTTCTCCAAGGGACACATCTTGGTCAAAGTCCCTTACCTGCTCAATAAGTGAACAATAGACATAGGCAGATTATCTCATCCAAATAGATACCAATGTGGCTAAGGATGACTTAAAGGTATAGGGAAACCTTCCCCCCTCAAGGCAGAAAGTGTCCATGGGCAATGCTCACCTTGAACAAAGTCACAACGGGAAGAAAATGGGAGATTGCAAAAGTCCTATCTGCAGGGATAAATAATAAAGTACATTTGATCAGCTGAAATGGTCTGATTTTCTAGAGTTAGTCCAGCTCTGAATTCCACAAAAAAGCATTTAAATGGATTTCTTTAAGAAATACATATTGTTCTTGGGAATGTGTAATGCTGACAAATCCTAATATCAGTATGAAACCTTCCTGAGAGGGAAGCTTAACTTGATTGCATTTAAGTCAATGTTATGTTCCAGGTATTGTGGATTACAAAGGTGAAAAAATAGAAGTCTCTGTCCTTAAGAAACTTACTGTCTACTGGACAATACAGTAGATGTGTGTATATATATATGTATGTGTGAGTGTGTGTGTGTGTGTGTGTGTAGGAAGAAGGGAGGGAGGGGGAGAGAGGGGGAGAGAGAGAGAGAGAGAGAAGAGAGAGAGAGAGAAAAGGAGAGAGAAGGAGAAAGAGGAAAAAAGAGAGAAGAGAGAAAGAAATAGAGAGAGAAAAAGATAGAGAAAGAGGAGAGACAGAAAAATAGAGAGGGGGAGGGAGAGAGAGAAAAGGAAAGAAAGGGAGGAGGGAGAGAGAGAAGAGAGAGAGAGAAAATGAACATATGTGTGCGCACTTACATGAGAGACTGGCACTAAAGTGAACTAAGGATTTATCGGGCAGAATTGAGGGGTATGGGGAGAGCGCTGTGCAAAAGTGGTAACTAATTGGGCTAAGGTGCTGATCCTATGATCCCACTCCATTAAAGTGGGGTACACTAAATAGAGCCTGAACTTCAGGGCACAGAACAGGTTGTTCTTCTGGTGATGTAGACACAGAGAACTTGGCTCAGATGGAGTACATTTTGATAGCAATGCTAAGATGATAATGCAAAAACCCAATCATTTTAAAGGGATAAAATAAAGCTACTACTTCACCAAGCTTGTATTTCACCATATTTTTTCCTGCCCATTCACTTCATAATGGTTAAGTATCTGAGGTGTACTAACTGTGATGGCTTTGACAGTTTTTATTTCTTCTCTTGAAATTATTATTATTCTTTGATATTATCAGGAATGGACTTTGGTTTTAAATTTTATGTGTATGTATACATATATACTTCACATGCATGTATCAAAGCTCATGATATTTATATACAGAATATTACAGTAAGAATAAGCTCCTCAAGGCAGGTCCTTTTTTATTGTCTCTGTATCTTCAGTGTCGAGTGCTTGGAACTGTACCTTACACTTTGTGTATGTGCAGATCTGTGATTTCACTTGTGTAGGAAGCATCTGGTGAGGAAACACTCAAGTTCTGTCCTGCAACTTACAGCCTTAAGTAGGAGCCTGGAGTCCAGGGTGGTTAAATGGATGGCTCAGGGTCCCAGAGGTGAGGCTATGAACCCAGGCGTTCTGATTCTTACTAAACCATGCTATCTCTTGCTTTGAACAAAACAGGTGCCTAATAAATATCTGTTGAACAATTTCAAGATTATAAAAGAAGTCACTAAGAGGTCTGATAACTTAAAAAATGAGTTGGATTTTATTGCTTTTTTTTCCCTTTTCCTTTAATAAATATAAGTATAAGGAATGAGATTCCTTGTAATTGCCAGTGGAGGCTAGAGAACCATGGGAGAGTAAAAGGAGTAAAGGGAATAAGTCATCAATGCATTGAAACCCACATATATCTGTATTTGTATATCTAGACCTACACATATATATGTATAATATGTGTGTGTATAGTTACTTCTCTTTGAATCTTGGTTTCCTCATCTATAAGCTGAGAGACTTTATTGGACAACTTCTAAAGCCTTTCCCATTTGTAATTCCATAATGTGACAGATACTGTTTGCAGTGAAATGACATATCTAACTCAACTGGCCAAACAGAACCCAAAATACTTTAACTTTGAAAGATGTGACAATCGCATTTTCTTTTTTTTTGCCTCAGGTTAATAGAATCCCAATCCCAGCCACTTCCAGATAATCAGCATATCTTTCACTGAGGAGGTTTCTTTACCCATCCTGACTTTAAAATCCAAAAGCAAATAAGTTTTTAAAAAGCCACATCTGCACTAAGAAGTCCCTGTCAGAGGAGAG